>NC_071399.1:18342916-18645947 GCF_022682495.2 Desmodus rotundus | reverse complement strand
AGTAGGGTTCAATCTGCTAGCAGGTGGGACAGACCATGGAGACAAAGTCTAAGGACAAATCGGAGTGAGAGTGAAGCCTAGCTTGGGAATTAAGGGCTGCAAGGCATTTTCTAAAGTTAACTGTTTTTAAATACGTTCGATCTCCTGCTCTTAAAGACATGAGGTTTAGGAATTGCTGCCTGATTATTATGCTTCATAATAATGCATTCAATAGAGGAGAGGAAACTCAATAAAAGGGAATAAAATAATTTGTAGCCTTTCTTTCTCTAAGGTATAAACTACTTGTTTTGAGACATATAATTATTAAAATTATAATTGTCTATTGGCAGGTAGAAAATTGGAGGCAAAGAAATGAATTTATAAAAGCATGGTTACTCTGTGGATAATTTTTATTCTTTTGAGTAGTTTGTATTACTTAGTGGCCTTCAGAGAAACAAATCAATGACTATTATTTAGAGCTTCCCTGCAGCTTCCAGTGCTTCAGGAGCCTTTTCTCTATCAGTGATCCTGTAATTTCATCAATATGGTATGATTAGCACTCCACAGCTAGCAATTAACCTTTACCCAACTAGCTCAGTTATAGCTTTAGGAAAAAAACCTGTCAGTCACAAGGAATATGCTCAGATTTCAGTACTATAGCTAGTTCTATTTAAGATAGATGAAACAGCTGGTAAAGTTATAGTTAGAGCTAGAGTAAGTATTGATTTGCCAAAACCAATTTCCTGTTTTTAAGGCAATCTGAGGAACCAAGGGGATATCTGTTACCGGTCATTTCTAATCTTCATGAGAAGTGAAGTGCTCCCTGATAGGGGCACCATAACATTCTGGTTTCTTGCAGAGCTCATTAACAATAGTCCATTTTAGACTCCAAAGTACACATTCGTGTTTCACTAGTAACACTGCTGTATTTGTAGGGTGCTTTCACACAATCACTTCAAACGATCCTCACCGCAACAGCGCTGGGAGGTGGCGATAATTATGTCCTTTATTCTGGTTGGAAAGTAAAGCTCACGGAGATTAAGTAACGTGTTGTTTCTCCCACAGCTATTAAGTAACACGAAGCCCGAGTCATTTTAACTCATTTTCATGAGTACTTTTGAGCAAAAACATATCCCTGGTTCCTTGCCCCACATCTACCAGTAAATTTCTGGGTAACCTTGAAAGTTGCCTACCTGGTCCTAGTGTCTTCAACTGCAAAATCAGCTGTAATGATGGGGCTGGTTCTATGAACCCCGATTTCATTTCCATATATGAGATCCATGATTCTAGGCATCTCTAAGTTAACTTTGTTTCTCAGCAAAAGTACTTTAGTTTTAATTATTGATGAAATTACATCATGTCCCAGCCATTGTCCTGTGGTATGTTTTGTGAGACTGATGATGTCTTTAGTAATAGGAGTACCCTAAACAGAGCATTTGTTTTTTAAATCTTTGCAAAGAGTATTTTGGTGACTCCTTTTTAAAAAATATTGTATGCATGATTTATAGATTATATTCATAATGATATTAACCATTGATTTTCCCCCAAGATCTAAAACATTGCTTTTGACAGGTATTAGAAGAAACTGGATTGATTTAAATAGTCGATACGAAATAGCAAATAAATGGATGGAATAGTGACTCATCCATGTTGTTTACATTAATGTGAGTTGTCTGGATATACTATACGTGTCATTAGAGAACGAGAAGAAGATTCCAGAGACAGGTCTACAAATAATCTATGTATTAGATAAAAACAGTTTAAGTAGAGGAAGAGATGCCCATTTTAATTTGTCATGGACTAAATTAAATATAGAAAGGAGAATAAGCTTTTGCTGAGAAGATTAACTCTTTGTGTAATATATAGGGACACTTGTTGGTCTCAAAGATTAAAATTAAATACAGTCCAGTAGAGAAACAAGTGACTTATTTTAACCCAACTAAACACTGGCAAAGAGAAAAGGAAGAAAACAACCTAAGAAATACATTGAAAACCCTGCAGAATTATTCTCGGATTGTTGAGCTCTGGAAGAAGACACCTATAGATCATGCTCCTCATTACAATAGAGTTGACCTCAAAGGGAGTTAAGTCTCTTTAATTGCTTGTTCCACTTATAGCCATCTTGTCCGAAAAGGGTGGAAAGGGAACAGAAGAGGTCTGGCAAATGGTCGAGTGTATATACCTATATACGCCTATATCATATCACACATACATGGTGGAGGAAAAGTAGATTTACAGTTCTGAGTATATAAAACACAGAGTTTATTCTTGGATTGTCATTTATTAATTATTGCATTATTTTCCATATGAACAACTGTAAACCTACTTTTGCCCCATCCTGTACACGCACAAAAACTCACTTTGTATGTGTGCCTATAGGAAATTCATCATTTAATAAAAATCTCTTCAGGAATTCTTTATACACCACAGTTAAAAGTAGAACCCCTGTGGTTGAATTGGGAGTAAGGAGCCTAAACTCCTTGTTCCCTCATTCCCAGTGGAGGTTACTGAGATACCACCACAGTTTGAAAACCAGTGATGTAGTCTACATTATTTCCTCTTTATATATGAGGAAACTGAAGCCTGGACATGTTGAAATGGTTGTGTCCATCCCAGTCCGTCACTCACCCACCTGGAACTGGGATGCCACTGAAGCCCCGTGACAACATGATGGCAAACTTTTTCTCTTTGATATCCAGACTCTTGCCTTTTAGTCACAACTGTGCTGCTGATTTGGGCCTGTGACTTTGAACAAGTCAATTGACTTCTTTGAATTGCTGCCTTCTTGTCTGAAACAGGCAGGATGCTAGGAATTATGAAAACAGGCAGAGGAAGAGCAAATCTCCTACAGGACACTTTTATTTCTACAAAAATGACTCCAGCTGAAATCCTCCAGAAATCACCAAAGCTTTCAACTGCAAATAAAACAAAAGCTCTAGAAAGAACTTCAAAGAGAGCAAACCTTAAGAGGGAATGTTTTCTGGGCATCTACAAGGGAAATGCCTTAAATACAGAATGGAACATTTGTAATAGAATGATGTGTGTTTTACTCCTGCAGTCCTTTTAAAAATTTTCAGGGATGTATCACCAACAGCAGAGAAATAAGAATGCATTAAGCTCTCCTTACTCTACTACCAATTTAGTATATAATTTGATGTGGCTAGTGGCCAACACAAAAATTAACTGGAGTCTCATACTTTAGATAAGAATATATAACCTTTAGCATTTCAATTTTCTATTTTGTCTTTCTTTTTGTATTTAAAGTTGTGAATTAAGTATAGCAGAAAATTATGTGTATCCATTTAGCTATACTGCAGAACCATGGGAAGGAAAGAAAGAGGAATAGAGACATAGATCATTTTAAAGTATCTCTTGATTATGTGATTAAATGTGTCTGTGAAGACCAGAGGATGGTACGACATTTTCTCCACAGCTCACTTTTCAGTCCACGCTAATTTCAGGAATGAGAGACACAGATGTCTCCTCTTCTCTGTTCTCCTTTGATCCTACGGATTGCCCGATGCTGGTGGGCACTAAGGCACATAGCACAATACGTGTATAAAATTTAATCAAAAGAAAAAAGAATCAATTATATAAATACCAAAAATTGATCAAATACAAAGAAAGTGAGAAAAGAAAAGAGAGACAAAATAACTGTAAGACTAACTGAAAACCACTAACAAAATGGCAGTTGTATATCCTTTCTTATGAATCATTACCTTAAAAGTAAATGTAAACGTGAACCATTTCCAAACTCAAGTCATAATACTAGTGTTACCCTGATTGCAAAGCCAGACAAAGATACCGCGAGAGAAGAAACCTGCAGGCTCATGTCTCTGATGAATACAGATGCAAAAATCCTCAAAAAATATGAACCAACCAAATCCAATAACATATTGAAGGGTAATACACCACGACCAAATGGATTTATCCCTGGGATGCAAGGATGGTTCAACCTATGAAAGTCAATTAATACGATATACCACATTAACAACATAAAGGTTTAAAGTAATATGATTTCTCAACAGATGAAGAAATGTCTGTGACAAAATTCGACATCCTTTCATTATAAAAATATTCAACAAACTAGTAGAAAGAAATTATCTCAGTAAAGACCATAATAAAACACCTACAGCAAATATTATACTCCGCAGTGTAAAACAGAAAGCTCTTCATTTCAGATCAGGAAGAAGGCAAGAATTTCCACTCTTATTATTTCTAGTCAACATAGTACTGGAAATCGCCCTAACTACAGCAATTAGAAAAAAAAAAACAGGTGTCAAAATCAGAAAGGAAAAAACAATGTTGCTATATCTTATATATAAAAAGCACTAAAGACTTAATTTAAAACACTGTAAGAAGTAATAAATAAACTCAATAAAGTTAAGGATATAATTCAACACACAAAAAATCAGTTGTGTAGCTATACACTAACAATGCGTTATCTGAAAAGGAAATTAGGGAAACAATCTCATTTACAGTAGCTCCAAAAGGAACAAAATATGAAGGAACAAATAACTCAGGAAGTGAAAGACTTGGGTGCTGAAAACTATAAACATTGAATAAAGAAATTAGATATGACACAAACAAATGGAAAGATACCTCATGTTCATGGACAGGAGTGTTAGCATTGTTAAGGTACCCAGACTTCCCAAAGTGATATACAGATTCAATACAATTTTTGTCAAAATCTCAATGGCA
Organism: Desmodus rotundus; assembly: GCF_022682495.2. Lineage (NCBI taxonomy): Eukaryota > Metazoa > Chordata > Mammalia > Chiroptera > Phyllostomidae > Desmodus > Desmodus rotundus. The sequence goes on along the minus strand of NC_071399.1, from coordinate 18,641,267 downwards.
TTTTTTACAGGAATAGAAAAAATAGTTATAAAATGTATATGGAACCACAAAAGATCAGGAAATAGCCAAATCAGTCTTGAGAAAAGAACGAAGCTGGGGTCCGATACTTTCTGATTTTAAAATATATCACAAATCTTCAGTAATCAAAACAGTATGATACTGGTATAAACACAACCATATAGACCAATGGAACAGAATAGAGAACCCAGAAATCACGCATATAGAGTCAACTGGTCTTCAATAAGAACATGATGGGGGAAAGATAGTCTCTTCAACAAATGGCATTGGGAAACTGAATAGTCACATTCACAAGAATGAAATTGGACCCTAATCCTACCGTCTATGTAAAAGTCAGCTAAAAGACTTACACATAAAACCTGAAACTAAAACTCCTAGAGTAAAATGGGGAAAGCTACATGACAGTATTTTAGAAGTAATTTCATGGATATGATAGATATGGCACCAAAGCACAGGCAACAAAAACAAAATGAACAAGTGGGACCACATCAAACTAAAAAGCTTCTGCAGTATAAAGAAAACAATCGACGGAATGGGAGAAAATATTAACAAACCATATATCTGATGGGGAGTTAATCTTTGAAATATAGAAGAGAACTTCTATAACTTAATATTTAAGAACTATTTCCTAATCATTGTGTAGGAAAGTTATTGCTTTCTATATATTTATTTTGTATTGTGGCACTGTTTTATATCTATTTTATAAGCTCTAATTTTATTTGTTAAGATTTTGGAATTTTTGGGTAAACATTCAGTCTATTAGATCTTTATCTTGTCATATTGCATCATCTCAGACTTCAAGTACATTGATTAATTGTGATAATAGAAAAACAAGCTTTACTACTAAATGTAATTAGAAAGAATTTTAATGTTTCACCATTATAAATGAGCATTTTAATAAGATTCTTGTATATAATCTTTATGAAGCTATGGAAGCATCCTTTTACTACCTACTGAGACTTCTATTATTATTGAGAATGGGAGTTGAATTTTATCAAATGCTTTTTAGTCATCTGTTGAGATAAACCATATATTTTGCCTCTGATATCTGCTAAAGTAGTGAATCTCTTTAATAGATATGCATATTTAATCATATGCATTTCTGAGAGGTCTCCTTTGTCATGAAGTATCATTCTTAATCTATTGTTAGCTTACCGAAAGAATTATTGACATTTTGAAAACCTGTAACTGAGGTTGAGCTTTTTTAAGGTATTCTGACTCCGCTCATGTCACTTACTTTTCATTAATTTTAATTCCCTCAAGTGTAATATGAGTACATTCTATCTGATTCACAAAGTAGCTGTTAGGATTAGATGATATGGTAAAATTCTTATGTAGTAAAATAAAGTTATATACATATTATTTATTACTTACGGTATTCAAGAGAACTGGAAGAATAGTCTTATATCTTCCAGTAATAAACATGAGCTACCTAGTATACTGTTAATGAGGATAAACTGAGTTCATTGAATTACTACTTAGTGTAATTCTCCTTTTCCCCCTCAGTGTCATTGGCTATATCCATTGAACAAATGAGGAGCCCAAGGCACACAGATGATAAATTAATTTTTCCTAAGCCTTCACCAATATTAGACCTACTCTCATGGCTTTGTCTGAGGGTTCGGTGCTAGCAACCAATAATTCCTGGTTAGTAGTATTCTTTAAGAATACTAACTATTTTGATGGGTAGAAAGAAAATGGCCCATGGGACAATATTTTGAAGATTGTCCACTAGATGGCATTATGAGCCTATCAGAATTGTTTGAATTAGGTATTTATTCACCAGCTAAATACTAATTAGTTAAAGATATTCATACAGGAAAATTACTGATAGTAGTACTTTCTTTGAGAAAGCTGTTTATCTCTTTGGCCTGACGATAAACTAAAGGTAGCGATAACAGGAAACTATTTAGCCCTGTGAGAGCCATCACCCCTGTGAGAAAGATAATTGAGCTGCAGCCGGGACTGGATATACTCTCACAGCAACAAAAGGCCAGTGAGAAATGTTATCGAGAAGAACTAAACATGCTTTTGTTCTCAATTGAATTGCCTTACCTCTTTGTGAGATAAATGGATTCCAAAGGAGCTTAGATAAGTATATCAATGACAGGCTTGAAAACGGCTTGGACAGGAAACCTGGTAGGATGACAATGCGGAAGCAATTTTCAGTTTAACTCGGAGGGCTATGTACCCTGAACACTCGGATGCGTGGAATTTAGATAGTGACAATGACAAATAGTATCATGGTGATTAAGTCTTGGTTTAATTCTTATCATTTCTTATGACAAAAAAATAATGAAATTTAGAGTCAGGACTGTTTTGATGGGGACATCCTGAATAAACACTGGTTTTTCTGTTTTATTCTATTCTTTTTCCTTTAACCACGTGTATTCCCTCCACACATCCCCACCTCCTCCAGTACACTTTTACTCACTCTTATAAAAAATTTAAGAATGAACCACTTTTTCATCTCTTTAAACTCTTGAGAAAGAAAGAACACTCCAAAATTGGGAGCCCAATGGTTCAGAGTAAAATAGAATAGAATAGAATGGTTTATGGGTGTAATTTGGAATCATGGATGGAAATATTGTCTCCAGTAGACATACTTATGCCGTCAGCTGTAAGCTCAACAGGTATGTCTGGTCCTCAGTCATACTTGATGTTTTTATTATCATGTGCTTGAAGCCATTCCCTAAAATGGGGGTGTCAAGCTCATTCTCACTGGGGGCTACATCAGCCTCGTGGTTGCCTTTAAAAAGCCAAATGTAATTTTAGGACTGTATAAATGTAACAACTCCTTAACTAGGGGAAAGGAGCTTGGTGCTGCCGCCTGGTAGAAACAAGGTGCTGGGCCAGATAAAACAAGGTGGAGGGCTGGATTCCGCCCATGGGCCTTGTGTTGGCTACTTGTGCCCTAAAAGTTATCAAAGGAAACTTCACAACTACGAAAATAGTAATCCTTTCATCAGCAGTTTTTTGTTTTGTTTTGTTTTTATCATTTTTATAGATAGATATGCCTGCTAAGGAAGAGACCAATTTCCAATAGACAGGGAGTCTTGGGGAAAAAAGAAGAAACACCTCAAAGTCATAGTGTATAGTAACCCCATTAATCAGAGTCAAGAAAAGATAGAAAAGTTTATAGATGTTAGGCATCTTAAGAAAATGTATTCCTCTATACAGCTTCCCTGTTTCAAAATTTTAGCTTTACATTTTATGCCACAGTTTGGGGGAGTTCTGTCTTCTCAGTTAATTAGTAAATGGTCAATATTTAAGACATGCCACTCTTCTGGAATCCATCTAAGTTCAAGTAGAACATTCTCAGTTAGGTTGCCTGGCTTCCAAGTGTTGAATCATGCTGACTAAGGGGCAATGGTTCAGGGAGGTAGGAGAGAGGATCGGTGTCCTCACACCAGTTATGCGAGTAACAAGAGCTTCCTTCTAGAACTGGAGAGCTCTCTAGGCCTCCCGGTCAGAATCTTCTAACCAATGGGAGAGAGAGAAGTTTGAACTGCCCCTTTTAATTCAGTGCGAGAAAAATGTTTGGAATGTCATTTACGTAACTGTGACCTCAATTCAGCAACATGTCCAGGCAGGTGAGACAGAATCCACCATCATGTAGGTGGAAGTCTCAGGGTGTACTTTTAACATTTCAATGATAAGAATAAGTAACAGGGTAATGTCCTCTACACAGGTGAGACTAGAAGGTAATGTCATTCATTTAAAAAATCAACAATTATAACAGAATGCTTTCAATTGAATAAATATTGACTCTTCTCAGAAGTAGTCAGTCTTGTCTTTTGAGTATTAATAGATTTGAATTTGGAAGTAGCTGAGATATTGGTAACTTGTAGCCCGTGTAGAAGAGAATCACTTGAAAAACTGCATAAATAGAAAGGTTGAGGCCACCGTGCTCAATCATGTTTTTCAAATAGGAATTTCTTTTGATTTTCTCAGACTTTGCCTGTCTGTGGTAAGGAAGCTTGAAATAGAGAGTTGTTATTTGTTATATGATAATGTGTGCTTTTCTCCCAAATTGGACATTTCATGAAAAAAATGCAGCGACTTTGATAGTCAGCTTGGTAGACTTGGTGCATCATAATTGGATACACTGGTTGACGATGCCTAGATCTAAAGAATAGAATAGAAATAGAAGAATATTTGAAAATTTTTCTTTTCAAGAAAGTATTTCTATACGTTTGGAAAAGATTTTCGTTTTCCACAATTCTGCCTTTCTATTCTTATTCAAGATACTCTCCTATGTAAGAGAGTGACTAAAATATGATTGCTTTTCTCATCAAAGGAAATTAGACCACTTATATTACAAACCTCCTCATCTCCACTAAGTCAAACAAAATCAGTCTCCCATTTGATCCTAAAACTAAGAGCCTTCAGGAGCAGGAGTGAAGAGGCAACTGTGAAGATGTGTTCTAGAAAGCATTCAGAATGTGGGATCCAATCCCAACTTTGGTTTAAAGCAGCTGTGTGCCTTTGGGAAAATCATAGGATGTCTTTGGGGTCAGTTTCCTGGTCTTTAACATGGAGTTGAACCAGACAGTTTCTAAGGCAGTGGGTTCCACCCAGTCTGCACATGAGAATCACGTGGAGGCTTTGAAGGAGCCTGCCACACAGTACCTGGTACGGCTGCCAGATTTAGCAAATAAAAACAGGACGTGCACTTAATTTGGATTTCAGATAAATGATGAATACATTTTTTTTATTGTTGTTCAGTTACAGTTGTCCCCATTTTCCCCCCTTGCTCTTTCCTCTGTCCTGTCCAATACTGGCTTCCAAAGACAATCCCCACCCCATTACATTTGAAGTATTAATATACCCCAAGTATTTATCTGACAACCCTACATGTAATAGGAAGTCGAAGTCTCTTTGTGAGATGAATGTATATCATGAAGCCTCTACTGCTGGGAATTTTAGGCAGAGAATGTGAAGGGGTAGCGGGTATGTGTTTCAAGAGATTTTTAGTCATGCCACATGGGGAGTCTCTTACTCTTTTTTCAAGTGTTATTAGCCTTGATTGGAGTACCTTCACCCTCTGATAAGAACTATTATAGCAAATGGAATGCTTTTGGCTGTAAGTAAAGTATACCTCAATTACAATAGCTCAAATGATAAGTTCATGAATTTACTTAACAAGCAGTCTGGAGTTAAGATGAAGTCATCAAGGACCCAGGTGTTTTCAGTACGTTTCTGTGGGGACATCTTCAGTGTGTCGACTTTCACCTTCAGGTTTGTCCCTAGAGTTGTGAAATCACTGGTGCATCTCCAAGTGTCATGTCTTCCTAGAAATATATTCGGGGAGCAGTTTTGTAATGTACATGTCTCTTTAACTGGAGGGAACATTTTTCTTTGAGATTTCTGCCCCCAGAACACTTTCTCTTCAAGATCATTGGCCAGAATTCGGTCACATGCCCATGTAATCCCCCCAAAGGGAGGATAGGGTGCAAATTTCACGTGTTTTCACTCTTCCTGGTGAAAGGCAGGTTCTGTAAATAATAAAGGGTGTGGTTAGAAATCAATATTGTGGAGGCAACTGAGTGTCATCCCTAACCATCACATCTAGGATAATCCATTCTCTTTAAATGGCATCAATGCATGGGTAGCAGACCAGTTTGAAGGAAAGGGGAAACTTCACAACTTTCGGAGGCAGTTTCTTTGATGGCCTTTATGTATGAAACCCTGAACGAAACCAATGAGACATCTGTATTGGTTTCAACATAGCCCATTAAACACAGACCTTTAGGCAGAATGCTTAGAGCCTGGAAAGCACACAATTGCATTCCTATCTGCCCAGAAAAAAAAAAAAATTAAGAAGTTTTTTTCTTTTTTCCATTATTCACCTTAGTTTTTCATGCCAACTATTTGGCACAAAATCTCATTGAACACATGCACAAAAATCTCAGAAGAGCTGGCAGAATCCTCATTTCAAAGGGGGATTTTCTTTTTCTGTTGGAATCTGTCCAGATGTACTTTCATTCTCAAGTACACTATTTAGAGGAAGGTAATACAGATAATAATTTTCTTTCGATGTCCATGGCTCAAGATTCTTAAAGAGCTCTGCACACTTGTTTTAACCTCCGGTCGTCCTTTCAATCAGGAGAGGCAGAGCGACATGTTTCAGTGTAGACTTCTTAACCAGCTTCAAGACCCACAAAAGAGCTTTGGTTCTGATTTTCATATGATGTACATGCTTGCGTTCATATGTAAATGGGGCGTGTAACTGGGGTAAATTCTATTTGTGCTCCTAAGGCACAAATATTAAAGTGTATTTCCCAAAGCTTATATAAAATTTCAAGTGGTGTACAAAATATGTTTAAAATGCTACATATGGAGAAGAGAGAAGAGAAAGAAAACTAGCATTTAATGAATAGCTTTGCTATTTCAGACATGATGCTAGATGTCTGACATCTTTGATTTATGTAATCTTTAAAGCAACATTTTGAGTTTTTTATAGGCGATTGATTTATCTAAGATCCTATAATCTAATGAACATCAGAGACAGAACAAGAATTATTGCCAAAGACTACTCCTGCAGAGGAAGATATGTGGAGGTTTTAAGAATACGTGCTTGATAAGGTAGTTTTTTCTTAGTTTGTGTCTTTGCCTGTCTATTAAAATAGAATTTCTGTTTAGGGTTGAATTTCAGAGCAGGCTTTAAACCCAAAACAGCACTCGTGATCATTAGCAGGATATCCATCAGAGATATTTCCTTGAGAAAGATTTGCACATTTTCTCCTGCCCACTGACAAGGATAGGCCCATTCTCTGGAATCCACTCCATTACACATTCCAAGCATAGCAATCAATCATTCATTATTCTCCGGAAGAGTGTGCTGAGTTCCCTTCCTTCTTTGGGTGATATGGCGCAACAGGGAAAAGACAAAGACGTCTTAGGTCCTTAGTAGTTGTGGCAGTATTGGATCCAAAATCCCATTTTTGTAAACATTTTCTAATTCTACACTGCTTTATCACTTCTCAAGAGGAAGCAAGGGGAAGACTAGGGATTTTTGTGCTAAGGAAACAAGTAGCTATTGAAGTTTCCTATCCTAAGTACATTTGATTTGTAGCACCAAATGGCATAGTCTTAGAATCTTGAGCTGTGTGCTAAATTCTCAAAAAGGCTCAGAGGTATGCCTAAGAGTTTGTGTGTTTATTTGGGAAAAGGGTTGGAGTTTGGAGGGGGACTACATGAGAGAACACTCTAAATAAAATTAGACAATGAACTGCAGTTACTTCTGGAAAGAGAAGAAAGAAAGAATTTGAAAGTGAAAATTTAGTCCAGTACAAAAAATACTGCCCCAAATTCTCTTACTAGGTGTGTAGGTTTTCCTCTTTCTGATTCACAGTAACTTGGACATAGTGAGAGTTTAGTTTATTGCTTTAAGGTAGAACACTTACTTATTCAACAATCACTTGTTCAATAATAATTGATTCAACAACCCCTTGCAGAGGATCATCTGTATCAGACATTGATATAGGGGCAGAAATAAGACTGTAAATTGGGATGGATAGAAGATAGGCGTCCCTGCAGAAAAGAGCAAGTGCCCAAACTCAGGAAAGAAGATAGGAGCGAAGTCTAAGGTGTTACTCCTGCCTTAGAGTGACTCCTGCAGGCCAGGGCATCCTCGTCCTGCCCCGCCCACCTAGTATAGAACACAACAGTGGGGGCCCAGGCCCTTGAAAATTCTGCTCCCTTGCAAATGTCTACACTTTTTGCACATTGGACAATGTGCAAAGAACCTGTGAGAAATGTGTTTTTGAACAGAACTAATAATAACGGAGCATGAAAAAGTGTGATGTTGGTCCTTTAAAAGGGTGTAAAGTCAGAGATCACAGGCTAGGATATGGATTTCGACTTTGCTGTGCTAGACAGATTGCTTCAGATTACAGTAATTTTAAATTTTAGTTGACTCTCAGAACTCTAATTTAATATTAACTTTCGTTTAGAGAAATGCCTTTCGGAATTTAACCTGGGGCAAAGGAAAACTTCCGGGGACAGTTCTGCAGCTGGGGAAGTGTGCTTTGCCACTCCCAGTGATCCTGTCTTGACCCTTGTCTTGTCTATTACTGATTTGTTTCTAAATTCAGAGGAGTCAGGGCGTGATGGATTCTTACTCGGAAATCCCGACATCACCTGGAATTGCAGAGAAGGCAGGCCCGCCCAGCCTCACCATCAGTGTCAGGCTAAGCTTGGACAAGAGAAACCCTTCTCTGACCTGGGATGGGGATCCCTGGAAGTGTGTAAAAACCAGATTCATACTCTGCTCCTTGGCTTGTGCAACTGAAGGAAAGCTTTCCTAATGGCTCATGAAAGCAGGAAGAAAGCTGACCCTAAAAATACTAACCATATGCATGAAAACTGAACACCATATTGCCCCAATATTCAGAAAACTGATGAAAATGTTTTCAGTCTTAATCCCAGGGTTGGTCTCTTAAAGACACAGTGAGTCTCAAGTAAGTACAGGCTTCATCTCTGAATTTTTTTAAATGAACTTTTAGCCAAACAGCTGGTAAACAGGTTTCCCTGACAGCCTTTATAGAAACCCTTATATCTGCTCAACATGCTGAGGGATCCTTTGTGAAGGGCCTTGGGAAGGTCATTTAACCCACTGTGCCAACTGCTGGGTCACACGCCATGAATGCATTCAGATATCTCGTGGTCTTGTCAAAGAGTCCCTTTGATCTGGCATTTCTCCGCTAGTCTAACCTCACCTCACACCAGAGTTGGTGTAGTGATCATTCCCCTTGCACGTACAATCTTGTGCAAATACATAACACTCATAAAATGAAAAGCATACTGCTGGACTTGCTGTTATAATACTTTTCACTTTTCATAAAGAGACTAACTTAGCCTCTAATTTAAAACAACACACCAAATACCTTTTAAGGATTCTAGAAGAGAAACATTGCCATTTTCATCCATTTTCCCTGAACAGTCTTTGAGTTTTAAGTCTTGCGTCTCTCTTCTCTCTGTTATCTTTTAAAAAATTATTTATTTTTAGAGAGAGGAGAAGGGAGGGATAAAGAGAGGGAGAGAAACATCAATGTGTGGTTGCCTCTCATATGCCCCCTACTGGGGACCTGGCCTGCAACCCAGGCATGTGCCCCAACTGGGAATGGAACCAGCAACCCCTTGGTTCACAGGGCAGCACTCAATCCACTGAGCCACACCAGCCAGGGCTTCTCTCTGTTTTCTTAAAGTATATTCTACTGTCTCTGGGAATGAACTATCCTAGGTTAAGATTTTGATTTGTGTTTCTCTTTTTCCCAATGTATTTCTCTGATGGTCCCTATTCATTTGCCATCGCATCTAATACCCATATAATGCAAAGAGCTCACCATGTTCCCTAATGGATTCATATGTGTGCATATGGTACATATCTTGAAACAGTTTTTAATTTCATATAGCTGTGCAGTCAGCTGCTGGTTTCTACTGCTTCTGGAAGCCTTGCCAGGCCATCTGCACACCCTCTAATTACATTTTCTGACCAGAGGGCAACTGGCAGGAATTAAATATGTTACGATCGTATTCAACAAAATTTCAGGATTCCAGTGCCCTAGCTCAGAAGCTATACCAGCTGGCCTGCAGCAGGAGACAGAGGTTAACAAGGCTTCCACTTCAACTGCAGTGATGCTTCTCTGAGTCAGCAAATGCTGTTGACACTGAAGAGCTGCAGAACTCAGACCCTGCACCAGTATCAGTCATCAGCTGGTTAGAACAATAGAACTGGGTAAAAGAATAACAAGAAAGCTTTTCTAGATGCTGCATGTACCTATTTGGGATCAGGGGGAATTTTTGTGATGGGCTTTGGGATAACAGCAAATTATTGGACCAGCCGAACTAACTGCAGCTTTAAGGATTACCGACCAGAAGAAAACACTCACTAGAATGAAGGAAACAAACTAGTCCACACCCAAGAGGTGTAGTTTAAATATGACCACAGATTAAGAGTTACAGTTCTGCAATTCCTGCCCTTTCAGCCATTTGGTTACCACATAAAACTATATCACTTGCCTCTCTACGTAGCCTGCCCCCCATAAAGGATGTTTGGGGGGAAAGGGCATGCATACATCATATACACATGTTGTTTTTATTACTGTTGAAAGAGAGCCTTTGCACTAGGAGAGATTTTGCATTAGTTGAAAGGGACCTTCATGCCTTTATTTTGTAAGTAGAGTGGCAGATGGGATCGAATGTGGGGGTATGCCTGAGGACAAGGAGAGGAAAATTGACGGGGAATGGGGCCCTCATTATATGAGACTGGTGAGGGAACTGATGTTACTTAGAAAATTTGAGTTGAAATTCCTGAGCTTAGTAGTTATCTACAGAGACACAGTACTAGGCTAGCTTTCCTTTGTTTATTTTAACATCAAGTTCATTGAGATATTATTTATGTGTGACATGCCGCATTCACTTAAAGTGTGCACCTCAGTGTATACACTGTGTAATTACTGCGCAATCATGATACAAAATATTTCTAATCACCCTTCAAAATTTCTTCTTGCCCTTTTTCTGTCTCTCTACCGTTGTGCCCATTCAGCAGTGAGCTGGCTTTTTTTTCTTTTAATCACAGCTTTTGTTGCATTTTTTAGACTTTTATATAAATAGAATCATACTCTTATGTCTGGCATCTTACACTCAACATAATGATTTTGACATTCATTGCTTTTATTGTGTATATTAGTAGTTTGTTTCTTTTCATTGTGAAATAATATTTTATTGTACGAATGCATCACTTTTTGTTTATCCATCACCTACCTGTTGGGGAACATCTGGATTGTTTCAGTTTTGGGTTATTGGTAAAAAGCTGCTGTGGATTATTTCCAATTGGGGGTTACTGTACGTAAAGCTGCTATAAATATTTGTGTACAAGTCTTCGTGTGGACATATGTTTTCACTTCATTTGTGTAAATACTGGGGAGTAGAATGTCTGGGTCATATGTTTAGCTTTTTAAGAAATTACCAGACGGTTTTTTCAAAGTTATTGAACCATATTACATTTCTACCAGGGATATATGAAAATTCAAGTTAGTCAACATCCTCACCTACACTTGGCGTTGCCAATCTTTTTAATTATAGTCAATCTGATGGATGCAATGTGGTATCTCATTGTAATATTAATTTTCATTTCCCTGATGACTATTGTGATTCACATCTTTAAATGCTATTTGTATATGTTGTTAGTTAAGTGTCCAAATCTTTTGTCTAACTTTATTTAATTACTTGTCTTTTCATTATTGAGTTATAAGAGTCTTTACATATTCTGGATCCAAGTCCTTTGCTGAATATATGCTTTGTAAACATTTTCTCCATTCTTTTGGTTGCCTTTTAATTTTCCTAGCTTTGTCTCTCAAAAAGCAAAAAGTTTTCTTGATAAATTCAGATTTATTGATATTTTCTTTTATATAGCTCCTAAATTTGATGTCTATTTAAGAAATCTTTAAAACAAAAGATTGATAGAATTTTTCCATTGTTTTCTTTTATAAATAAAAGAAAACTTTACACTTAGGTCTATAATCGTTTTGAGTTAATTTTTGTATATACAATTTGAGTTGGCCTTAAATTTTTTTTGCGTATGAATATCTAACTGTCCTAGTACCATTGAATTTTTTACCACCTTTCGTGAACATTAATCAGCCATCTCTGTGCGGCTCTATTTCTTGACTTTGTTCTGTTTCATTGTTCCTTATGTCTGTCTATCTTTATGTCAGTTTTACACTATCTTGATTTTTATAGATAGTATAAATTCTTACACTATCAAGTTCCATCTTGTTATTCTTTAAAATTATTGTGACTATTCTAGAGTCATCAAATTTCCGAATAAAATTTAGAGTCAGCTTGTCAATTTCAGTGAAAATACCTTATGGAATTTTGACTGGGATTGCTTTGCACCCATTGATCAACTTGGATAGAATTGATATCTTAACAACTGAAACTTTCAGTGAGCCTAGGAATTCCAATGAGCTATAAATTAGAATCTTCCAATAAAACTACAAACATGGTTTATTTCTTCACTTATGTGATTCTTCCTTAATTTCTTCAGCAATATTCTGCAGTTTTCAATAAAGAATTCTCACATGCCTTTTGTTAAATGTGTTCCTAAGTTTTTTAAAGATATTCTTGCAAGTAAAATTTTTGAAAGTTAATTTCCAATTGTTCATTGCTAGCATATAAAAATACAATTGATTTTTGGGTATTAACTTTGTATACTTCATTCAACCTTGCTAAATTTACACATTAATTCTAGTTAGTTGTGTAGATTCCTTGATATTTTCAACATAAGTACGTGTGTCATCTGCTAATAAAGTCCAATTTTCTTCTTCCTTTCTGTCCTCATTTGCTTTTGATATGATTTTGGTTTCATCTGTTTTCCCCCTTATTCCCATTTTATTGTTTTATGGTCAATTTTTTGCCGTTGCTCACAGGGAATAACCCAACACTACATGAAACACTACATTAAAACTCTATCTTGGTGAAATTTAGTAGATATCTCAAACTGTTGATCATCGAAGGGCAGGAAAATAGCTGATGGATTAAAGAAAAAAAAGGCACCATGAAGGTATATGTTTAGCTAGAAGCAAGGCTGCAATTTCAGCTTTGCTCTGCAGGTGTGTAGCTGATGGGGTCAGTCCCATTGCTAATGAGGTACTTCCAAACAGGTTTGAAGAGAGGAGAAAATGTGTTAGAGTTGTGAGTAGAACTGTATTATCTATAGCTGGCTACACTACAGACTTGAACTCTAGCGATTTTCAAGTGAGTAGGCTAACGTCAGCCACAGGGACACATGCCAGTCAGACCCCAGTTCCTCCTCTGTGTGACCGTGGTGGGCTGGAGAAGCGGTCCTGGTGTCCCTGCCTCTTTTCTCCAACAGTGTCGTTTTCACTTCCCAGAGACTTTTCTTTTTTCCCTATCATGCTCTCAGTAAAGGTCTGAACCCCTTTCTGTGATTAAATCATGCCCTGTCCCCACCCCTTGTCTGTTGTTGTGGTTGAACAACATGTGTCTGAAGATCCTTAACTCTTATACAAATGAAACAATGACAACAGCAACCCATACACAGGGAAGAAACTAGCATTCATCGAACCTCTGTATGATGCCCTGGAGTTGTTATTTAATCATAATAAGATCTCAAACAAGATTTATATCCTCGTTATGGATTAAAGGACTGGGGCTTGAAAGGTGAGGCCTTTGGTTCACTGCCCCATAAAACTGGAGAATAAATTGAACCTCCGTCTGAGTTTAAAGTACTGGTTTTTTTCATTGCCCTCTCTGCCTCTTCAACATTGCTGAACACTTTCATTGTGTTCAGAGCTGCTGACTTGTCGCTCACTTTATGATATTGGATTGCACATTCGTGTTTATAGGAGTGCATTCACCATTATACTCCCAAACTCCAGCATAGGGCACGGCAGATAGCCGGTATTCAGTGCCAGCTCGTTGAATTGATTTAAATACCAGCAGAGCCATGTTTTTCTTGGTTTTTACCTACTCATTCATTAAGCTATACTTTTTTAAAGTTAGGCATATGGATCTAGAGTGGGAGTCACATAAGTAAGTAAGCAATGGACTTTATACAATGATGCAATCTGTGACAGAGGGAAGAATAACAATTGAGGAGACACGCAAAAAAACATTTACCTAGACTGGCCTTATGATGTCAGCAAAGGTTCCCTGAAGCAGGGATACTGTGATGTTCAATGTCCAGAATGATTCAATGTAGAGAAGGAAGATATTCTAGACAGGTGGGGCAGCCGTGTGCAACAGTGGAAGTGAGAAAGAGCATGACACATCGGAGGAAATGTTAGGGCATAGAATGTGAGCCATAGAATGTTGAGAGATGGCAGACAATGAAGGAGTTGCCAACTATGAGAAGGTTATTGCCACCAAAGGTATATAACCAGCCAAGGGCAGGATCAGATTTCCTTGTTTAGAAAGACATTCCGGCTTCCTTGTGCAATATAATGGAAGGGTGAAGAACGGCATTTGGGAAATAATTACTAAATTCAAGGCGAGAGATGACTGTGGCCTAAACTATGGGATTGGGACAAGTGTGTAGATTTGAAAGATAAGTAAGTTGAATAGAATTTGGAGACTGACTGTTTTGGGGAGTGCTGGAGAAAGAATTGATGAGGATACTTCTTGGGTTTGGGGTTTGGGGAAATGGTAGACAATAGTGTCATTTAATGAGTTCATCACCCTGGGGGAAGTGTCCGCCTGCCGAAGAGTACCTTCGATGAACATCACCCCAAACAATGTACTAAAACCACACATTCATCAGAATTATTTCACCACGTTATAAGCGTCCTACCCTCAACTAATTCGCCACGTCTCTTTATAGCACGAAGGCTGCAAACCTCATGTTCACTCTTGGTTTCTCTTCTCCTCCGCCCTCCCTCGGCTTTCAGTTAGTCGTCAAGGTCTGTTAGTCATTCCTTTCCCATCTCTCTCAACTCTGCCGTGTCCTTCCCTCGCCCCTGTTGTAACTCTCGTCTGAGCCCTTATCACCTCATGCCTGAGCTATTTCCTAGCTAGAATACTTTCCTAACTTGTCTCCATACCTCCAGTTGCTCCCCAGTGCAACTCATCTGGCACCCCACGGCCAGAATACTTTTCTTCAAACGTTGCTTTCATCGCCTCTCCCAGCTAAAACGTGTTCTGTGGACTCTTCTCCAGACACATGAGTTACTCACAGCTTCCCAGCGTGTCTTATGTATTTCTACCCAGGGAAACTTTGCTTGGAATGTGGTTTTCTCCTAGAACTTTCTCTGCCTCCCCACATAGTCTTCATCCTGTTGGGCTCAGTTCCAGGCCTAGACTCCCTGAGTCTTCTGTGACCATCCACAGCGATCTCTTTTGCTCCTGAATTCCACTGGCACATGATGCCAATTTTGTTCACTTTCCTGTCTTCTTCTCTGTGTAAGCCTGGACTCCCTATCTGAGTAGAAGGCCTCGTGAAGCTGGGACAACAGGCCTCCTCTCCAGCCTGTGACGCATGTGCAGTGGGGAGAGAACCAGACTCTCCGATCAGCCCGCAGTTACTGTTGCTTCCTGCTGCCACTTGCACTGGCTGTTGGAGACAGGTGGTGCCTGTCTGATGACCATTTGTCTACTGTGCTGGGAGACCCTTGCTGGTCTAGGTGCCAGCAGTGACTTGTGTTAGGTGCCAAGATCACAGCTCCTTCTGATTGACATTCCCGCATCCAGCCATTGATCCTCAAGAGTATGGCTGGCTCTGAGTGGCCAGGTCTGGAGAGCCTTCTACATTAGCCACTCGCGGTGCTGAAATCGGCTGTCCTGTAGGAACGTCCAGGGAGCCCTGTTTTCAGCCTTTGTCACCATCCCAGGTATCTCCTGTCTTCTTGGTTAGCTCCCCTTTGGGAGGTGTTTATTCCTTTTTGTAAATTAGTGCATTTCCTCTCCAGAAAACACATTTACATACTAAGGTTATTTTAGGTACTATGTATTTCTGGCAATCGTAAGCTTGCTTATTGTTCCCTCCCCCAGCTAGGGATACCTATTCACCCTACATTTACACGACTAATAGAATGGGCACGTGTACTGGGGGGGTGGGGGGATGGCAAATCACACGAGTGACCTTATGCAGAACAAAAGTGATTCACCTCGAGGTGTAACTTCTGGTGACAACCTTATACAAAGGAGTGGCTAATTTCATCTTCAGGTGCCTGTGGCAAAATCACTTTCTGTTTCCTTCCCCTCGTCTCCATGCCCATTCTCCACTCTCCTCTGTCTTGCTCTGTGCCTAAGGAGGCTTCCTTCTGCAGACAGCACCTCCAAGGGCACCCATGCTCTGTGAAGAACGGTACCTGCAGAAGATGGCATGTTGAGAAGGGAGAGGGGCCGGGTGTCCCCTCCCCACTTCCTGTCTCACCGCAGTTCTGGCAGCGGCTCCATTGTCCATGGAAAAAGGGCTTGTGCCCTCTTCCATTGCTCTACCTCTCCAGGTTCTGGTAATGCCACTCCCTCCCTGTGTCCTTTCAGGCTCAGCAGCGGTGACAGTTTTTTGCTGTTGCTTGTCCCCTAGCACTTCAACATCTCTTGATGGTTCCCTTAGCCCTGGTTCTTCATTAAAAACTCTTTGCTTAAGCTCTTTTTCGTGCACCATCTGTCGGCCTCACGGACCCTAATTGATACAACGCCTTCTCAAAGAGCACCCAGATTAACCTTTGCCACTGCTCACAGGGAATTATAGGGGTGGATCTGAGTACATTTGTGTCTCCTGTGGCATGAAGCATGGTGACTGACCACTGCAAAATCACTTGTCGCCTGGATTAATAAAGATATGAATGAGCCAGGCCCATCTCTCCTGTGTGAATCTAGGATTCCTGTTGACAAACCATACCGGCGAACGTGACCTCTGTTGGCACTGGCGTTCTGTTTATTGCACAAGGGCTTGAGCTCACCCTGCCAGGTTTCCAGCTAACAGTGAAAGGTTGAGGCTACACTGTGTTACTGTACTTACTGATCAGAGTGACACATTGAATAGACTCGGCAGCCTGTCTGAAACCCAGTGAAATATCTCTGCTATCTTCCAACCCTAAAGTCTAAGCCATTGTTACTGATATCGTTCTTTAGGAATTTAGCTGGTTTGTCACTGTCCTAGACTCTGGCTCTGAGAGGAGGTATTCCCAGGGGGCTGATGCTTCCACCTTGCTACCATCTGAACAAGTCAGAGGTGATTCGTTTGTCGCTCTTTTTCTGTTTTACAAGGGCACTGCCCATTCTCAGAAATGGAAAAGACACTAGGCATCCACTATGACTGAAGAGCAGCTCTAAGCAGATGCCGTAGCAGACTTTGCTGCTCCTGGAGGCTTCGGAGATTCTTGTTTTAATTATCTTTTCTCCATACAACATGTTCCTGAAAGAAATTTCCAACACATTTCCAAGTTATTTTAGCTGGGTATTTTCCTTGCCAATCTTAAAATCAGTGTTCCTCCTCTTTTCTTCTTCATGATTTTTCCCAGTGGAGAAAAGGAGAGAAAGGATCGCAAGATCTTTTCCCTGAGGTGTAGCGTAACTGTCTCTTGAGGAAGGATTTTTTTTTCCATTCAAATGTAAGTTGCAGGGCCCAGAAGGGCCAACAATTGCAAATTGGAAACAAACGTTTCCAAAGTAGAAGTCCAGCACTGGTCCTGTCACACATGCGTAAAACAAATTATTCTGTGGAAACAGTACATAAATCACTGAACAGAGAGTGCCAAAAAATTCCACTGCATTCCTTCCAGAATCGAAAACCCAAACATGTTAGAGCTCCAAGCTTGTACCTAAAAATTCTGAGGGGAAAATGAGCTGTGACTAACTACAGAGAAAGTGTAAGCAATTCATCCACCTGATGGGACCACCTGCTAATCAACGTTTGCACAGTATTTTGTGTCGATCGATGAATCAAAATTCTCGAGCTTAGTTTATGGCTTAAAAAGCCAAAGACTCCTGTCATCGTTGACACTGTTATTTACCAGCGACAGGGCCAGAACCTGCATGAGTGGCTGTGTTTCTTAAATTATGTTGATCTACATAGGTTGTGTCTGGATTGGGGGAGGGGCAGGGGATGGTTCCAAGATGCTGGAGTTAATGGGTAGTGCAGTAAATCAGTCATAGAAAAGAAGGGCCCTGGGGGTGGGGTGCGTGGGGCCAGTGTTTCTCAACCCACGGCACACTCATGGAAAGAGAGAACTATGCTTGTGTTAGTCATGTCAAAGATACTTGCACACATTTTTTTAAGTAAGTGTGCTCATGTAAAAGCCACAGTGTTTTGTGCAAAACTTTTCTAAAAGGCATTTATTGAGGTAGACAGGAAATAAACAATTCTTATAGCTAATGTTTGCCCTCCCAAGTGTAGGGAGTAAGTGGGGCCAGACACAAGGAGCTCCAAAAAACTGGAAAAAGGAGATACGGGGTTGGCTACGAAAACAGCGTCCTGGAATAGATTAGAGGCGCAGGGAGCCTTGCGCCGAGCTACAATGCACCACTGGATTCAATACGTGTATGGGTTGCAGTAGTTTGCTGCGACCGCTGTAACGATGCACCACAAACTGGACGCTTAGAACAATAGAAATTTATTGCCTTGTAGTGTGGGGGCCAGAAGTATGAAATTAAGATGACGGCACGGCCGTGCTCTCTCTGAAACGTTCGGGGGAATCCTGCCCTGGCTCTTCCTGGCTCCTGGTGTTTGCGGCACCCTCTGGAAAACACCGCCCCCTGCCTGGGCGCATGGCATCCTCCCGGTGTGGCTTTTTCTTCGCATGGCTGTTTTCTTGTAAGGACACTGGTCCTCTTGGATTAGGGGCCCAGCCATTATGACCTTATTTTATTAAGTATAACTGCAACAAATTTATTTTGAAAAAAGTCACATTCTGAGGGGGTTAGGGCTTCAATGTGTTGTCTCTTTTGGGGGAGGACACAATTCAACAAGTAACATTTTGCCTACTGAAATATGGCAGAGATAAGATTTTAAAACCATGGGCTTTCTTCTCCTGTTTCTTTTTCTTGTTTTTCCCTCCCTCCCTTCCTCCTTTCCTTTTTTCCTTCTTGTTTGCCTAACCGTGGGATCTTTGGGAGGAATAAGAACATCACTAGGAGGAGCTAAGTTGATGCACTCAGGAAAAGGCTCAGCAACACTCAGAAATAAAACTCCCAAAGAGAAAGGCAGTCTGCCTGTGCGGGGGAACCTCTGAAGATGCAAGCTAGCACAGGTAGAATTTTGAAGGAGGAAAAAGATTTTGAAGTGTAATTGGCGAAATAGCTACAGGTGATTTTCAGATATTTGCCGTGTCACTAAGAGTAGTCACTCTTTGGGTTGGAGAGCACCTGGAGTTCACATCTATGTTGCACTTCATGGGTTGGGGGTCATGTCTGTCTTCCATTTGGCTGTGTCGCTGTGTGGAGGTGGCTCTGTGGAGGGCGGGACCATGGCCAATTTTGTTCGTGCTGCATGAAGGACGGGACTGATGGGGATTCTTCAGCAACACAGGCACAATAATAAAAGACAGAAGCAAACAGTGGCAGTGTCCATGTAAGCACAGCCCAAAGGGAAACAAAAGATCAAACCTGTCCAGTGGATTTTAATACACAGCTCCCCTGGCAAGGCACTCCCTGTGATAGGCAACCACGTCTTACGATTTCTGAGATGATAATGACTCCTTGATATCACCCAAGGAAGCCCACCTATTCTGCTCCTGTGCTCACTCAGCCAGCTTTTCATTGTAGTTAAATATACTCCTTCAAGGAGAGAACGTTTATTTACATTGACAAAAATATCACATCCAGAGCCTGGTAAACTTTTTCTGTAAAGGGCAAGGTAGCAAGTGTTTCGGGCGGTGCAGGCCATAGCGTTGCTGCAGCCGCTGGTAACCTTACTCCCGCGCGAGCCAGCAGCGTGCTCCAGTGCGGCTCCACTGACAAAAACGGGCGCCAGGCGGCGCTGGCCCACCAGCGGTGGTTCGCTCGCCTCGTCCTAGACCGTGGCACCATAGAAGTGGTTTTGCATTTTTAGTAAAAATTTGAATTTCCCTTTTATACATAAATGCTGGTTAGTTCTGTCGATGCGCGCTGCCTCCCAGAAGCACTTTCATTTTCTTGTGCTGGCAAATGTGAGACTCTGCTTGTGTGAGACTGCGGGTCAGCTCTTCGGTCACAGTTCATTCACAAGCACGTTTTTACCTTGTGAAAAGCGTCATGGCAGCTCCCCACAGAAGGACAGGCGCTTGTGATGGGTTTCGTACCTGGGGTGCTCTGTTTGGTTTTTTGTTTGTTTTGTTTTGTTTTCTATACTGAGTGGAGCCTCCAAGGTCATCAAAGACTGACTAGCTCCGCAAAGGAGAACGTGAGCCTTTTAGAAGTGGGAATTGACTTGTTAAAACTGGAAGCTGGGATGAGCATCCAGGTTTTCCAACCCTCCGGTTGGTTTCCTTACCTTTGAACTTCGCTGCTAAAAATTATCCCAAAAGCTGAGACCTTGGTCCTAAGGCAGCAGTTACATAGTTTTGATGATGATGATGAGTAAGAAGAGGGCTCGGCACAAAGGAGCCTAGAGCACTCACAGGCTCGTGGGACTCCGTATAGTTTGCATAATGTCTGTAAAAGATATTTAATGACATTACGCATTAATTATCCATGTGCTTATCTAAACCATCTTGGACCTGTTTGTGTTTTGGTTTTACAACGAGTTCAAGATATGAATGCTATGTTTGCTTCTAGACGAGAAGCCCCTCCTGTTAATTTAGAGACTATTTTTATCACAACCGATGATTATGTAACTCAGAGATGCCCTAGTTTGATGGTTCCAGAAAGCTCTTAAGGGAAGAGCATTCTGAGGGTATTTTTTGGAAGAAGGGTCTTTGGGTACCTTACATAGCACCTTACTCCAAAGTAACAACATTCCATAGGGGTTTTTCCAGCATTTTTAACCACCAAAACTTGCTAAAAAATTCTTGCACGGGATCTTAGATAAAACTGGTAACAGATTCACTGGTCTGCTAGTAGACCTTTACATTTTTCCTGTAGCATTTAACATCATGCCACACACTATCTTCTTTATTTTTATTTTTTAATTTGGCTCCCTCACCTAGAATGTAAGTTCTGTGAAGGCAAAGACTTTGTCTGTTTGCCCCCAACCACTAGAATAGTCCCCGATGCATAGCAGGCCTCCAATAAATATTGTTGAATAAAGTAGTGACGTGAGAGCGCCTGAAGCCCAGCCCAAGCCTGAAGCTGACTCTGTGATTCCTCTTCTCTTATCCGGTGCCAAACTCGAGGGGCCTCTGTGGAGCCCTCTCTGGGCTGTGGGATACATTTTGATTGGTCTAGAGCTTTGGTATAAAGCTCCTATACACTCTAGCTCATCAGGGCCTCTCAACCATCCCCTGAGGCCAGTAGAGCACGTATTATTATTTCCAATTTGCACAGCAGAAGAGACTCGGAGGAGATAACAGACTTGCTCCCGATCACATTGGTGGGAAATGGTGAAGCCTGAGATCTGAAACTCAGCTCCAGATAACTGCACGCGCAGTTTCAGACTGTTTTGGCTGCAACGAATGGGAAGAAGTTAATTTAAATTACGGCCCAGAAAACACACACACACACACACACAAAGCAGAGATTTTCCAAAATGCTCTTACTAATGTAACATGCTCTGATATTTTTATTCTATTTAATTTTAAAACTTCTACTTGCAGTCACAGACAGAAAAACAGTGTTGTCAACCATCCACATTTTCTTGCATAATTTCCCTTTTCGCATCATCTTTTCTCTCCATTTCGGAAATGAAATGGTAATTGCCTTCTCCCACAGGGCTTCCTCGTCTCCCCTCGGGCACCAGTCTGGAGAGCCGGCAGCTTCTTCATGCAGGACAGCTGAGAGCGAATGGAGAGCTTTTACAGGGGCAAAGGGGGAGAGAAAATCACATCTGAAGAGCTGGCCACTTTGGGCAGGAAACAGTTAAGAGACCACTAGATGCCTTGAGCTGCCAAGACCACCACAATGTTCGTACCAAGATTAGACAGAGTACAGATGTGAAGTAACTAGAGTCCTTCAGAGGAAGATAGCAACAACATAAATTAACCTTGTCTAGGGCCTGACAAAAGGGACCACACACTTTTTGAAGTCTTAAGAGTGAGCCTTTATTTTATTTTTTTGCGGACTCTCCAAGGCTAGATACCTTTATCCAACAGAACAAGTTCAACTAGAGGCAGTTGTTTCCAGGGAAGGGAAGTGAGCCGGGTCGGGGCTAGCAGGGTGACTGCACAGAAAATAAACGAAGGAGCCTGCAAAACAGCTGAGGTTTCCTTGAGTTCTCCTCAGCTGATAAGATTCCCTTCACCCCCCCCCCCCCCCCCCCCCGCCCCCAAGATTACTTTTGTCTATTTTCCTGAAACTGGAGAAACAAAGAGGTGAAAACATTCCAAGCTCCTGATATTCCCAGTTCGGCAGGATGTTGGCCACAGTTTGCTTTGAAGCTGCCTGTTCTGGTGGTGAGGTTCTGTCACACCCAGCTGCTGGGGACCGGGCCTCAGTGACCGCTCACCCTGGTGGCAATGCCGCAGGAGCAGCCACTCAGGACGTGAGTGCGTCTCCTCAGTGGGTATTTAGCCCGAGGCTTTGAAGAGGTTCTTGGTGCTACAGTTCCCAAATGATAAGCTCTCTACTCAGGGGAGGCCCAGCTGGGGTGGGATTTGAGCCAGAGATGGCTGTGCTGTGACTGCGTCCCAGAAGAAGATAAGGGATTCGGCACACCACTCATAGGGGCCTGTGGGCCTACGTCCTGATGAATGTATAAGAATCAGAGAAAGGGCAGGAACTGCACCTGGTGGGTAGCAGAGAGGAGGTAGGGTCTGGATCAGATTCTCCTCAACATCTATGGAATGCCTGTCACCTGAGGAAGGAACTAGGGGATTTAGTGAGATTGAAGGTGAGGAATAGTGGGGGCCCAGGTACAGGAAGCTGCTCCGACTGAGGGCACTGGGTTTGCATGAGTCCCCAGCTGAATGTGCTGGGTTCCAGGGGCTGGGAATGGGTCAGGGCAGATCCGGGTCCCAGAGCCATTTTACCCTGCCCTTGGGACAGCCCTCTCCTGGCTCCTTTCAAAGAGGCTCTCCAGCCCTTCATGGAGACAAACAGATGAGCCCAGAGCAGCCCAGGGCTCACCGTAAACCAGTGGAGGAGATCTCATCTCCCAGGCAGGAGAACTGTGTCCCCTCTCTTTCCAAGGCCAAGTTTATTATCTGGGAGGTAGAGCCTGTGTTCTGGTGGTAGACTCTAAGGACCACTAAAACAAGTCCCCACCATGAAACATCCCTTCTAAATTGCCTAACATGCCACCTCTAATTTAAAGAGTGCTATTAAAAAAAAGTTAGTCCCCAGGGAGATATGAGAGAACTTTAATTGTTTACATCTTACTGTTCCCTTTGCTCATTTCTCTAATATCAGGCTGAGGTCCCTGCAGTTGAAGAGGTGGAAGATGTTTTGGGGAAGGTTCACAGGATTGGAGTAAGGGTCTTTTCTGAAAAAGGCAATCTGGAGTAAAGTAGGTTGTGGGGTCTTTGGTGAGCATGTGTGTTTCTGGGGGTGGTCCAGAGGGGAGTTGAGGAAAGACGGGATCTAGGAGAATCCAGGGAATGGGATGAATGAAGAAGGGCCAATGGAGCAGTACTTTGCTGACTCAGAAAATGTCCCTAAGGCTTACCTAGCCCGTCTGTTCCTCCCATTCCTAAAGCCACGCCTGTGGAGCGTTGGGGTCCTTCTCTGGGCCACGCTCTTGCTCAGGGCAGAAGCAGAGCCCTTTCTGCTTCCTGACCTCCAGCCTGAGTCCAGGGGACACCCTCACTGGCAGTCCTGAGCGGACTTTACAGTGAGCCCTCCCATGCAGCGCCACTTCTGATTCCTGTCTGCATCAACCCCACCCAGCTTCCGAACACAGAAAGAACATAGTAACATTTGCCCAAAGACCGATTCGTCCTGTGGATGGCATGAGCATGTTTCCCACCTGCGTGTGTTCCAGGGACTTGGTTCTTCCTGCAATGCCCTCCCTTTCCAGACCATCAACAGGTGCCCTCTGAGTCATCCTTCAGGGCTGAACTCAAATGGTGTCCTTTTTGGAGTCTTTTCTTTCTGTCTTCATGTGATTCCTTCTGTGTAAACGCCTAGTTTACACGCCACAATGTATTATCATTGCTGATTTCTTAACTCTACCCACTTGACTTTGACTTTCTTGAGGTCATTTGTATCACTTCCAGCACATAGCAGAATACTTGGCACCTAGTAGGTTCTTAATAACCTTTTTTTAATCCTCACCCTAGGACATTTTTTCATTATTTTTAGAGAGGGGGAAGGGAGGGAGAGAGAGGAAAACATGGATGTGAGAAAGAAACACCGATTGGCTACCCCCCATACATGCCCCAACCAGACACTGCTGAACCCGCAGCCTAGGTATATGTCCTGACTGGGGATCGAACCCACGACCTTTTGGTGTACAGGTGGATACTCCAACCAACTGAGCAACACCGGTCAGGGCTTAATCACCTTTTGATGAATTGATTAGACCTAATATAAAATTACTTCCAAGGGACCACACAAATACTCACCGTGGTTTTCCAGCCTGTGTACAGCCAGATAAGTGTTCAGCAGCAGAGAGAAAAAACACCTGCGTTAGAATAAGAGTAGGCATGAGTAAGTGGCTATTCATTTCAGTTTGCCACGAAGAGCTAATTCCCCCTACTTATCAGTCAAGTTCCCTTAATTTTCCTTCTAAACACTTTCTGAACTTGGTATCTGAAAAGGCAGGCTATTAATTTGGCATAGGAAGAGCTGACATGCGTTTCTGAGCCTGCTGAGTAGTGAAGGATTTTCAAGAAATAATAGAGTCTACACAAGGATTGCAAATAGAATCCGTACAATAAGACCCCATCTGGTTGTCTGTGATGACGCTGGGCAGCTGGAAGGCAGATGTGCTGGGTTCGTCTTTCTAGTGGCACAGGGCTCGTCAGAGGACTGAACGCTTGGGGCATTTTCACTTTGCATCTGAATTTCTGTCTTTGGACTAATCCGGATCCTCCCTACTGCACCTCTCGGATGGGGCTGTTCGTTCCCAAGTGCTGGGGCAGTTGGTGGGGCAGTTCCTGAGAATGTGAGTCACGGTTCATGTAGATATAAGTGTGCAAACTCTTATATCTTGGAGTGCAAACTCCATGGCTGTACCCAGCTTTTATCCTTAGTTGAGGGAAAACTACCAATGTTTCTCTTCCATAGAACTTGAGGCCTCCCTCCCTCCCTCCCTCCCTCCCTCTGTTACCCTCTCTACCCACCTCTTTCTTTTCTTTACCTTTTGTCACAAATGTCAATATACAATAAATACACATACACACATGCACACACACACATATACCCACATACACTGTAATAATACCCCCACATTCCTATCACTGGATTTAATAATTATCAACCTTTATTCAGCTCCTCATATGACCTTCAGGTCATAGACTTAATAATTTCTAAGGTCCCTTCTTGCTCTAATGAGAGTTTTCCTTTATCTCATTTGTTCGTGAACTAACTTGTTTCACCATTATGAGGAGTACATAGGAGGGTACATATTTATAAACTACAGTGGCAGATCTAAAGCGTGAGCTGCATATGTGTGTGGGGTGCTCTCTCCCCCCAGTTATTATCAATGCCCCAAGGCCACCCAAATGAAGAAACAGTCTGAGGTGAAGAGTACCCTTGCTATGCAAATGTCACTTCAGGACAGCTCCTAGCTGCTTTTTCCAGCAGAATGGCTGCCCCTAAGTCACTTTTATGTAGAAATTCTGGTGCTGGCATTGACAGTGGGCAGCATCCAGGTCCAGCTTCTGGAAGCCAAACATCACAATCACTTAAGCTTCAAGAGCTGATCTTTCCCCTTCATTCATCTGATACTTTCTCATAAGATGACTCCACCTGCCGTGGTCCACAAAGGGGACTACTATCTTGTTTGACGTTTTCCTTTTCTTTTCCTTTCTGTTCCTCCCTCTCTTCTCCTCTTTTCTTTGGGTCAAAGCAGGTATTATCGAACATTTAACAAAAGTTAAGCTGCAACTTAACAAAAGTAGACTAAGCAATTAAAGTTCTCTAATGTATTGGTGGTACTCAGAAAATGACTTTAATCTTTCCAGCCATTTGCATCATTAAAATGCCTCTTCCTATGCAACTCAGCATTTTTCGTATCATCTCGATAGCTCGTAGTTCTTGTAAATAATGTCAGCATTCCTTGGAGAACTTGAAGAAAGGTGGGTGGAGGGTAATTCTGGTTTATCTTTTTAGCTATGACTTTCAGCTGAACATCCAGGTATCAGTATACCTGCCTAACACACATGGATTTGGGATGTGTTTACACAGTGAGAATTTCCTGTGCAGTATATAATGGAGCAGAAGGACTTGGCATTCAATTCTAAAAAATGTTGGAAGGTGTTTTCTATATTCTCAAATTAGTGTTACTTGGGGAAATTGCTTGACATACCAATTAATATGTATACTTTTTTTTAACAGTTCTGCCTTTTTTCCCTTCAGAGTTTTGAGACAAAAATGTCAAGTTCCCTGCAGCCAGTCACTTTCCATAATTTTCCTGATTATTCCAGTGAGCGCTATAAGCCACGCTCTCATGGCGGGTGCATTCCAATGGGCCATATGGAAGCCTCCTGTACCAGCCCTGTCACTGAGCCCTCCAGGAACTGTATTGTTCTCGGGACACAAATAGCCCACACTCAGACAGAAACCCTTGCCTGACTGCCAGCCATCAAAGAACTTCACCAGAACAATTAATAATGGGGAGAACTGGGTAATATTATTGAGCCTCATGTTAGGAATATGGCCATCATTCATTAATTTATTTCACGAGTGTTAACTGAGACCTTATTTTGTGCCAAGAACTGTTCTTAGTGAAGGGGATCTAACAGTCAAAAAAGATAAAAATTATAAAAAAGAAAACAAGTAAATAAATGATACAGATACTTTTGATAGAGCTAGGTGAAGGACTGACATTAAGCGATGGGGCGAGGGCTGAATCGCCACTTTAGAGAGCGGGTTGGGAATGACCACTCTGAGGAAGTACTAGAGTTGGAGATTGAATATCAAGAAGTAACCTGACATGCAAATATCACCAAGTGGAGAATGCTAGCGTAGGGCATAGCACGTGCAAATGTCCAGAGGCAACACGGTGCCTGACATGTTTGAGGAGCAGAAGGAGGCAGTGTGTCTGGAAGAGTACATGAGAGAAAATATAAGTCAGAGGAAGATTAGAGAGGGCTTCACAAAGCCAAGGTGGTAATTTTAAATTTTGTTCTCAGGGTAATACAAGTAATTGGAAAATAGGATATGAATCATTGTTTATGCTTGTGATTAGCAATGAGATAGGAAATAGGCCTTTGAGATGAAGAATGAGAGCAAGAGGACCCATTAAGCTGCAGCAATAAGCAGGCAAGACGACAGAAACGAGTGAGTTACGGAAGTAATTTAAATAACAGTGGTTGATGAGTTGATATAGGTGTTAAGGGAAGCGGAGGAATCAAGGATAATTCCCAGATTTGGGGCTGAGGCAGCTGGTGAAGCAAGCAAGCAAGCAAACAGATGAATTGTTGTGAGGTGGACATTTTTATGGGGCTGGCTGCTTTTTACACAACCAAGTAGAGATGTGAAGGATGTATCCAGACTCCAGAGGAGTGCCCCGAGTTGTAGACCTGGGGCCATTGCCATAGAGACTTATTTCAAACCATGCATCAAGTTGATGTCACCTAGTGAGTGCATAGCAAAAGAAGGCCCAAATTAAATTTTGGGGCATTCCAGCATTTAGAGACCCATCAGTGGAAGGAGAAAGAGTAAATGTTCAGAACCTTTGATAGGAGGGAAGTCAGGGGCCTGTGATCTCACCAAAGATGAGAGAAATAAACATTTTTTCAAGAAAAAGGGAACTGGAAACCGAGGACGTCCTGATGCCACTGGAGTTCACACTACTCATTTCCCCACCAGCCAGATCTGAAGTTTGTACTTCAACAAGGGTTTCTATCCAACTCCTGCTTATGACCCAGGTCCTCTTTGATTAGGTTTTATCTTTCCATTCTAGAAATAATCATTCGTTTTCTTCTGGCTTAAGCAAGACTGCTCTTGCCCTGTAGCTGGCTCCCAACCCAGACATCTCAGAGGTGCACCTTCCCTGCAGCCAGCACTCCCTCCCAGCCTGTCCTTGCCCCACAGGAAGGGCCTGACACTGGAGAGGGCGAGCTCAAGGGAAGAGGAGAAGTGTGAAGATTAACACAGCAAGCGTGAGCACACTCGGGGGTGACACACTGTCCTGGGACTATACATTTTTTCCAAATATAATTCTCTTTTTGCTATTTTTTAGAGATAGGCATTGAAATAACTCTAGGAAGAATAAAGAGAAACCGTTTCTTTGGGAAAAACGAATGTTCAAAGCTATTTCATTCTGCAACCCATGAGGAAGCATGAGAGGAATCATGAAGGGTCATGGACTCTTACTCTTCACAGAAGCTATAGGAGCACATCTTGTCATCCACCTCCATTAGTTCTTGTTTGCTTCATAATATATGTATTGCCTCCAAAACTTAGCGGCTTAGTGCAACGAGTGGTTTTGATGTCACAGTGTCTCTATGTCAGAAAGTCAGGAGCCACTTAGCTAGGTGATTTTGGATCAGGGTCTCTGATGAGGTAGCAGGCCAGATGTGAGCCAGGCCTGTGGTCATCTGAAGGTTCATGGGCTGGAGGAGCCACCTTCAGGACGGCCACCTCACAGGCTGTTGGCAGGAGATCCGAGTTCTTTGTCTTGGAGGTCTGTCCTTAAGGTTGTCAATGATCCTCGCAATGTGGCACTGGTTTTCCCCAAAGTGTGTGATCCCAGAGTGAGAACCGGAGGGAGGCGACAAGGCCTTTTGTGACCTAATTATGGAAGTCGAACAACATCATTTCTACCACATTCTGCTCATCAGAAATCACTAAATTCAGTCTGCACTTAAGGTGAGGGGAATTAGGCTCCACTTTTTGAAGGCAGGTGCATCTAAGAATCTGTGAACATTTTTCTTTTTTTAATATTTAATATTTTAAAGTTATTTTATTATTGTTCAATTACAGTTGTCTGCATTTTCTTTCCACCGCTACCCCCCACCCCAACCAAACCCCCCTCCTTCCCTTACCTCCACACTCCCCCTTGGTTTTGTCCATGTGTCCTTTATAGTTGTTCCTGAAAACCCTTTCCCCCGTTATCCCCTCCCACCTTCCCTCTGGTTACTGCCAGATTGTTCTTACTTTAAGTGTCTCTGGTTATATTTTGTTTGCTTTTTTCTTCTGTTGATTATGTTCCAGTTAGAGGTGAGATCATATGGTATTTGTCCCTCACCACCTGGCTTATTTCATGTAGCATAATGCTCTCCAGTTCCATCCATGCTGTCACAAAGGGTAGGAGCGACTTCTTTTTTTCTGCTGCATAGTACTCCATTGTGTAAATGGGCCATAGTTCTTTGATCCACTCATTTACTGATGGACACTTAGGCTGTTTCCAACACTTGGCTATTGTAAATTGTGCTGCTATGAACATTGGGGTGCATTGGTTCTTTTGGATTGGTGTTTCAGGGTTCTTAGGGTGTAATCCCAGGAGTGGAATTGCTGGGTCAAAAGGCAGTTCTATGAACATTTTTCTAAACCACCACATTAGCTGTCATTGGAAGTCGAGGAAATAGGAAATGATGAGCTGTAACATCGGACAGACTAAAAGCAATTGGTGAGAAAATGTAGTTGGTCTACATTTGTCTAGCTTAAAACGATGGACTGCATTTATGTCACTAATTTTATATTCCAGGAATTGACTGCCTCCATAATGGTTCAGTATTGGCTCTATATGAAAACATTGAAATCTCTAGGTATGCCCCATATTAAATAGTATTACAAAAAGAAATAAGGCTCCTTGAATAGAGTCAGAATACTTATATTCAGTAATATTGTTTTGTAGGTGTCTGTATTTATTATACATACAGAAAATTGTGATCCAAAAATATAATTCAAAGAAATTGGAATACCCCAGGTATTTAGTATGAAGCATCAGACTTGGGAGTTCTAATATCTGTGAGAAAATATTGAGAACAAATATCCATAACAATCCCTGGAAAGAAATGAGACTTGGAAATGAGACTGAAAATGGCTCATTTTGCAGCAGAGAAGACCAGTCCCCAAACTTCTCTCTGGCAGCAGCAGGAGAGACAAGCAAGCAAAGGGCCATTACTGAACCGGAAGGAGCACTGTGCTCGCCACCAGATGCTAGCCTGTAAGACAGAGGTCTCTGGCCAGAGCAACTCACAGTGTCAGACACATAGGACATGAGTGGATTGACATGCTTAAAGTACCATCAATAGTAATCAAAGTTACGTAGAAGAGGCCCGAACTTGAACTTTGTAGCAAATGCACAGTTCTAACCTTTCCCTCCCCACTCTCTTCACAATTTAATACTTGGCAAGAGAAAGGTCACTTGACAATATTTATTAGCTCATTAACTGTAAGTGTCTTTGCTGCCATGGGAAATATTTTTTTCATAACAATTCAATTCTCTTCTACAAGCTACGCTGCAGGTGTCTCTTCATTGTGTAAATGAAATGGTGAGCACTAGCTCTCTCCTGGCATCCAAGACCCGTAACTAAATATTACTCTTTTTCCAGCTGTGAAAAAGAACATGATCAGATTGAATAGGGCTTGGCTGGCTTATGTGAGGCCAACAAAGCAAGTACATGGGCAATACTTTCAAGATGAGGAGCTTGGGCTATCTCATTTCCCCTGTTTAGATCCCAGCCCACCCCCCATTCCCAAGGAAAGGGAAAGGGAACCCCGTGGCAGGTGCCATATTAGGGCCTTTACATACTCATGCATTATTTAAATTAATTCTCCCCACAGCCCTATTAAGTAGGAAAGGGATTGTTGCCACTAATAAACCAGATGAGGAAACTGAGTCTCAGAAACCTTAATTTGCTCAGTCACAGGGCAAGTTATGTGGGGAACCTGGAATTCAAACCTAAGCCCATGCTTTTTTAAATGCCTTCTACTCTGCTAAAAAATATTATTCTCAAACATTGCACAATTTCCCATTTGCTTTCCAGAAAAATCTGAGCTTGGTTGTAGATGAGTCAGTAGCAACAACAGAATAAAATGTCATTAAATTTCTGATGAAAAAAGACTTATCTTTTTAGAATTAGGGATTCTTTAAATAAACCGATAAATAAATAAAAGAAATTCTTTAAATGTATTCTTCTAATTGATTGTTTTAAAATATAAATCTGATCACAGCTGGGCTATTATTTACGGGATTTTGGGGGGAGAGGGATCTGTAAGCTGACCAGCCCTAATTGGTAGGGGTAAGATACTTACTGACCAAAAGATATTTAAAAAAAAATCATTCATTCGCTCACCCATTCCCTGCCCCTGCAGAGGCCCTTCCCTTTGCCCTCCACCCTCAGTCTGACTACCTCTTAATCATTCTTCCAAACTCATCTCAAGTGCCAGCTTTTCTCAGAAAGTCATCTTCCCTCTCATAGTCCCATATACAATTCTCATCGTTTTGTACGACTCATCTTGCATTTCTTTCCCTTTGTTTCCTTCCCCAAGTGCTAGAGTGTTAATTCTTTGAGGGCAGAGGTTTCGGCTCACTCATGTCTGTTCTCAGGGCCTCACAGCAGCCATTTGGGGGTTCTCAAATTAGTGGTTAGATGAATGAGTGAATAAATGAATCTTAGTTATTCTGGTGAGATAATTCTTTACCAGGCACCTGCAGCCTGTAACAATATTTCACATCAAGTCTAACGCTGTGAGCTGCTGCTTTGGCAACACTTGAATGTAACTCCGTGGCACAGTGGCAACTACAGAACACTGGGGACGAATGCCTCGCGCGCGCGCGCGCGTGCGCACACACACACACACACACACACACACCCATGGTCAGGTCAGGGGATCAGTAAGGCATCCCAGAGCTTTGAGATAAAGGACTTCTAAGGCTCATTTATGTGGGTACCATTTGAAGGGGCATTGTCTCTCTGTGACATCTATCTATACCCGGGGTCCTGGTAAACTTTTAAAGAAAATGTTGTCTGTTGGAGAAGAGGGTTCCCAGCCTTTGAGAGCTGTCCCTGGGGACCTGGGACTGAGAGCTCCCATTCTCCTGAGCTGACCAGAGAGTGTGTGGTGGGCGGGTGATCGACCATGACAGGTCGGTTGGTTTGATTGCTCGTCATTTCTGAGCTTCAACGTTAATGCCAATTTCAGGTAAACGCACTCATTCCAGAATGTGAGAATACAATATATTAATAGAATCACCACAGAAAGTTAACACCACAGAACGTTAACTTGATTTTATGTGATAATTAATTGAATTTCCACTTACCCTATTCCTTTTGAAGAGAATGCTGCGAAATCACATTTAAAAAAAATGAAACCATTAAGGATTATTTATCTAACTTTTCTCTACTAACGGGACCTTAGTAAAGGGCTCATTCTGCTTTGCTTAATCCTGTCTTTGCGATGGAAAAGGAACTTAGGAGCCAAGCGGAACAGAAGGGAAACGGCTCGGGACTCAGAGCCGGCCCTGAGGTTGGGGCTGATGGCAGTAAAGGGGAGAGGAAATGGGGTGCTAATGATATTAGAGAGAGTGGCTCTTCAGGAGAAAGCACTTATTGCACAGGTTTCAGGAGAATTTCTGGGATAATTAATATTGGCGGTCGTGTCCATTTTGTGCAGGGAGCACTTTAAGCAGCAGCTGACTAGATGCCAACAGATGTGAGAGTAACAGTCCTTTCGGTTTCAAACACTGTCTCCGTTTACACGAGGGAGAATCAGAAGAGTCTTCTCATTCAGTGCGTGCTTGGTACCAGCAGCTACCGTTTTATAAATTACCAGACGTTATTTTTTCCTTGAGCGTCTTCCTAAGCTTGCCTTTCAGAATTTGTCCTTCTTTCTGAAACAACGCGCCCTGTAGCCAGAACAACTACATATCCTAGAATTTTGAGAACAGTTCTGATTTAAAATAAACTATCCTGTTGGAACTCCCCCCTCACCCCCCGCCCCTGCCACATGTTAGACTGTGTGACAGTTGGGGTTCAGAAAGCATGGTCACCATAGAGGCAGCCATTCCAGATGAACACTGCATTCCATCAACTCTCAGACAGTTTGATCATCCAGTGCCGGCTGCAGTACCCCCTCCGGCTTGGACCCCATGCACTGCTGTTTCCAAGCAAAAGGAAGAAGGACAAAGAAGGGCATTGCGCCTTTACACTATTCCAGGAATACTGTGCTATACAATTTTGAAAGTACAGGCAAAAGTGTCTTTTAAAAAAACTATACAACACATACTGTAGAAAAGTTAAAAATATAACCGAGTAAATCAAAGAAAAACACCCTGATCCTACCACCTGCACAGAATTATTCTCTAATATTTATTTTAGGTATACAACAAATTTTGATATTCCTTTTTCATTACCAAAAAAGGGTGGTTCTAATATTCATGAACTCCTCCTCCTCCTACTAATAGTCATACACAGGTTTGTCACATTTCCTAGTTAGCGATGTATCGTGAGCAACGTTCTACATCAGCAAATACATATCTACATCATTCTTTTAATCACTTCGTATAGTACTCTATAGTAAAAATAAGCCACAAATTACTTAAAGCCCTTGGGATATTGTTATTTTCATGTTTTATGATTATCTACGATGCTGAGAAAAGGCACACTTTTCTTCACATAAAGCGTCTGGCTGGTGGCATGGGACTTTGTCCTGCAGAATTCTGCAGACCCCCCTGAAAGCTGCGAGGAATGTCGGCTTGCTGTAACCTGTGATAGTCTAGTCCTGATGTGCCCAACGCATCAATGAAACACGGACGAATCCCATCTAATCCTGATTATCATTTGCCATTGGCTTTTCTTGGGTTTCTCAAGGATTCCCTGGTGTCCAGCCCGACGTTCCCAGTCATCTCTTTGCCATTATTTTTCTGGCTGGATGTGTCAAGCGTTGTTCTGAGGCCAGTCTGTGGCTGAGTCTGTCTGGATAACATTTTCGGGTGGTGCATCACACACCATGTCTGCTCCCTGGCTCCAACCAACAAGACTTTAAAGAGATTTCTAAAAAGGCTCAGAAAGTTTTTTGGATATCAAACAGCTTTTATAAAAATAACATTTTTATGACTTAAAATGTAAATGAATCAGAAACATATGGATTAAATTTCCTTTGAAATGCCCAAGGGTTTAAAAACTGAAGGGAAGAGTGCTTGCAAAATGAGTTAAATCAAGCTTTGCCAAAAGTAAAACATTTGAAAAATTGTTGGGGATGTTTTGCTGATCCCTAGGTGCTTGCGCTCATGCGTTCTCCATTCTCTATTTCAAAAGTCCTGAGATGTTAAAATTTGGGCCACTCCATAAAATCTACTTAGGACTAGTTCAATGGGCATTTGGCTCTGTAGTTCAGGAATTGATTTCAGAAAGTCAATTGGAGATCAAATGTACTTGAACTGTGCCTTACTTCTTCAGAATGTTGCAATTTTCTCCTCTGGCTGTGATCTGCCTGTCCTGTGTGAAGGACGCTCCCAGCGAACGCAGACTAGGTTGGGAAAAGACTGATCTATGTGGCAAACAAGTTTGAATCAACACTCCTCTCTTACAGCCCCTTTTGGTCAGTTACTCCAGTATTTCCCTACTCTTCTGTCTTAGGTCAATAGCCATAAAAACAGAGCCTAAGACAGGGATTCTCGTGTAAGTGATTTATTGAGGAAGGGCTCTCAGGGGAAATCCGGAAGGAAGTGAGGGAAACAGGTAAGGCAAGGGCAGAAGCTAAGCAAAGATGAGGATCAGCTGAAAACTCTCCCCAGCCTGATCCTGCAGGGAGCTCGGAGGCATAAATAGCTCCTCTGAGTTGTCCCACCTGGAGGCATATCCCGTATCAATCAGTGCTTAGCTGTCAGCTGCCCCCGGAAGGGAGACCATAACCTCTCTGACTGTTGAGGGAGGGGAAGCTCCAGGCTCTCTGCTGAGGACGGTCCTCGGGGCATTTCTCCAGACAGGAAAGTTACCTGTGAGTCTTAACTGATGATACCCACGGCAGTTGGGGGTAGATGCCATGGGTACAAAAAGGGGGCCAGGCAGGTCATTGCCAGTGTCCACTACCTCCCTCGTTTTGAATTCCTTAAAGACTCTTTTAATTCCTCTCTCTCTTTTACACTTTCCCACATTCAATCGAATTTTTTCCATTTTTTGTGTGTCTTTTTCTTGCCTTTATCTTATTTAAGGACTTCCTATTGCAATCATGTTAGTCTAGGCATTATCATCTAGTATCTGGCTTACTGTACCCATTTCCCAACTGAATCTCCACTTTAAGATGTCCCTAACCCAGATCATTCCACACATTTCTAGATTACTGTTTTCCTCCAGACACCATTTTTTAATGTTTAAGAATTAATTGTACTTCTTAAATATCTATGGTTTAAAAAATTTTAAGAAAAAGAATACATTAAAATCACAGGGATCATTGGTATTCCATTAAGTGCTACCCTAATAACCTTAAAATAATTTTTCACTATATGTTTCTATACTAGAGTAGATCATAATATGGAAGAGTAGAGCCTAAGGAAGCTAATTTGAACAATATCGGTAGAATCTATCAATCATTAAGCTGCAGTTTTACTTAAATGGAATAATATTTAAAACACTAAGACCAGTGCCTGATAAGTTTTCCACAAGTGTTGGCTAATATTGTCACTGCTGGTGCAGGGGTCTCGAAGCTGGTCTTTCTGGGTCCACCTTTGTCTTTCCCAGTGGTTGTTACAGACAGAAACGATGATGATCATGTTTAAACCCAAATCATATTAGTATATTAGAGCCTTGCTTATATCTCTTCCCAATGTGTTGACAATGAAACCCAATTTTACCTTAGTGTGTATGACGCAGCACAACCCTGCCCTGCCTGTGTCTCCAACTTTAGCTTCGGCCACTGCCCAATATGTGCTTCCAGCACATGGGCT
Organism: Desmodus rotundus; assembly: GCF_022682495.2. Classification (NCBI taxonomy): domain Eukaryota; kingdom Metazoa; phylum Chordata; class Mammalia; order Chiroptera; family Phyllostomidae; genus Desmodus; species Desmodus rotundus. Next base: position 18,605,704 of record NC_071399.1, on the reverse strand, counting down.
CCCTTAAGTTCCTTCCCTGCCAGTCTCGTGTCTGCCTCAGGGTTTTTGCACCTGCTGTTTCCTCCACTAGAAAAGGTTGGCTCCTCTCACCCCCTTCTTGCATGACTAGATCCATGGGTAGGTCTCAGCTGAAACATTTCCTTCTCAGAAAGTCCTTTCCTGGCTGCCTCATTTATTCATTTGTTCAATAAGTATTTGTTGAGCACCTACTCTGTGCCAGATACTATTGTAGTCCCAGAAGAACTATAATCAGGGAGCTTATATATAAGTAAAGAGACAGAAAAAAAAAGTAAGCGAATTAGATGTGTGTGCAAGTGTGTATGAGAAAGCAAAGGTGAGAAGGAGATAAGGAGTGGTGGAATAGAACAATTGCTGTTCCTAAAAGGGCAGAAAAGGCCTCCTTGAGGAAGAGATCTTTACTTGAGCGAAGACCTGGGAGAGATCCAATAGTCCCACGCTGCCATATATTCCACACTTCAGTCTCTTGTAGTTTTTCTTTTTAAAGTTACTTATTAAAATTGATAATTATGTATATTTTTTATTTTTTGTCTGTTTTTGCCACTAGATTATAAATTTCCTGGGGACAGAATCATATTTGTTTGTTTACTATTATATTCCCAGTATGTAACACTGTGCCAGTGCATAAAAATTATCAATATATATATATATTTATTCACTAAATATGTGAAGTTGTTTATTACTGAACCGAAAATTAGAAATCAGAGCTATTCTTGAATGCAACTTATCACACTGGAACTGCAGGAAACGCCTTGTGTGAAAGTACATCGCATAGAGGAGTGAAGTGGACTGTGCTTGATTGAACTGCAGTGGTGTCTCGTACTTTGAGGACAGAGATGGGCGCACATACAAGAGAAACGCTGTGGTTACCATCCTAGAACTCCATCATGTTGCAGCAGAGAGCAAAAGCAGAGCCATAGGCCACCTCTGGCTTCCGATTCCGTAGCTCTCCCACCCCCTCCTTCCAAACACAAGTGAAAGAACAGGAACACCCACCAAAATTTCCAGGTCTATCTCACTTTCTCCAGTGAATATCTCAGGTACTGAGAGGATTAAGACGGAACCATGAAGCACGTTCGCAATTCAGAAACCTAAGAGGCAGCCCTGTTTTTTGTACTTACAGGTCTGTAGCTGGGGAGTTACAGGGGCTGTACCAGCCCTGACAAGGCTCCTGTCAATGGTATTCTACGGAAGGCCAAGAAGACAAATTAGGAAGTTCTAGGCCAAGAAGTCAAGGGAAGTACAGTGTTTTATAAATTATTCCAACGGAGGTATTCAGAAAGAATAGTTGTGAATTCATTTAGATTACTGAAGAAAAATGATCCGGCAAATTGTACTCCAGGTGGAGTAGAAAGGTTCACAGTTTGGTCAGTGCTCTGCGAGAGACTTGAGATATGGGCAGTATTGTTTTATTTCATGTTTCCTGGATAAGGCTACTAAGTATCTCATACTGCTTATTTACTGACCATGTATATTTTCCCTTGTGTAAACTGTCCAAATTTTTGCCTGTCGATATATTGGGGTTCAGAGTGTGTTTTATTTATCTGAATACGTATTTTGTAATTTTTGTTTATCTTTTTAAATTTTTAATTTTTTACTGTTGTTCAATTACAGTTGTCCCCATTATCTCCCCATTACTCTCCTCCACCTTACCCACCCCCACCTCCCACCCTCAATCCTATCCCCCTTTGTCTTTGTCCATGGGTCCTATATACACATTCCATAATGACCCTTCCTCTTCTTTCCCCTGTTACCTCCCTCCCCCCTCCCCTCTGGTCACTGTCAGTTTGTTCTTTATTTCCATGTTTCTGGTTCTATTTTGCTCGCTTGTTTGTTTTGTTGATTAAGTTCCACTAATAGGTGAGATCATATGGTATTTGTCTTTCTAATTTTTGCTTATCTTTTAATATTTAATATATATATTTTAATATGCAGAGGTTTTCCTTCTGATTAATGTGTAAGATAAATTTTAGGGGATTGTGATTTGTCTTGTGCAAAGCCTGCACATTAATTAGGACAAAAGTAATCCTTAGCAAAATTTGGTCTATTGTTTAGGCATGTGCCATGCAGCTATATTTTTAAATAAACTTTTTAATTTTGAGATAATTGTAGAAGCACATTTAGTGTAAGAAATAATACACACAGATTGTGTGCAGCATTTACCCGGTTTTTCCAAGGGTTATCATCTTGCAAAACTATAGTGTGATGTCACAGACAGGATATCGACCTTGACACAGCGCAGAAGCAGAACATTTCCATCACCACAAAGATCCCTCGGGTTGCCCTTTCAGGTCCACAGCCCCTCCCCCCAGTCAGATCATTTCCCTCACCCCTAACAACCACTGGCCTGCTGCTCCTGTCTGTAATTTTATCATTTCAAGAATGTTATAAGTGGAATTAGACAGCATGGAACCTTTGGGTTTGCCTTTTTCACACAGCATATATTTTCCTGAAGATTTTTTCAAGTACTCTGTGCACTAACAGTTTATTCTTTAAATGTTTTTCTAGGTAGACAATCATGCATTTTCCTTTCCTCCCTTGCTTTTATTTCCCATTCTTGTCTTATTGCACTGGCTGGACCTTCCAGCACAGTGTTGAATAAGGGCGCTGAGAGGAGATTTCTGTGCATTTTTCCTGAACCCAGGAAAGCATTCAGTCCTTCATCATGAAAGATAATGTTAGTTTTCAGTTTTTTGTAAGTGTTCCTTACCAAGTTTAGGAAGTTTGCCTCTCTTCCTATTTTTAAATTTTATTTATTTATTTAAAATTTATTTTTAATTATAGGTGATGTACAATATTATATTAATTTCAGGTGCACAGAGTAGTGATTAGAGATTTATATACCTCTTATGATGATAACCTTGATAAATCTAGTACCCATCTGGCCCCATATACAGATATTACAATAGTATTGACTATATTCCCATGCTGTACTTTACAGCACCGTAATTATTTTTGTAACTGCCAAATTGTACTTAATTTCTTTTATCTCCCCCCAACCCATCCTGCTTCCGGGTGACCGTCAGTTTGATCTCAGTACCAACAAATTTGTTTCTGTTTTGTTTGTTTATTTATTTTTAGATTCCACATATAAGTGAAATCATATGGTGTTTGTCTTTCTTTGTGTGACATTTCAATTAGCATAATACTCTCTAGGTCCATGCCTCCATTCTTATTTTTCTGAGAGTTTTTATCATAAATGAGTGTTGAATTTTCTAAAATGCTTTTTCTGCATTGATTAAAGTGATCATGTGAGTTCTTCCATATTCTTACCATTTTCTCTGTCCAGTTATTCTATCAATTGTTGAGTGAGGAGTGATGATGTTTCCAACTGTAATGAGTGGATTTTTATTTTGTCCTTTCGTATCTATCAGGTTTGCTTCATGTGTTTTTTAACTGTTTGTTGCTGTACACTCATTTATAATTGCCGAGGCTTCTGAGCAGATGGACAGCTTTACTATTACATAATGCCCCTTTCTCTTTCTGGTAATTGTCTTATACTGAAGTTTACTTCAATATTAGTGTAGCCTTTCCTGCTTTATTTTGGTTAACGTTTTCATGATATATCCTTTTATTTTCTTTTACTTCCAACCTGACTGTATTATTATCTGTGAAGCGTGTTGCTTTTAAACAGCATATAGTGCGACAGGGTTTTTAATTTGCTCTGCCAATGTTTGTCTTTAAGTGGTTGCTTTCGTTACTACATTTTATGTGCATAATTTATCATGCTCTACTCGTGTGTCACATTACTAGATATTTCATGTTCTTTTACCCTCCCTCATTTAGAATTGTTTTAAATCTTACCTCTACACACACTTACCAACCATACCAGACAGTGCTATAATTTTTATTTTGATATCGGTCATCATTTAGAAGATTCAAGAGAAGTTAAACCTTTTGTATTGAGCCAAAACGTTGCTTACCACCTTCTTTCTTTACTGAAATTCCACGATTCCTTCTGTTGTTATCGTCACTTCCTTTGCATTCACAGAACTTCAATTAGCCTTCTCTTAGGGTATGTATATTAGTGACAAATCCTTAATTTTCTTTAATCTGCAAATGTTTTTATTTTCCCTTTGTTCTTGAAGGATACTTGCACTGGGTATAAGATTCTGCATTGGCAGTTGATTTGTTTCAGCACTTGAAAAAACATTGTCACTTCCTTGTCCTCCCCTTAGTTTCTGATGGAAAATTTACTGCCACTGAAATTGTTCCCTCCTATAGTCCATGATTTTCCTCTGGCTGCTTTCCATATTTAGCGTTCAGAAGTTTAATTATGATGCATCTTGGTGAGAATTTCTTTGACTTGCCCCACTTGGGGTTTTCCCGGTTTCTTCAATCTGTAGGGTTTTGTCTCTTGCAAAATGTGAAAAGTTTTCAGTCATTATTTCTTTGAATACTTTTTCAACTTCTTCCCCTTTTCTTTCCAGCAATCCAATGACATGAGTATTAGATCTTTTATAATTCTACAAGCACAAGGCTCTGTACATTTTTCCAGTCTATTTTCACTCTCTTTTTCAGACTGAGTAATTACTATCGTTCTGTCTTCCTGTACACCCACACTTTTCTCTGTCTCTTTTGTTCTGCCATTGAATCCACCCACTGAACTTTGCATTTCAGTTACTGTAGTTTTCAGTTCTAAGTTTTCTATTTGATTATTCTTCATATCTTTTGTTTCTTTTCTAAGACTGCATTTTTTCACTTGTTTCAAGCATGTTCCTAATTGCTCACTGTAGCATTTTTACCCTGGTACCTTAAAATCTTTGTCAGATAACTCTGTTTGTCATCTCAGTATCAATTGTCATTTTTCATTCAGCTTGAGAACTTTCTCATTCACAGTATGCCTAGTAATTTTTAATTTTAATCATGGACATTTTGTATCATGAGACTCTGATTTTTATTTAAACATCCCGTTTGATGGTGAATGACCTGACATTCCACTAAGCTTATTCTACCACCACTGGTATGTGGGGGAAGAAGTGCTTCATTAATGCTGGGTAGGTATTGAAGTCCAGCCTTCCCACGTGGTCTCCCCTAACACTGAAGATAGGGCCGCTTTACATTTCTGTGGGAATAATAGTGCAGCTCCCTTCTTTGACTTGACTTCTATAGGGGTGTGGGGGCACTTTGTTGCAACTTCTTGGAGTGGAAGTCTAGACTTTCCACTTAGTCTGTACTGACATTGGTGGAACCATTATTCTGTTGTTGGGCTTTGGCTGGAGTAGATTATCTAAGTCTTCACTTTCCAGGCTTCCTCTATCCTGATGCTTGGCTACAGATAGCAGGTTTTTGTTGGGGATGGGTATTTTGGGTTTATGCACTTGGCATTCCCAGGTTGCCAACTTCTTTAGCCCCAAGAGTGGGGCAGATGAGGGAAAAACAAACAAAAACCAACCAAAACCCTCTACTAATGCAACTCGTATTCTTCCTCAGGACTTGAGATTCTGAGCCTATCTGCCTTTTTTCTACCTTTCAGAGTCTTCCTCTGTTTGTTTTATATATAATGTCCAGGATTTTTAGTTATAGAGGAAAGAACAAGAAGAAGTGCCTCTACTTCATATTCCCTGAAGTGCAAGTCCTGAAATCTTCTTTTCTTTCTTTCTGTTGGTTTGCAGGTATTTTTTTTTTATTTTGTAGGTGCCACATAGTTCTTGGTATGCACATTCTTAAGCTTGTAGTTATTTATATAGTTACCATTTCTAAGTTGAGTCTCTGTAGGATCTAGAGCACTGGAATTTCTCTGAAATTGCAGGGAGAGTTCCAAAAAGCACACATATGTATGAAAAACACTGCAGATAGAGTGACATTTTACTACTAATTGGGGCTTTGATTCCACAACCATACGTAACTTGGTGATCTGGTGAGTTGGCTCAAATACATGTGGAATTTTAAAATCGTGGTTGCCCAATCATAGCTTCATTAACCTTCTGGTAAAGACACAGACCATGGAATCAGGCAACTGGCTTCTCCATTTTTGGCTGGGTAACCATGAGAAAGTTACTGAATGTTTCAGTGCCTCTGTTTATTCACCTTTAAAATGGGGATGTATGAGTACTCCTTGAGGAGAAATCTGATGTCATCAAATTGCTTTTCTTAGTAGGTAAGTTGTCAGTTTTCTCTGGTTGCTATCCCGATTTGTTTTGGTCCTCAGTTTTCAGAACTTTAATTATGATGGAATTCTTTGGTTTATCCTGTTTGGAGTTCTCCCAGGTTCTTGACCCTTTAGATTTAAGTCTACAATAGGATTAAATGTGTTCATATGCAAACCCTTTATGATAAATATAACATTTATAAGAGTATTTGCCTCATAAGAGCCATATAAGTGTTAGTCATTAAGGTGGAAACTAAGGAAATAGGAATTAGATATGGGCTTTAGTTAATAATAATGTATCAGTATCACTTAATTAACAACAATTAATATACCCTACTAAAATAAAATGTCAATCATAGAGAAAATTGGCTGTGGTGTTTTTAAGGGAACTCTCTGTTAGCTCTGTGTTTTTTTCTGTAAATCTAAAACCACTCCAAACAAAAAGTTTACTTTAAAACACACTTGTGGGACAAATGGGTGAATGGCAGGGCCACTCAAAATAGCAAACGAGAGTAGAGATTTTAAATATGTGTGTAAAGAAGAGAATTTTGTAGAAAATTTCATATTTTGATAGTTTTAAAACATAGATGAATCACTTATTTTATTTTTCACTGCAAAAACAGATACAAAGAGGAGTCAAAGAGTGTGGACAGCATGTGGCCAACAGCATTGATGTCAGTTAATAACTTATAATCATAATTAGACCAGGGCCAATGAGCCAAGATATTGGAACTATTTTTCCAATAGAATAATTACCTTAACTCAGAGCAGAGAAATACTTGGGGGGATGTGGGTGGTTAGAATAGTAAATAGACCCACTGAAATTATTAATCAGTTTATACGGCCATGGCCCAAACCACAGAACTAACTGGATCAAATGAGAAAAACAAACCAGCAAAAAAGAGGATCTAATTTATTTTCATAATCGTGTTGATTTGATTACTGAAAAATATATTTTAAATTCATGTTGCCATAGAATCACCATAAAGCAATGCATGTCATACAATTGTTAATTACTTTTCATAATGCAGTTGAATAATGTCAACTTTTTACATCTGCAAATATTTCCCAGTAATCTAATGATGATACACTATTTTGTACTGTTTTTTTCCAAGACATTGTTACTCACTTAATGGTCCATTTTTGCCAATTGAAAGTTATTTTCCCTTCTTTAAAATTACATATATTTATGATCAAAATTTAAAAAATATAGAAATTTAAAAAGCTACCCATAATCCCATCATTTTAACTTTTAAAATATATTTCCTATTAAGCTTTCTTTCTTTCTTTCTTTTTTTATTGTTGTTCAAGTACAGTTGTCTCTATTTTTACCCCCCCATCCACCCCCAAATTTTACCCTCAATCCTCCCCCCTTTGGCTTTGTCCATGTGTCCTTTATACATGTTCCTTGATAACTCTTCCTCTTCTTTCCCCCATTATCCCCCTCTTCCTCCCCTCTGGTTACTGTCAGTTTGTTCTTTATTTCAATGTCTCTGGTTCTATTGTGCTCACTTGTTTGTTTTGTTGATTAGGTTCCACTTATAGGTGAGGTCATATGGTACTTGTCTTTCACCACCTGGCTTACTTCATTTAGCATAATGCTCTCCAGTTCATCCATGCTGTTGCAAAGGGTAGGGGCTCCTCCTTTCTTTCTGCTGTGTAGAATTTGACTGTGTAAATGTACCATAGTTTTTTGATCCATTTATTTACTGATGGGCACTTAGGTTGCTTCCAGCTCCTGGCTACTGTAAATTGTGCTGCTATGAACATTGGGGTGCATAGGTTCTTTTGAATTAGTGCTTCAGAATTCTTAGGGTATAATCCCAGCAGTGGAATTGCGAGGTCAAAAGGCAGTTCCATTTTTAGTTTTTTAAGGAAATGTCATACTGTTTTCCACAGTGATTGCACCAGTCTGCATTCACACTAACAATGTACTAGGGGTCCCTCTTCTCCATAACCTCGCCAGCACTTATTGTTTGTTGACGTGTTTATGATGGCCATTCTGACTGGTAAGAAGTGGTATTGCATTGTGGTTTTAATTTGCATCTCTCTGATGACTAGTGATGCTGAGCATCATTTCATATGTCTATGGGCCCTCTGTATGTCCTCCTTGGAGAAGTGTCTGTTTAGGTCCTTTGCCCTTTTTTTAATTAAATTGTTTGTCTTCCTCGAGTGGAGTTGTGTGAATTTTTTATGTATTTTGGAGATCAAACCTTTGTCCAAGGTATCATTGGCAAGTATATTTTCCCATATTTTTGGTTCCCTTTTCATTTTGATGATATTTTCTTTAGCCATGCAGAAGCTTTTCATTTTGATGAAGTCCCACTTGTTTATTATTTCTTTTATGTCCCTTACTCTAGGGGACATATTGGTAAAAATATTGTTGCATGGAATATCTGAGATTTTCCTCACTATGTTCTCCTCTAGGACTTTTATGGTGTCATGACTTATATTATTTAAGTCTTTTATCCATCTTGAGTTTATTTTTATGTATGGTGTACATTGGTGGTTGCATTTCAGTTTTTTGGTTGTAACAGTCCAGATCTCCCAACATTATTTGTTGAAGAGGCTATTTTTATTCCATTTTATGCTTCTGGACATTTTGATGATGTTAATTCTTCTAATCCATGAACATAGTATATGCTTCCATTTAGTTGTGTCTTCCTTAATTTTTTTCTTCAGTGTTGCATAGTTTGCTGAGTATAGGTCTTTTACCTCCTTAGTAGGATTTATTCTTATGTACTTTATTTTTCTTGTTTCTATCTTATTAAGCTTTCTTATTCCTTATTTTTGAACTATAATTTTGACTACATGTATTCTATTTGTGTTCTACTTAACTCACATAAGCATTTTCTCATGCTATTTAAAAATTTTAATAATCAATTTTAAGTACTATGACATATTAAATCAGTAATTATGATTTACTAATGTATTAACTTACTGGATATTTAGAGTTTTTCCCAGTACTATTTTCCATTCACATTCCGATGGAACATGTTGCATATGTGTTCCAATTCCAGAAGACAAGAACAAACTTAATGATGGTTTTGGTATCTTTGTATGTGATGTGACTGTAGCAGTCTTACATTTGAAACTTAGGAAAGAAACTTCTGGGGGCCAAACACTCAATATGAAGGTCTAAACTATAAATGTATTTTTTAGTTGCCCAGTTATTCTGAATCTCATTCATCTCTCTTAGCTTCCTGAAAATTGAGCACATGTCTGGTTAGCTGGATAGTCAGCCCTCTGTATCCGCAGTTTGATCATCCTCAAATTCAACCAACCAGAGATGGAACATATTTGGAAAAAAAATGTTACATAGCTACTGATGTGTACTACATACTTAGGCATTTGTACTGAATATGTGCAGTCTGTTTTTCTTGTCATTATTACCTGAACAATACAGTGTAACAATTATTTATAAAGCATATATGTTACATTAGGTATTATAAGCAATCTAGAGATTATTTAAAGTGTACGGTAGAATATGCACAGGTGATGTGCAAACACTAGGCCATTTTATGTAAGAGACTTGAGCACCTGTGGATTTTGGTATCCACAGGGATCCTGTGACTGATCCCCCACAGACACTGCGGATGGCTCTGTAACAAAGCAGCAAACACACTGCATCCTGGACATCACAAAACAGTTGCCTGCAAGACAAGACCTCAGGCTTCAGCCTCACTCTCTCACAGGGTGTCTGTCTCACGGGGAAAACAGTGGTCTGAGCAACCTCTAAGCCATGATCATATTGAACATCTGGAACTGAGTCCGTGACGATGTTTGACGGGGCAAGGGCAGGCATGGAAACGAACTCCAAGTCAGGACCACCGATTTGTTTCCTACCAAGACAGTGAACAGGCTTCTCAAAGTTGTAGTTACTTCTGGCAGAAGTCTCGTGTTATTAAAGACTCTTCTTTTATTGGGTTATTTTTCATAACCCAGGACTGATGATGCCTCCTGAGATGGAGCTGGAAATGCCAGGAAGATCACTGCTCCTAGAGCAGGGACCTGGGCCAGACACTGGAAACGCCTCACCTTCCCCCTCCAGGTTCACCAACGCTTAGGCCAGGCGAGAAGACACTGAGATGCCAGAGCAGGCATGGAGAGCTTCTCAAATGAGAGGGGAAGCTATGGAACAGAGTCTCCTGAGGCAGGGACCAGCAGGCAAGGGGCAGATTTTGTGCCTGTTAGAAGCAGGGGAGATTGTGGGCCACAGGGAGCAAGGAAATTACTTAGGGGAAAAAAAAAAACACACAAAAAGGCAACACTGAGTTGGATATACTCTACAAAAACACTGTCATGTAAGAAACATAAAAACAAGGCTTGGTTTCCACTAAAGATCTGATGTAAACCAGAGTTTTAAATCAGAACAAAAGCCACGTAATGCGAGTGTGGAAGCAGAAGCCGGAATGCTGTATGTGTCGTATGGCTGGTTTAGAACTGTAAAGTCCCTCAGGTGTTTTGAATTTTGTTTTATTTGTTTATTTATTTGGTGGAGGGGGTGGGAGGGGTCACTGGAACCAGTTTACTTCAGAAACTAAAAACAGGCTGCTGAGATCGAGGAAGGTCTGTGGAAAGCTAAGCATTCAATACTGTCGAAGAGCGTCTTTTAATTCAATGCAACCAGTCACTAATTTTCAAGGTATTATGCGGCATACTGCCTTTCAAGAACTGGAGACTGGAACCACAGCTTTGGAAGTATTCCGACTCCTGTCTGGATGGGAATAGGAAAGTCATTTGGAAGCCCACCACACGATGTATGGGGAAATACAAAAGAAAGCCTAGAAGAAAAGAAAACAGATTAATTTTGTCCAAGAAGACAGAAAACAGAGGAAGAAGAATAACTAGGGTATCAGATAGAGAAGGAATATATTAACTTCCAGTCCTTGAAAAGTGAGTCTCTCACATCATAACCTTGAAGATAATACTTGGACAATTCACCACAGCTGTGTTGAAAGAAGACAGGGAAAAGAACAGGTTGTGAAAAGGGGCTTGGGGAAAGATAGGAAAATCTGAAGCTTCATATATTCACCTGTCATTATGCACTAGAATTTGGTTAGAATGAAGCAAGATGAATTGTACAACTGGTTAAATGGAAGGAAATGAAATAAAGAATGGCTTGCTATTTGGTTGCAAGTTTGCCTGTGGAGTTTTGCCAAACTACATACATGCATTACCAATGTAATGCTCTTCTACCAGAATACTAGAAGAATCTGTGGATTTGTGCCCATTGAATATGGTTTGGCTTCCGCCCACTGTATTTTAACACATCAAGAGATGTTTCTGTTACGTGCTAGAGGTTTTTCCCTGTTTAGATGAGGACAACTCCAATCAATTTCCCTTAAAATGTGAAATGAAAAACTGTGAAGCATAAATAAACGATTTCTTCTGCGTTATATCAACTGTCTTGCTGGTCTAAGTATGCATCTTAAAAGTGTGAAGTAGTACTTTGGAAAGGTCTATGCCTGTAAAACATAGAGTTGAACAAAAGTCTCTGATTTCCCACCCAATTCGGCAGCTTTTTAATGGTGACCTCAAACTGGCCAAGGAAGGAATGGTTGCCTGGCTGAGCAGCAGCACGTGGGTCCAAATATTAGCTGCATGAAGACTGATGTAATCACTCAATATGATCTGAAACAAGAGTTTTTCTGGGTCCTTAAGGCCTCACTGTGACCTCAGTTACAAACACATATCCACACACTTTCCAGTGACATCAGTCGAAACTTCCTGTGGGCAACTGGGAAAGAGACTTGGGCCCAGAATTCCAAGAAACCCAACCTGAGGTTTTAAACCATACTCATTCCCAGTGCTTTCCAGCTGATTCATTTTCCAATGAAATTATCATGGTCCTTGGGTCCAAAAGCAAACTGAAGGGAGAATTCAATTAGGAAGGAGAAACATTTTGTCAAAAAAAAAACCCCATGACTCTGTGAAAACATTTCACAAGGGCCCAAAAGACATGGAATGCAAAGGTGCTATTCCCAAGACCTGTCAGGTTGCCTGGAAACAGATGTTCCATGTAGCTAAGGTAGTGACTGACAGTGAGCAAGGGTCTGGGGCTGGAAATGAAGAAACAGTAACACCTCCTCTTCCCTTCAGTCTCATGTTTTCCCCCCTGAAACCAAGGCTTGATTTGCTGTTTGGCTCAAGGAGCAGAAGAGGACAGAGGAAGTCACAGTGCATTTCCATTTCTTGTCGAGTTTCTGGTCCCATGTCAGTAGAGCTGAACCTTGAATGACCTAGCAACATCCCTGCAGCGAGCAGTCTGCTTGGCAGAAAGAGGGAAGGGACTCGTGTCGGAGGACAGCCTTCCACAGCTCTCAGCCCCCAAGCTGTCTGTTCCCCTGACCCCTGTCAGTACTACAATGGGGAGAACAAGCCACAGAATATTTCCCTTCTCATTAAAAAGACACGACTTTTATGTACAGCAGGCACTGGACGGTGCCTCCTGGGCTGATGTCCAGTCTGGCTACAGTAACTTGTCTGCAAGAAAACAAATAAAAGCTGCCCTGTGACTTGAGTAGTGGGTGGTCCACATACACAACAGCTTCTCCATGACTGACAAATGTCATAATTAGTGCATTACTGGGGCAGTTATATGGTTTACAGTCACCATCTCTGACACACCAGAATACTTGTATCTGCTAGATTGTACATTGCATTCTGATGTAAAATCATTTAACTGCCAACATTTATCTACTTTTTGGAAACAGATTTCTGAATCACAGGGTGCTAAGAGAATTGTGTGTGGTGTGGGCAGCTGTTATTTAGAGCAGCCAAGGAGAGAAGTGAGATCTCCCACTGGTTCTTCCAGGCTTAATGATTAATCTGCGGTAGACACAGTGCTTGCATTGAATTGCACACAAGTTGGCATGTGGTCCAGAAAAATTTTGAACAGATTGTCCCCAGGTCATTTGTGTTCCCAAGTAAGAATTCAACTGAATGTCTTTTACTAACAAGTAAGAAACATGTGATGGGGCTAAGTTCCTCAGGGTTATAGAGAGATCTGTGATATACCTAGACCTGCTACATCTCAAAGAGCCTTGTGTGAAGGCTTCATTTTTCACTGGGGTAGCTTGGAAGTCTTACCTGTGAAAACACCTAAGAAAACCTTCCATTCTGGAGAATTCTGGGTTTGCAAAGAATATCTACAGTGGTGTGGGAAGTCTGCTTTCCAACTGAACTCCCACAGCATTTCCTAGAGTTCTGAGCCTTATTTGAAAATAGCACAAGGCAAAGACAAAAGTGTAGACACAGTCTCTTTTTTAAGGGCTAAGCAATATAGGAAATAAAATGTGGGAGGAGAAGCTATAAAGCACTTTGGAAATGAAATATTTAAATCCTGGTGCAATGGAAATATTTAGATTAGAAGATACATAAAAGTAGTTCAAATGAAACCTGGAGTAGGGAATGCATCAGGCTAGATAAATAAATACAGATGAATGAGATGGCATCCCTTAGTGGTGACACCTGCAGATTCTGAAGTCAGACAGACTTGACTTGGAATCCCACTTCTGTCTTTCATTAGATGTTTGGTCTCAGGAACGTTACTTAAGACCCTTTCACCCAGGGTTTCTCATTTATTAAAATAAGAGACTAACAAACCTATCTCATAGATGCTTATAAAGCTTTTCAATGAAATGATGTGTGTGCGTGCTAGGTATGAAGCCTGGAACAGATTAAGTGCTCAATAAATGCTGGTGAAAGTTATATTGAAACACACTAGTCCGTCTGTAGGGAGGTTTCTTCCAATTGGTCCTGGTTCCCATACGGTAAGCTCTGACCCAAGTACTACTAAGACCACTCTCCACAGGCTTCATGATCTCCTGCCTTTGTAGGTTTGTGTTGGAATGTTTTAAAAGTTCTATCTAGGGATGCTTTAATGAAAGGAGGAGTCAAGTCCATCTAAAAAGGGACAAGAAAGCACTTGATTGGATGCCTGTCCTGACCACAGCATTCATTCCTTCAGTAGTTCTTCAACTTCACGACCTCTAGCACACTCAGCACACTGACCATTCCCTGTTCTTTCAATCTTCCTGACTTTTTGTTTCCATTTCCTTTTCAACCTAGAGAAGACCTATGGATCATTACTTCAAATGGTTTCTTTGTGCATTTTTTAGGGTTTTTTTAATCCTCTTGTACAAGTTTCTGCCCAGTAAAACCCAGATGAAAGTCTTCAAGTCTAGCTGAAGAGAGAAAGAAACTGAGGAATGTGGGGAAATAATTAAGATGGAAGCCAGACCAGAAGTAGAAAGTCCACCTAAGGCTGGGCAAGCAATGAGGAGAACCTGAACTACAGCAGTGGGACATGGGCACAAGGATTGGCATCTAGGGACGTCGAGAGGGTGGGGTGGAATTATTAGAGCTTCTGGCTTTTGCAGGCGGACAGTGGCCAGCCATTCACCAAGACCAGTGACAGAGAAAGGCTGTACTCTGGTAAAAAAGATAGAATTCAGTGTAAGAAATGAGAGTAAATGTAGAAAACATCACATGATTCTGAACATACAAATCATCTGTTTCAAATTAATTGTTACTTATGTATGAACAGTGATAGTCTGGATTCAAGAATGGGCTTGAAAAGTGAAGAAATAGTCTTTCTTTCCAAAATTCCACCTCCTTCACAGTGTCTTATTTAGCTTCACCTCTAATTTCCTGAACAAGAAGTCAACACTCGCTTCTCCTCTGCACTCCCATTTATCAGTTAGAGATCTTACCACTCTAATTTCTGGTTTGGTTGTTTAGAAGACTATTATTTCCCTATGTAGACTATAAGCAATGGGAAAGCAAGGTCCACATCAGATTTACTTGGTTTCCTTATTACAATATACCTAATGCAACACCTGGTATCTATTAGTTTTTTAAGAGTTGTGTATTTATTAGTGTTCAATGAACTGCTGTGTTTTAATATTCTAGTCTTACTCAGTTTCTTGGTGACAATACATCCTCAGCTAGTAAACTGATTTTAAAAGTGTTTTATATTGAGATTACACATGAACTTTAAAATTTAATTCTTATAACTACACAGTTTAATGATAAAAATGTATACTCATTACAAATAAATCAGTGAATTTAATGTTGTTTTATTAACTGTTAGAATGGCTTTTCAATCTTAGTTTTTGATTCTCAAATCCTACACAGTGAGAAATAAATGTATCAATGTGGTTGCATATATTGATTGTTCTTTCATTTTTACTGCTCAGTAGTATTCTACTATATGGATATACCACAGTGTTTATATTCTGTTAATCAATATTTGGGTTTCTTTTCATATTTGACATATTACAAATAAAGCTGCTATGAATATTCATATACCAAAAAAAAAGATTTGAAGTCCATACAAAGCCTCCAAATAGAGCTTTTCAGGAGTCCAGGAGAAGGTTGTGGGGTACACAGGTCACTTGGGAGTCATCGGCATGGACTCAGTAACTGGAGCCAGGGGTTTAACTAACCTACAGGGAAAATGTGTTGAGAAGGAAAAGGAGAGACCTGAGGATCAGAACAGAAAAAGCCATTAAGGAAATGTGTCAAGATGCCAAGGGAAAAAAGAGAATCAAAAACTGATAAATGAGCAGAAACAAATGCTACAGAGAGGTCAAAAAAAGATAAGTAGAGAAAATGTCTTTTGGATTCATTGTTGATTCAGGGAGAGAACACAGTCATATTTAGGGGTAGAACCCAGGTATGCAACAGTTCAAAAAGTGGATATAACATGATACGATGGAGAAATCTTAGCAATTGCTATGCAACAAGTTTGGCTATAAAGGAAAAGAGTATAGTAAGAAGACAGTGCATGGGTGAGGTAGTATTTTAAAGGTGCAAACAATTTGAGTATGTTTAGACATTCATGGGAAAGAATTTGAAGAGAAGGAGAGATGGAAAATTTAGAAGCTGAGGAAAATGGAGGGAGGACTCTGAGGGTTGGGTGGGGACGAGAGCCAGAAAACAGGTAATGAGATAATTTAAGACTAAAAAAAATGTTTCTCTGTTGCTTTGATTTGGAGGGTAAGGATTAAAGATCAAAACTGTTGTGGATTAGTAGGCTGGTAGGGTCTGGATTGGGAGCAGGAGTAGTTGGAGTTTCATCCCAATGGAATCTATTTCTAGTGTCAGATGTTTTAATCACTGAAAAACATCTGACACTAGAAGGGAGAAAGTGAAGGGAGAAAGTCGAGGTCAACAGCTCAAAGGGGCTCAGGCAGAGAAAAAGGAAAATGGAGCTGAGGATCCAGCAAAGACTGGCGACTGCAGATGTGTAATATCAGATTCTCAACACCGCCTTCATCATAGAAACACCTCAGGAAGTTTAAAAAGTACATATTCCCAATTTCCAAGCCAAGAAACACTGATTTAATTTTGCTGGGCAGAGCTTTATTTTGAAATAATGCATAGAATCCTTGGGCGATTCCATGGACAGCCAGCGTTCCGAAAGTACTGCTCCGATCCCTTTGGCTTTGTGGGGTTTGCACCAGCAGGGCTCAGTAGTCCAGGTCCAAGTCAGAGAAGGCAGATGGTTGCGTTGACTGGAGTTGGAGTTTTGCTGGGCATGTTCAGAAAAGGACAAGGGAAAGACATCGAAGGGAAGGTCCCTTGAGCCTAGGCCGGGGTGAGGAAATGGAGATACACGGTAACAAAAAAGACAGATAGAAAACAGAGTAGCTAAGGGGTGGTAAGCACATGCAGAGAGAGTAAGGGAATGATTGAACTGGACACAGTGAAGAAAGTAGCATTTCTTTCAGCTTTTCTGATGATCTAAATACACCCTTTAAAGAACATGGCCTCAAGAATATTCTTTAACACATTTGAGCACAAAACTATAAAAGAAATAGAGAATAGAGTTTTTAAAGAACCAGCTATAGGTCAGTACTTAAGATACAGAGGAGTAGAAACCATAGATGGTGGGAATGAATTTTCCATTCATTTTTTCTATTTCCATTAAAAATATATATATGCATAATCTCTAACTCCTCATGTATCAGTCTAAATTTATTAGTAACTAAGAATATTCAGCAACTAAGAAAGTAATTGGAATCTTCAATTTTAGTGGGTATTAGTGAGTCATAAGATTTTGAGATAATTCCTTCTCTGGAAACACAGATGTGATAAATGATTTTCTCTAAAGAAAGGATGTGATGAATGGAATTCAGAGACCCTAGCTATATTATTATTAAGCTATTAGAAAGATCTTAAGTCATCTGCATGTGCTATAAAGTTTTAAATAATAGAGGCCCCAGAATGAGATGAATGATAAGATACCAATAGACCTCAGGACAAATCCCATTTGCTCTATATTTCTTTAAGATTCTAAAAGAGTGTGAACGATTCCTAAGAGATGAAGTGACATGAAGATGGAGGGAATGCAGCCCAGGCCCTCGGTCCCTGCAGCAACACAAAATGAAGCCGTGATAACAGCCCAAGAGAAAGAAAGACGGGTTTAAAACACTGAGCATTATTCACTGGAAGTTCTTTTCCATTGTTCTCACTCATTAAAACTGGCCCTGTTTTGTCTTCCTCTGAGACTGTTTGAATTGTAGATTCTGGTGTCCTTTGACCTTTGTTCTCTGATAAAAGTTGGGCAAAAAACACATGCCCCGTACCACTGTGGACCTGAGATTTGAGACTCGTGATAGTTCTCGGAGCACTTCCTGCCCTGTGCTGAAAAAGGAAGATGACTGTTCGAACTGACCAGGAGGCAAAATATTTCCACGGTTAGTCATTAATTTTTACTAAGAGACATCAATGAACAGCAAGCTTTTTTAGACTCGAGGAATTTTGAAACAAATCCTGTTTACCTTCCCCATCAGGCTGACGGGACAGAAGGAAACATCTCCTGGGCTTGGTTTCCATCAGCACACTCCCACCAGTCCGGCCTCTGGAAAGGAGTAGTGTTTCTCTATGTTCTTCCTCAAAAGAGGGTGCCTTGTGAATGGACTATAAAGTAAATATGTGACAAATTACAGAATGGGGTAGAGGTTTGCTTTTAACTTTTCTTCACCCTGCATTTCTCTCTGTGACGCTTTTCTTCCTTCTTGCAAATGCAGGACTATAAATGTAGTCATTTATGATTTAGAGTTCTCTTTAATTTGAACAGTTTTATAATGGTGGTAGTTTAACATGATTGAGATTTGTATTCCTTTTTTCCTTTCCCAGCAGGCACTTTCTCGGTGTCTTAGTAAATTTATGGTGTTGCTCTATTCTAACTGGCTGGCTTGTGCTGCATTTATGTTACCCCGAGCACTCTTCCTCATAATTGAAATACATAAAAGCTAAAATATGGCTCAAGAAATTTCAGTTGGACTCCATACATTTGAAGAGAATTTTTGAGCACAGAATGCGACGTCTTTCATGTTCTTGGGGGTCTGATGACCCAGAAAACCGGATCTGAGAGCAATAATGCTTCTTGCTTCTAGTACTAGACACCCAGGGGGGCTGAGCATGAGCTCCATGTGGGAGGAAGGCCGAGGCTGGAATCCAGGTTAAGGTGCCTCACTGCACCCCGATGTGGGAAGTGAGGCAATGATGAGGTAACACGTAAGACAGGAAGTCAGGGGGTGTCATCTGCCTGACTAAGTCTCTATAGGGAAGTGGACAGAACTCTCCCTTCATGCTCTAGGTGGGTCAATCATACTGAGAAAAGGTAGGTTGGATTGACTGAATGTTACTACACCCAAGAAGCAAACACAAAAGTAAGAGGAGAGTATGTTCCATTCCTAAGTAGCTGCCAGAAACACCTTTCACTGTAATCACCTCCTAACTTGATGTAGTAATTGGCAAGTCTTTTCGGCTTTGCCAGAGAAAAAAATTGACTTTGACAAGTCACCCAATCAGTCCAGTCAAAATTTGCTGTTTTTCAAATGTCCATTTCATCCTTGAACTTTTGTCCTCAGCAAACTTGGTTAAGTTGTTGAATCATGTGGAAGGAGGGATGGGAGCCGCACAACTGTGCTGCTGGCTCACAGAGTTCTCCTGGCGAGCTGTCGTGATGGCAGGGGCAGACGACAATTCCGTTATTTAAGGGTGGGGACAACTACACATCTATGAGAGCAGCTAATGCGAAAAGCAGTGACTGTTCCAAATGCTGGCAAGGGTGCAAAGGAAGTACGAGCGGGGGCACCCCAAGCCCCAGAATTTATTGACAAAAAATTGTGTATTTATTCTCACATGTTAGAACTTCAGTCAACTTCATAGTACTCCATTTGCTGCAATATACCTATCAAGCTGTTTTTCCCACTGCTCAGAACAGTTTTTGAACTAATAAATTTTGGTGCCATATAGTGCTTCTGTTGGTTTTTGTTTTGTCTCTTCCACATCGGCAAAACGTTTCCCTTTGAGGACTTTTTCATCTGGTGAAACAAAAAAAAAGTCACCCGGGGAGAGATTGGGTGAAGAGGGAGGATGGGGCATGGAGATCATGCAGTTTGGGGTCAAAAACTGCTGAACACTCAGTGCAATGTGGACAGGTGCACTGGTAAATCACCCATCATGAAATGGGCAAGTGCATTGTAAAGAGCCTTCAAACAAAATTCCCCGAAGCCTAATGCAGCCTCTCCCAACAACGCCAGTCGGTACACTGATGCAGATGGGTTCCTAGAACACTCACCTAGTAGTATAAGCCTGTACTACAAGGGGCCCACCCTCCAGAAGATAATTCTAGGTTTTTTTGGTCCCCTGCCTTGTATATCTTGCATACATTCCTGGTGGGAATGTAAAATTGTACAACTAATCTGGAAACTAATTTGGCAATTCCTTAAAAAATTAAACATACAAGAACCATGTGATTCAGCAGTCACACTCCTGGGTATTTATTTCAGAGAAGTGAAAACATATACACACAAAGATCTATAAACACATGTTCATAGCAGTTTTATTGGTAATAGGCAAAAACTGGAAACAACCAGATGTCCTTCAATGTAAGAAGAGCTAAACAAACTGTAGTGTATCTATGTCACGGAACACTACTCAGCAACAAAACAAAACAAATCATTAACACACACAACGTGGGTAGATCTGAAGGGAGTTGTGCTCAGTGGAAAAACCAATCTCAATAGGTCACAGATGGTGTGATTCCACTTGCATAACATTCTCAAAATGAAAAAATGAAAGGGGACGAGAGCAAGTTAGTGATTGCCAGGTTAGAGATGGGGTGGGCGGGGTGGGGTGGGGGAGTGTGGACGTGGTTATGAAAGGGTAACACGGGGGAGATACTCTTGTTGCGATAGAATAGTTCTGTGTTGATTGTGGCAGTGGCCACATGGGTCTAAACATGTGATACAATTGCAGAGACCTGTGCGCATGCACACGCGTGTCAGCCTTGAGAGCGTGCTGCAGTTAATGCAAGGTGTCACCACTGAGGGAAATGGGTGACAAATACACGGAACTACTCATATTTTGGCAACTTTCTGTGAACCGGTGGTCCCTTTAAAATAAAAAGTTTTTAAAACTAAAGTGTATTGTGAAAATGGGGCGACCCTTTGAAAAACTGTCTGAAATATATGACCGACTTTATTTTGTGGAGATAAAGCCAAAGTGACCGCTTGTGGATATATGATGGCTATAAAAATAGGAATTCTTCGCTTACATAAACTAATTGCTTTGTATGCACAGTCTATTTCAGATTTCTGGAAGCTAAATAACCTGATTCAGTGTGTTTACTGACACTTTCTTCTAATTGTGAAACATCTGTTTTTCTTAATGAAAAATGTTGCAGAAAACCAGGCAGCAACGTATATTACTGCACAGCTTCAAGATGCTACTCTGCTTCGTACCCTTGCCACGTCTCCCTTCTAAAGACATGCAGCACTTGATAACAGCCACTGGGGGGCAGAATTCCACATGGCACCTACTGACCAGGTAATTTTACACCCAGTCAACTGCAGAAGCCCAGGCCTCCGGGTTAATAGAACTCAAACCTTCCTTCCCACTTGTAAGAGCTCACCAAAGCATACAGAAATATTTAGGTTCATGGTAATTAGCCAGCTCAGAACACAAACATATCCAGGGATTGTGGGAGATACACCAGAGTAGCTTTATGTAAGTCCTGGGTAAATACATCATTGTTACCAAGGAATTCAGCCAACGGCTGGCGTTTTGTCTAACTTCTGGGTGAGACGCAATCTTCCTTCTTACAACCTGGGCAAGAGAAGCCCTGCCCTGGGCCCTGCACTTTGAAGGGCCACATTGGTCCCCATTCAGCTGGGCCCCTCACCACGGGACAAGAATCCCAAATCTTTTTTAAGTGGCCAAAGCGCCCTGGCTTTTTCCCAATAGTTAAATATCACGAAGTGAAATTTTGAGCAATGATGAAGAGAAGAGAGGTCTAAAAAAGGCCTTAACAAAGAAGAGATGCTAGTCTCCCAGGGCTATGGCTGATGGATTGAGTTTTAAAAGGGGGACTATTATGAATCCCAGGAGATAAAAGAGAGGAGACATAAACCAGCATCTGCATTGCCAGATTCTAGAAACTGGTTCTGAATTCTTTGAGTTCGAACAGTGCATCCCTACATCTGATTTCTAGGGCACGACACAAAAACGCCAAAGGTTGAGCTTCTGCAATATGATGCCCGGCACGCGGAGGCTCCATACGCCAGCGCCAAGCTTGCGGATCCTGAATGGATGCCAGTTCTCATTCTCACCAGCCGCTCCTCTGAAGACCGGGATGGGTGAGTCCCAAGGACCCCACTGTGTCGCGGCCTTTAGAGCACCAGTCACTCAAAGACCCTCACGCCGGGAGAAGAGATAGTGTCTTCCAGGGACTGGAGGCGGGTTTCCCAAGTGGTCAATCAACTTCACAGATTCGGCACTACCTGGTCAAGGGACTTCAACGATTGCATCTCTTTTCTCTGTTTTCTAACTAGTGTTCAGACTCTGGGACACACATGTCACAGACGTGGTTCCAGAGACTGATAGCCCCTGTTCTCCCCCTTTGACAGTCTAATTTTGTTTGCACCAGGGTTTCCAAGACTCCCTGGTGTCTCCTTTGCATACCTTCATGCTCTTGCTTTGCAAGGTGGGTCGCGATGTCATCACTTAGGACTGAAGAGCAGGAAGCTAGCAGCCCAGCACAGATTAAAAGGATTTTCCTGAGATCATTGCCTTGGAAACCTGGGCGGCAGGATACACAGCTTGCATCAAACGGCAGTAAATACGGTCGTGCTCTGAGAGCAGCAATAACAATTAAACCCATCAGTTTTCGCTGAGGTTGAGAAAACAAAAGACGTTCCAGTTTACAGTGGCTCCGAGCCAGGAGACTGCCGACCCTGAAGGGAAATCAGACGGCAGACTGAAGAATGCTATCTTCTGAGAAGAATGTGCGAATGAACATTTTCAGGAACAGAGGCTTTCTCAAGGTTTCTTCCAGAGTGTTAATCAGCCAGGACATCCGAGCGTGACTGGTCAGGTACCTATTCCCTGGCAGGTGCGAGGAAGAGGAAAACAAGATCTCCCCTGAGCCAATTTAGAGGAAATAAGATCTGATGTTATATGCTGGCTGTTAGCTTTTCTCAGTAGCCATACATTAGCCTGTTATTAATGAGGGATTGAAATGTCACCTAGACCTTTGAGGCTATCAGTACAGCTTATGGAGGAGGCAAGGACAACACAAAAGAAAAATGTTGTTCTGAAAATGAATTTAGGGTTTTCTGGCCTATTACAAGGTTAAATAGATGTTCCTTGCCGTTGGCAGAAAACGTTAATTTTAAGTCTCAGGCTCAATGAGTTAGCATCAATCTCCACTTAGGTCCCGTCTTTTGAGCAAAGTTCCAGCTCTAAATGGTCTTTTGGAAGTTCAGGTGAAAGATTATGATTCTCAGTAACACATTTATCCAGCCAAGTTCTCAGCTGCATAAGCAGGTATGATGGAGTCAAACTCGAGTGTAGCAGGAGGAGGAAAAAGCCACTCTGTCAAAACCTACAATGTTTGAAGTCGAACACCGAGTTGTTAGGTTTGAAAACTTATTTTCATATTCCCCTGCAATGAGGGAGGTCAGCACTTCACTTTCTGGCACACAGTCTCCTGTCTCGTGTTAACAGTTGTTCAATATTTTTGAGGTCGCCAGTGAGTGGCTGGGATGTGGCAACACGGTGCAGTGTGGTGAATTCAAACTGGGGCTTTACTTCCAGAACTACAGAGAATAATTCCTGCTGCTGGTACTTAACATCCTGCACGGGCTACTCAAACTTCCTGACGCTTCGTTCCAATCTGTAAATGAAAAGACTCATACCCATCCCACAGGGTTTTTATGAGAATTAGGGAAAACACAAGACTTGCACACAGTAGGTGTTCTATGGATGGTAGCCGTTATCCCCTGAGCACGCTGAATATGTGCCCTTGAAAAGTACTCTGGCTTGACCGTGTATCCTGGGAAGTTGTACCGGGGAACATCTCAGATCATGAACTGAATTTGCTGGCTTCACTCTGAGAAGCATTTCTGAAACCTCAGAAGTGCCGGCAGCCCCATTTTTTTTTTACTGATAGTGTTCTCTCTGAACTCTCTTAGCCAGGAGTATGAGTTTCCTCTTCACAAGCGCTATTTTCTCTTCAAGCAGGGACTACTTCAGAAGCATCAGAAAGCAGGCAGCAAGTGGAAGCTGAAATTGAAGTCCCTGGAGATTTTAAAAAATATTACGAGCTTACAATATTCATTTATTTTTAAACTGCACATACATACTTATCATAGGGACTGCTTGGTTGGTTTTCTTATCTGCCTTTTTCTAGCGTGACCCTTTCCTTCCCTCCCTCTTACTGCCATGGAAACTAATGTGACTTTGAAACAGGTCTGTGCCATTTCTCTTCTGGTTCGATGTCACGCAGCCTTTGTGGAGAATTAGAGGTAACTTCAATTCATCTTTCATTCCTCACTTTTTGTCCTCCAAACTTGATAACTGTTTCCTTCCTAGGAAAGATAAAATTCCAGAGCCTCTCCTCCCATTGAACTTCATTCTCCTTTCACTTCTGAGTAGTGAACCACCTCGTAATTATTATTCTTCACATGAAGTTCTCCTAGTAGATTTCCTGTTCTTTTTTCGTTGTTCTCATGGATAAGAGGATGAAATGTGAGTTGGAAGATAATATTATAAAGTCCATTTCCATCTGAATGAATAAGTCACCAAAAGAGTTCTAATTAAGGCTTCATGAGGGGGGAAAATGGATATATATATATATATATCCATTTACAATGAAAGCTATATATATGTGCATATATATATATATATATATATATATAGAGAGAGAGAGAGAGAGAGAGAGAGAGAGAGAGCTTGCTTTAGTGGGGCCACATGGCTCTGGCCTTAGTCTTGTCTTGTGCAGAATATTTAAATAGACACAAAGAAGATAACAAATTTTCTGATGAGCCAAAATGTGGAGAGATAATTAAAATGAAAATCAAAAGAAGAAAAGGCCAAATTATTTCAACATATTAGAGTTATGGACTAATGCCAATAGAACAGAACTTAATAGGAATGAATGCACAAATCCTGTATTTGATATTAAAAAGGCTATATTATGAGAAAGTAATAAAATGTTTTTAAAAACCCCACAGTGAGGGTGACATGGATGTCAAAGGGACTTCAAAGCTAATGGACAGACCTCCCAATGGCTAATGAGGGAACAATTGGAGTAACATGATAAATAAATAGTATTGCGTTATAACCCGAAGTGTAAAATAAACATCCACAAATTCATACTAATATAAATAAATGATTGAATAAATTAATAATGACTTATTCTTATATGTTGGATAATAGAGAAGAGAAGCCTGTGTAGAAGAATTTTGAATAACTTACATAGATTCTCTGCCCTTGAGGAGGTGGAGTGTAACTCTCATCTCTTTAAATGGGGTGGGTGCATAGTGACTTTTTCCAAGAGTATATTAGGAAAAGGGGACAACAAAGGGTGGCTTTGTGGAGGACAAACCTGACAGCACTAGCTCGGCCAAGCGATCATGGTCAACATCAACACTGATAAATCATGTCCATAGTGTGCACCCTTGACACTGGTGATGAGGATGTCACTTTACCTCTGTGAGCTTCTTCCCCAAAACACACGATGCCGGTGCAGTCAGGAGAAAAGCATCCCAATGGCGACAGGTATCTGTCATTACTGTGCCATATGGTGCATTTTCACTGCCTAAAACCCTCTCTGCCCCACCTAGTCATCTCGCCCCCAGACCCCAGACCCTGGCAGCCAGTGATCTTCTCACTGTCTCCATGGTTTTGACTTTTCCAAAACATCATATAGGTGGAATCATACATTCTATAGCCTTTTAAGACCAGTTTCTTTCACTTGGTGATGTGCACTGAAGTTTCCTCCATGTGTTTTCATGGCTTAGTAGCTCATTTGTTTTACTGTTATACATTTTTTGTTTTGTTCTGTTACAGCAGCTGGCATTACCTTAACTGTTACAGCAAACCAAATTACCACCTTGGAAGGAATGGTTTATATTTTTATCTTTTTAAACACATGGCAGTCTTTTTGAGCATCTATATAAATATCTCATAAAACATTCCTGACATTTACAATGAAAACAATGTTGTCTGTTTTTGTGAGGAATCTAATCCATGGGTCATGATGCTTTTATTCCCATATATTCTTCTGCTAACGTGTTCCTCTTAGCTTTATTTCCCACTCATCTCCATCTCACATGCTTTTGCTATTTTTCTTTCCCCCCAGATTTTAATTCCACTGATGGGGGAGAGTGTATACAAGTAGTGTTCCTCCAATATCCGTGGTCCACTTGAACATTAGTAAGAGAACCCTTGATTTTATGGCTACCTATATGACCAACCAAATTAAATATTACATTCTGCAGCATCACTTGTAGCTAGGTGTAAATGCCTGATTTGGGTAGGTTCTTAGCAACTGGATATAAACAGAAGTTTGTGCAACTTCCAGGAAGTATCCTCTTTCCTAATTGCTGGAGGGTGGACGTAATTGCTCGAGTTCCAGCGGGCATCTTGGACCTTGAAGTGACCTTGGGGATGGCAGTGATGCATGGCAGAAATACAAGATAAGAAGAGGCTCAGGTCCTGTGACTAAGGAACACCAAGTCAGCCCTGGATGACTGCTTATGTTCCCCCCACCCCACAATGGGATAGCATATTTATTTTTCTATAACTTAATTATAGCTAGCATTCACATTCTTCCCAGCAGAGGAAAATTTAATTAATTCAGAGAAAACTCAGTCAGAATAACATGTATATTAGCCTGCTTGAAATTTTAACATAGCTCATTAAAGCAGTTTATTTTTTTCAGTCATTTTTCTATCATTTTAAATAGTTTTTAGTGCCATGACTTTTTGCTCATTAATCTTTTCTTCTGCAGAGTAGAATCTGCTGTTAATCCTATCAGAGCATTGATTTTAAAAAAAAATCCTAAACATTGTTTTTTTTTCATTTCTAGAAGCTTTATGTAGTCTTTTAAAATATTTCCTATGTCCCTACTTTACAAGCATTCTACTACTGTATTGAACATACACAGTTATATAAGTGTTCTAAAGTTCTCATCTACTAATTCAGTCTTATATGTGATTATGAATCTGTTTCTATTGCTATTTCTTCTCATTATGGGTCATACTATCCTGCTTTTTTGTATGACCAGTAATTTTTTAATCAGATGCCAGACACTGAAGTTTACTAAGTACTGGATATTTTTGTAACCCTATACAATTTGTTCAGTTTTCTTCCCACTTAAATGTAGTTATGTTGCCTGGAAACAGTTCGATCCTTTGGAAGCTTGCTTTAACATTCGTGAGGTGGGACCAGAGCAGCCTCTGACCTTGGCCAGTTTTACCCACTCCTGGGATAAGACTCCGCTGAGGACTTTACTCCATGCCCCATGAGCACACAGCTTTTTCTTTTTCCTGGATGGAACAACAATATTCCCGGCCTGGTGTTAGTTCCGGAGAGTGTACCCTCTTCCCCTCACAGGTGGTTCTTTCTGCACCCTCGGACTGCTTCCCCGCATCCACACGGAGTGACGCCCAGCAGCAGATCCGCAGGGAACTCTTCTCTCCTGCCTCAGGTTTGCCTCTGCGAGTTCTCACTGGTGTAGCCTCTCTGTTCCCCGGACTGCGGGCTCCCCCGGGTTCCCCTCCCGCACTGAGCCGGGGCACTCTGAAGCTGAGGGGGCTTGTTTGTTTCCCCTGTCTCGGGGATGCCTGTCCTGTGTTGCCTGGTATCAGTGTCTGAAAACCATTGTTTCAAATACTGCATTTAATTTTCTACTTGCTTCAGATAGAAAGGTAAACCTGCTCCCTATTACACTGTTTAGCCAGGAGCAGATCTGTGTTCTTCTTAAATGAGAGAAACATACTTACCTCTCTGTATAGCTGCTCTTGACGAAATTCAAATAATGAATTTAACTAAAGAACCTTAACTAAATATGCCACTAGATTTTAGTTGGATGTCAATGGTTCTAAATAATGTTTCAGAAATTAACACATTTGATAAATGTGTTTTTTTCTGGGTGAAGGAAAAAAATAGTCCCTCGTATATTTTTTGCGATGTTACACGGCTATGAAAGCCACTGAGGAAATACATTTGAGAACTAATTAACAAAGAATCAGCTCCTCTCCCAGAGCTGTAATTAGCTCTTCAGTGGTTAATAGGTTCGATTAGTGACCTGCTTCTTAGATATTAACTCTCAAACCCTAGCTACCCACAAACACACTGAGTAAAAAGCAGAACTGTTTCTCCAACCAGATGGGTCACTTTCTGAGCCTATGAACAGGAAGCATGCACCTCATCCAGGCTGCCCAGCCTTCTTATTTCGCCCTGAGTTCCATCTTTACCGTCCTGCAGGCAGTTACACAGGACGCTTGTTATGTCTGTCTTTAACGTGTTCTATTTTCACGTCTTTTTGACTCACCATAGTCCAGGCTTCAAAGGTGATGTGACAAAATGAGCATCGAACTCAGACAGATCAGAGTATCAGCCACGTGGTCACCGCACATTACTTCACCACTTAGTTTCATTCATTATTGATCAGTTAGTCTTAGTTTCTTTCGTCTGTAAAATGGAATATTACCTGCACCACAGAGGTGTTGAAAGAACTGAATGAGGTAATTTAGTGAATGCAGAAGCTGTAACTCAACTATAACTATCAGATAAAATAATCAATAGGAAATGCCAACTTAGGACGTAAGAACTGTGGCCTCTGAAATAAGCATGCCAATGTCTAAGAAGTCACTTTAGAGACACTCTGGCTTCTAGTAAATCTCTGTGCAGTACCGAGATTGGCTCGCATTTAACGCAGGATGCAATGGGAGGTCATTCGAGTTGTCTCACAGCATCCAAGAACTTTTATTGCTGTTCTCAGAGCAGAGCCAAGGACTTAATCCTTATCTATAAAATGAAGACATTTGATGAGATAACTTCCAGCTGTAAAAATTGCATGGTTAGCTAATTATTTCTTATAGAGGCCTCACCTTTTAAAGATATCTCACATGAATCAATTTATATCAATTCAACCCATAAAGAAAAAAGTGTGTTTTGCATTATCTTGGCTTGCCTGTAGTCGATGGCAACACAACACAACACAACAACAACAACAACAACAACAGCAGCAGCAGCAGCAGCAGCAACTGATAAAGATATTTTATCCTGGAGAGAATTTTAAAATTTATAGAGCAAATAGCTTCCCCAGTATGAACTGTGGTTATGAGGTATGGAGAGGGGGAATAAAAACATGGTAGAGAAGGCTCAGAATTTTCTTCCACCATTACTTAGCACCATCTTTTTTCTGCTGGCAATAACAAGCGTAATACTTTTTTTCCCTCTCAGGACAGCCCTTTTTGTCAGGCAAGAGCTAGCCCCTTATCTTCGGGCTGGACTTTTCCCTGTGCTGAGCATGTCCATCCAATGTGCTCCATTAAGGGGAGGAAGAGGGAAGAGCAGGCGAAGAATCTCTCTCCCCATATTCTAACACCACTTCCAGCAAGCAGCATGCTAGACACGGCTTTGTCCCAAATACCTCCTCAATATTCAGCACCAATAAAAAGCTACAGTCCACCTTGGACCTCTGAAAGAAGTAAGAGGAAAACATCAGGAAAAATGTTCTTTCAGCAGCCATTATCTTTCTTTTTTCTCCTTTTCCATTAGCTTTCTGGAACAAAGTTTCGGTGTGGCCATTTGTTCTGCTTAATAGTGCTATTTCTTACGGCACTCGCGGCAAGTGTGGCACCAGGTACAGGGCAGCCGCACCACAGAACAGCCCTCAGCATTCAGTGTACCATTCACCAACTCTTTTTATTTTTAAAGATTTTGTTTATTTTTTAGAGAGAGAGGAAGGGAAAGAGAAAGAGAGGGAGTGGAACATCTGCATGTGAGAGATACATCAATTGATTGTCTCTAGCATGCCCCCAACTGGCGACCTGGCTCACAACCCATGCATGTGCCCTGACTGGGAATCGAACCAGAGACACTTGAGTTCACAGGCTGGTACTCAGTCCACTGAGCCACACCAGCTAAGGCCCATTGACCAACTCTTAAAGGCAGATGGAACAATGACACAGACTGAAAATCTGCATAATCTCTTCCTATGGGGAAAGGCTTTATTTACATGTATAAAGACCACCTCAGGATAGTTAATCTAATTATGGGCCCAGAAGAAAATTGCATCTCTCTCATCTGGACTGTTCAATGCCCGGGAAGGATCCTGTTAGAAGGAAATTCGATAAGAGAAGTTCAGTTATTAAATATTCATTAAATATTTGGGGTATACAATTGAATGTGATCATCTGACCATTAGAATCAATCTTCATAAAATTTTATGACAATAAACTTGCTTATTGGGATTCAGAATAAGTCAATCAATAACTTTCAGAGCTTCGTTTCAGGAGTTTTCATGTTGTCTTGAAGCAAAGCAGAACTCTGAACAGAGCTGCGCTACACTCTTGGGTAGGCCCGTCGGTTCAAATACGTTTCTGCTGAGATTAAGGAATACGATGAACCTGAAGCGTGCTTGGGTGTGCACATCATTCTTTCATCCAACAAATATTTCATGCAACAAATATTTACCAAATAATGACTATGTTGGAAAACTGTTATTCGCATTGATTACACTGTGGTGAGACAAACAAACAAAAACAGACAAAATTTCTGCCCTTTTAGGCACCCCCCCCATAAAGTCTAGTGGGAGCGAAAGACATTAGATATTTTAAAAATCCAAATAAACATATAATTATAAAAGAATAGCTTGCCATGAAAGAAAACAACTGTAGTTTTCTCATCTGATTTGCTTTGGGGATGGGGGAGGAGGTCACATGGTCACATAAGTTCTCTCTTAGAAACATTTAATTGGAAACATTTAATTGAAGGATGAGAAGGAGTGAACCAAGAGGGATATTCAGAGGAAGAGTTTCAGGCAGAGGAAATATCAGCACCAGCCAGTAGAGCTCAGAGATTCCAGTTTCACCAACCGAATCAACCATGAGGTGAAATAATTGCTGTATTGTGTTTCTAAAAATTGCGAATTTCCTGGATGACATCAGGGAGTTGGATTATCCATGTGTATGGAGTCTACAATGAAACACTCCAGTGATTTTCTTGACTGGATACAATTTGACATTTATAATGGCTAAAAATAAACTATAGTTAGCAAGACTTGTCCACCTAATTTCACAGAAATTAAAGCATTAGCTTCTATGTAAGATTATATTGTCAGACCCACAGATCTTGCCAATGGGATCAGAAAACCTTAGGATTTGTGCAATTAAATACCTATAGATGATTTCAGATGCAAGGGAAGACATGCAGACTGACATGCTTCTTCACAGGAGGACTACTGTGCCACTCAGCATCTATTGTAAATGCCCAGAGAGTCTGTGACCTTAAATAAGTGTGTCACAGCCTGGTGGTTGTGTGGTGCTCACAGTCTCACAGCATTCAGAAACACCGCACTGTGCACTGAAGAACGCTTATAGAGTCCAAAGTCCGCGAAGTTGCATCTTAAATCTCTGCAAAAGACAGAAATTTCTAGTCTGTATTACGTACATAACAATAGAACTGCCTTCCCTCCGTTAAGTTGAAGAATTTTTTGACATTAGCTTTACGAACGTTATTACCCTCTTAGAAAAACATTTTCCAAAGTGTATCGCATGGAACACTAGATTAAAGGACACAGATGTTACTTAAAAAGAAAGAGATTTCTTAACAGAGTATGTGGAAATGCCAAATGTGGAAACAAAGTAAAAAAAGTGTTGCTGTATGACTCAGCAGATCCCTTAAAATACTACTAATGTTCATTGAAAATATTTAATAAAAGGATTCACTGCGTAGTATTTTTTAGATGCATTTATCTAAGGAATCCTCTTCCAGAGATCATCGACGAGAATCCGAATTCTGTGGAGCATTCTTTGAAAATGCTTCCTAAAAAAATTGAATTAAATGAGTGGGGCAGATATGTAGGACTAGCCTTGTATGGAGTTTTATAAAATGTTAGTAAAGCCCTGCAAGTTTTACTGGTCCACATGTAACATTAGAAAAGAAAATTAATGCCAATAACAACTAACAGTGAACATTAATAGTATCTTCAGACTGGCTGCAGGGGAGGTCACGCAGACTCAAGTGAGGACATACGAGACCACTGCAACACGTGAAGCCAATCGGTGCTGCCCCTACTTTTCACTTATCACAAAACCCAGCCTTTGTTAGGAGCTGTCAACTGGGCTAATTTGCTTTCTGTCGGTGCAGTTACACGTCGCAGGGTCTGAAGGGCTTGTTAGCGGACAGCACAGCCGTGCTTATTAGTCTTGAATGTGTTTCTTTTAATGTTAATAGACAAGAACATGCCTAACGCTTAATATCTACTTTAGAAATATCTGGCATTAATTTGTCAACTATACTTTCTGAAAGCTCCCAAAGTGAACGAAAAAGGAGTTCCATTTCCAGTTAGGATGTAGAAGTTTCTGACAAACCATTGCTCCCATGAAAACAATGAGAAAAACCTAGATATTTTGGAAAGTTGTGGATGCAAACAAATCAGAACAACCAAATCCCAGAGGGAAAAAGCCCTTCTTAGTCCAGAAGATGGGCAGCCATTCCCCACTGTCCTCGTTCCTCCAGTGGGGAGCTGAAGTTTCCATATCTAGGCATGAACAAGAAATTGGGCTTGCCATAGCTGATGGGTTCTGTTAAGGGAGAGAGAAACCAGCATAGCTTTTAACAGCTGTGCAGGATGGAAATAACGGATTGGAATCAGAAGATGCTTCAGCCACACAGCCACATGCTGATTTTCCCCTACAGGACTTTTTTGAGTATTGGCAATCAGATGTGGCTTGAGGCTGAGCTGGAAAGAGAGAGAGAAACCTCCTGCAGTCTCACAATACTTAGAAGTCAAAGTCCTGCTTGAGCGAAGGGCAGGCAATAATTTCAAGACAGGTGTCCTTCTCATGAAACCAGAAGTAAACTAAAATTCATGAAAACTGCTATCCATTTCCTACTGGCACAAAGTGATCAGGTTTTCATCATGTACTTTTTTGGGGGGAAATAACACCACTTTCAGGACCTAGAGTTTTATTACACATATTGTTTAGCATACAATAAAAATGTGAAGCAGAGAAACATACAGATACACAAAGGAATAATTAGCCAATAGAAGCAAGACCCACAGATGAGTCAGATATTAGAACTGATAAACAAAGTTGTTGAAGTACTAGTATAAATATGCCCAAGAAAATAGGAGAATGGACAAAAGACAAAAAATATGAAGGACTTCAGCTCTGGCTGATTGGCTCAGGGAATTGAATGCTGGCCTGTGAACCAAAGGGTCGCTGGTTCAATTCCCAGTCAGGGCGCATGCCTGGGTTGCAGGCCAGGTCCCCAGTTGAGGGCACATGAGAGGCAAACACACATTGATGTTTCTCTCCCTCCCTTTTCCTCTCTAAAAAGAAAATAATAAAATCTTTTAAAAAATGAAAGATTTCAACAGATAAATTGAATCTTTAAAAAACTAAATAGACACTCTAGAGCTTAGAACATGATATGCAAAACTAAGAACACCACCCAGTGGAAGCAAGGATCAGTAAACCAGAAGATAGGATGGAAATAATGCAAATTGAAGTGCAGAGTGAAAAAACTTTAATACTACTAATAATAGCGGAACAAAGCATAAGAGACAAACAAAAGTAGCAATTCTAGGAGAGGAGAGAGAAAGTAGTACAGAGGAGTGTGTGAAGACATACTGGTCAGGACTTTCCCCAAAGTGGTGGAAAACATCAAGCCACAGATTTGTGAAGCCCAGTGAATCGCAACTTGAATCTCAGGTTAAATGAATGCAAATGAAACCACACTTTATTGTCAAATAATTGAGGACCAAAGTTAAAAAGAAAACATAAGAGCAACCAGAAAATAAAGGTACCTTGTCTTCAGGGAAACAGCAATAAGAGTTACAGCTAAATTATCACCAGAAACTATAGAAGCCAGAAGACAATGGGACAACAATGGAATGGAATTATTCTATAACCAACAAAAATATCCTTCCTAAATGAAGACACAATACGTATATTTTCACAACAAAAGCAAACACAGTATAGTAGATATTTAGTTAATATTAATTGATAAATGTGGGAATTAAATTCTTTGTGAACACAAATTATTAGGTTTTTGGGATGTATGTTATGACTGAGGATTGAAACTATTTTGTTGCAAAATATTTATTACTTTTTTTAAAGTCTGAGGATTCTTTCATAGTTACAAATTTCATTAGAGTGAGTACTTTCAAAATGTACAACTGGAAAGAATTGGAAAACCATAAAAGGATAATAATCAACAAACGTTTGCCAAATTATGTGGAACTGACAGTTTCACATCCTGTAAGAGGAGGTGCAGACTGGCACAGCCTTTTCGAAGGTATGTAACTTGAACATCAGTGTGATTCAAGAAACTTTAAAGTATACATTCCCCTTCCACGGGCATTAAGAAAATAATGAATAATGTTCACAAACACTCAGCTACACACAGGCCTGCGCAATGTTGTTTACAAGAGAACGTGTCTGGATTTGTCCCCTTTTAAATGTTTTCACTGGCTGACCTACCCAGAAACTTGCACGTACCGCTCATAGGCCTGAACTGAAACGGAAAGGGTTGGGAAGGTAAGTTTTAATAATTTTGTTGCTGGGTGTAGTGCCACTATGAAAAATAAGATTTCTGTGAAAAGGGAGAAGAGGAGAAATCATAAGGGGTAGGTTTCTTCCAGTTTCTATCCCATCGGTCAGAGGAAGTTTTATTTATGAGGATGGGAGCTGAGCTTCGAAGACAGCCCTGGAATTGGACTTATGGCAAGATGGCAGGAATTTAAAGGATAGAACCTGGGGCTTCAGAGTGGTAAGGACTGGTGTAGAGGGTGAGTCCAGAGATGGAAAGTCTTACTTTGTATTAAATGAACAACACAGTATATATTGTAAAGAGAATGACTAACCAACTCTCTGAATGGAGATGTCTTGTAAAGGAGCAAGGGAATCCTAGGAAAGGTGGTTTGAGGTTACTCAGTGAGAGGCCTAAATACCAAGCTAAGGTTTTTAGATTTACTCTGAAAGCCTAATTGAACGTTTTTAAGCAAAGAATTAATAAGATGAATCTGTTACTTGAAGGAGATTAATTTGGCAGTAAGCAGAATGAAATGGAAAAGGAAGAGAGTAGAAATAGGGAGGGGAGAGGAGCTCTGAATATTGAACTTGAATATTGAACTTGAGTCATATCCAGCCAACAGGATATGACTCCTGAATTCGAACTGTGGCAGTGAAAATAAATGAAGTGGACAGGGGCAGGGAGGACTGATCACTTGGCCACAAAATTCATATTCCATTTTAAGCCACTATCATTCACTCATTTTATTGTAGAGTCTAAATCTCCCTATGTTGTCCTTACAACTAAACCACTTCTAAAATAACCAAAAATCTCTCATGTTCTACAGTAGAAATGTGTGTGCAGAGTGACCAGAAGTTCATACCATTAAAATGTAATGAAAAATTGAAACTGATAGAAATATTTAAAAACAAAAAAAATGCCTTGACACATCTAATGTTCCAATTTCTATAGTTTGAATTCTAATTTTATTCCAAACTATGTTGCACAAAGAACAAAGTTTATAACTCATATACTTTCAATTATGAGACTGAGCTTAATATGAAGCAGGAGAAATTATAGGATGGTTAAAAGTCAGCCATTTTACTGTGACTTTATTCAATTGAGACAATCTGATTTTAATTTGATTTGATTTTTAAAAAATGGGTTGAAATCCATGACAGACATGTTATTTATAGATAATTTAATATCTTAAATAAGCAAGATATTCTGGGTCTATAGAAATGGTTCAGTGAGTACTTCATTTAACCTCTAACGTCCTTCCATCCACCCCCAGAACACTCCTTCACTAATTTTTCTCTCCTAAATTGTGATACCTGATACTGAAGCAATATAGCCTATATACCTGATTCAAACACAGCCACAGAGCACAAAAATCAGTAGGTTACTAAGGTTATTGTAATTTTTAACACAGTTGCTAATACTTTCCTCTTGTTACACATTTATATATGTTTTCTTTCACAGCCCCTCCCTTCAATTTCCAGAGAGCCTGCACTTTCTTTTCTCTTGTTCAAGCCTTACACCAGCAAAAGGGTGGCATCTGTTCTGAAGTCCTATGCAGCGTGCTAAATGGATATGACAATGCATTTGATGAAAATATAAGATCTGTTTCACAATGATGATCGCCGGCTATTATCAGTCTCCTAGAAATTCTAAGTTCACACCTTTAATTCCAAGTAGTTAAACAGTAAAACTGACGTGAACACATGAGAAAATATTTAGACAGTTCCCTTAGAGTAATCCTTCTGCTAATAGAGTTCTCTCCAAGTTGTGTGCCTTTCTTAGCACTCCCAGAATTAATGGAGCCTGATAACATTTTACCTATGTGATAATTTCCAAACCGTAAGAATCTCCTCCTTAGACTTTCAATCAGTCCTTAGTAACTAACACGGGTTTACTGAGCACTCGCCATGCGCCTCCCACAGTGCTGGCCACTGTTACACACAATGCATAGAAAACACCTCCCTTTCAGGAGGGCAGTACGGCTCAGTTAGGGACGCTGACAAGACTGCCGCCTAAAAATAACTAAGGAACGTTTCAGATGCCTTGTCACATGCTAAAGAAGAAGAATGGTGACTGCTACCACTTACTGAATGCTTATTATGTGGCAGTCCCCTGCTTGTGCCCTGTAACGTGGTCCCAATGGCAAGGGCTTTGGGCACTGAGACACGGTATGTCAGGTGTGGGCAGGGTGAGGACAGCACCGCAATCCCAGTGCAGTTCCTGAAATGCTGATGGGACCTTCCTGATTGCAAATGTGTCCCCAAATTTCACTCCTCTCTGTATCCATGCCCTTTGCAATGCGACTTGCAGTCCATCTCATCAAGAGGTGGGCTCTATTTTCTACACCGGGAATATAGGTTAGCCTTGCGACTCACTTTGGCCAATATAAAGTAACAACGTGGCACTGTTCCAGATCCAAGACACCTGTGCATTTCTTCTCCCTCTCCCTGTTACTCTCATGCTCTCTTGGACACCTGCCTGTTGCTATGCGAACGAGCCTGGGCTGCCCCATGGATCACGAGAGACCACATGGGGCAGAGCCGAATCAGCCAAGCCTAGCTTACTCTATGCGAGCCAGCCCCCAGCTGACCTGCAGGTTCATGAGTGAGCTTAGCTGTAATGGCAGCAGTAGCTGTCAGATGTAAACGAAAAGCAATTGAATTGTGAAAGGAAGACCTGTTAACCAAAAAGAAACCTTTGTGATATATGTTCTTCATTGGCCTTGCAGAACATCAGACACCCATTTATTCTTGCCTCACTTTGCTCCTTCTCCGTTTCCTTTGCTGGTTCCTCCTCTTCGTGTTGGAGAGGATGGAGCTAGTCGGAGGCCTTCTCTCTAGCTTTATCCAGCAGCTTATTAATTTTATCCAGCCTCTTGGTTTCCAGTTCTGCCTATGTGCTGAGAACTCTAAACTTTAAACCTTTAGCTTAAAGCTCTCTCCCAAAGTCCTATCAACTGTCTACTTGACATTTCACTAAGAAGTCCAAAAAGCATCTTGAGCTCAGTATATATTAAAACCTGAGTTCCTGATCTTCCCTCTCATTCCTGCCACCACCCTCCAGCCTTTACCCTCACAGCTTAAGAAAAACTTGCAGCTTTTACCTTTGTCTCCCTACAGTCTATTCTCACTTTAGCAGTCCAGTTCTTTTAAGAAATAAGTCACGTCACATCATTATTTTCATTCGTAACCTTGCAGTTGTTCCCTGTCTTACTCAGAGTGAAAACCGGTGTGCTTGCTGTGTTCTCACAAGCCTCACATGATCTAACCCCATGTGAGTGCCCTGAGCTCCTACTCTGCTCCAGCTGTTTGTCCTCCTCGATTTCACACAAGCATACCATGCACGACCCTCCTTGAGAGCCTTTGCTCAGGCTGTCTCTTCTACCTGGAATTTTCTTCCTGAAACACGTGCTTCTACCTTAGAATGCTGATGAACTGTCCCTTCACCTGACCACTCTCTCCCTGGATTTCTACATGACTGACCCCCACACTGCATTCAAGTCTTTGTGCAGATGAGGCCTACTAACAGCCAGCTAGAATTAAAACCCTGTAAGTGCAGAGAACAACTCGCTCACTTAGGTTTTCCCGGCTCACAGACCAGCGCTTGCCTAACCGTCCTTCAGTAAATATCAGTTAAACAAATGAATGCAAGAAGATGTAGTTATATTATTATTTTTCTTTTTGGAAAAGGGAAAAAATTGTCACAGCTGTAGTGGGGTTCAGATACTGGCTCCCCTACTTGATGGTGGGATACATTGGACAAGTTATTTAACGTCTGCATTTTATTTCCTCTTCTATAAAATGGGGATAAACTTCTATCTATTTTATGTGGCCACTATGAGCATTCAAAGAGTGAATTTATATAATAGTAGTGCCCAGCAGATTATAAATATTAAATAGTGCATTTTATTATTAATAGTACTTATCATAGATCTTGTGCAAGAACTGAATAAAATAATTGGTGTAAAGTTCTTAACACAGTAAATACTCAGCTGATGTTAGCTGCTGATCTGGTTCTTGTATTTCCAGGATCAATGACTTCTCCTCCCCAGAAAGCTGTTGAAAATACCGTTCCACTTTTAGTGTACAATATGTGTTTAAAACAGCCTTTATGAAAATGTATAATGCTTCCCGCCTCTACACTATTCATTGATTTAACTGAGGTCTTCTTCCCAGGATCTTCTGGCTAATGGTTATTGGCCAATTTTTTCTCTCCCTAATCTACTACCCCATGAATATCAGTTTTCTCCTAATAAGCCACCATTTGTTTCTTTAATGAGGTTGTTTGTGTGCAACTGGGAAAGTTAACACTGGCCAGCAGAGACCTTGAACTTAATAAGTACTTTAAAGAGAGATTGTTAGTATGCTTTCATTATGGACTATTCTTTTGTGTCATGGAAATTGGCTTTAATTGATAAAGACAGAATAATTGGCACTTTGTTAGTGACTTTTACTTACACTGTTTAAAAGCACAGTACCTGAGTATATTTATTTGCTACCAGATTTTATCCTGATAGAGAAGGTAGGACCTTATTATGCTGCTAACATTCATTATTTTAGATATTATGCTGAGAGAGAGCAGAGAAAGCATTTGGAGGAATTGTTCTCTATAAGTCATGGATCATCTGATTATTGTTCTGTGTTTCATTGATCAGTATGGACTTTATCTCTGCAGATATGAACAATTACTGAATTCAATGAAAATAAGATTAAAAGCCTCACCAAGAACTAGAAAGATGATAATAGAAGATCTCATTTTGCCGGTCCTGGGAAGTTTCCCACCAACTGACTTCTCTTTTTTCATCCTTCCCCCATGCTCCCTCAACTTTACTGTATATTCTTTCTTCCCAGAAGAACTGAGTCTATGGTGTTTCAATTCCTGGAAACAATTCATCATGCCAGCATAACATTTACTACCAATGCATGATCTTTAAAACACTCATTTTCCCAATTCCCTCAGCAGAGGGAACAGAGCTGATAACCTGTCCAAGGCTCATATCACCCTACACTGAAGTGAATTTACCAAAACATCCCAAATTTTTAAATCAAAACAAACGTTAGAAATCCATTATGTGGATACGAGTACAAGTTTGTTGAGTGAATCATTACACGAATAGGTTGGAATGGAAAGAATTGCACAGCTGAAGGGAGGTTGAGAATTTTCCTTTGTTAATGTCAAGTTGAAACCACCACTTTGACTGGATGGTTGTGTGTGTGTGTGTGTGTGTGTGTGTGTGTGTGTGTGTGTGTGTGTGACAGAACATCCCAAGAAAAAAGTCCAACTTCTTCATATCCATGACAATGGATTTGGACATTCTTGAATCCTGCAAAGGTTTGTATGTAAATGTAGAATTTAAACATTTTTTTTCCTGGAGTAAAAACTCAATTCTATTTTAAAAAAAACCCCTCAAAAACAGGTACATAATCCATTCTGCAGTGAAAGGATATTAAGCTAATCAGAAAACAAAGGTTTATTATGATCTAGTTTTTTTACTTATCAAGTGTGTGACCCAAAGCAAGTCCCTCTATCTCTCTGGGATTTATGTCTGTAGCACTCAGAGTTTTTTTATGTATGGACTTCTTCTGATGGCTCCCACAGACAACCTCCTTACCTCTGCAGGAAAAGATTTTGGGAAAATTTTTGCTCTGTAGATAATCAATACCAGAATGGCAGTTTAATATGTTAGTATTAGGATGTACAATATCTTGATATTAAGCTGTTAATGCTTAAGTTTAGATTACCTAGAATTATACTCATTTATATAAACTGTCCAGATTGTTTCTACATTCAGTTTTTATTAGAAAGATGAAACATGGCAAGATTATTCAGATCAATGCACTTTCCCTAAAAAAGTGCATGGTGTGGGGCCAGTGCACATTGGCCTGGATGTAATCTGCCTTCCCCTGCTTCCTCCATCGTTCTTTCTGCTCAATGACCACAAATGTTCAGAATGATGACCTCAAGTTACTGCAAGGTCTCAGACATAAAAAAATTAAATCAATTTAACTAGGCTAAAAGAACCTTACCTATTAAGGAAGAAAAGTCACTGAATATTTTAACAAACACATTCAAAGTCATGTTTCCAAGAAAAATAAAGATTATTTGGTGAAGCAATCAGCCCATAAATATTTATTGAGCATGAGTTTTTCTAGGTACTACAGGACATTCAGAATTTTGAAATATGGTCTTATTCTCAAAAGGTTTTTTTGTAATTGAAAAACATTTTATTTTACTTTTTAAAATATATTTTATTGATTAGGCTATTACAGTTGTCCCATTTTTTCCTCCCCTTTATTCCCCTCTGCCCTGCATCCCCCCTCCCATCACCATTCCCCCACCTTAGTTCATGTCCATGGCTCATACATGTAAGTTCTCCGGCTTCTTCATTTCCCATACTATTTTTAACTTCCCCCTGTCTGTTTTGTACCTACAATTTATGCTTCTTATTCCCTGCACCTTTTCCCCCATTCTCCCTCCTCTCCCTCCCTGCTGATAACCCTCCATGTGATCTCCAATTCTGTGATTCTGTTCCTGTTGTTTGCTTGGTTCATCTTTTTTTTTTTTTTTTTTTTAGGTTCAGTTGTTGGTATTTGTGAGTTTGTTGTCATTTTACTGTTTGTATTTCTGATGTTCTTTTTCTTAGATAAGTCCCTTTAA
Organism: Desmodus rotundus; assembly: GCF_022682495.2. NCBI lineage: Eukaryota > Metazoa > Chordata > Mammalia > Chiroptera > Phyllostomidae > Desmodus > Desmodus rotundus. The sequence goes on along the minus strand of NC_071399.1, from coordinate 18,564,858 downwards.
CATTTCATATAATAAGTTCTTGGTGACGATGAACTCCTTTAACTTGACCTTATTTGGAAAGCACTTTATCTGCCCTTCCATTCTAAATGATAGCTTTGCTGGAGAGAGTAATCTTGGATGTGGGTCTTTGACTTTCATGATTTCAAATACATTTATCCAGTTCCTTCTTGCCTGCAAGTTTTGTTTTTTTTTTTTTTTTTTTGAGAAATCAGCTGATAGTCTTATGGGAAGTCCTTTGTAAGTAACTGTCTCTTTTTCTCTCACTGCTTTTAAGATTCTCTCCTTATCTTTAATCTTGGGTAATGTAATTATGATGTGTCTTGGTGTGTGCTTCCTTGGGTCCAACTTTTTTTGGACTCTCTGAGCTTCTAGGACTTCCTGGAAGTCTGTTTCCTTTGCTAGATTAGGGGAGTTCTCCTTCATTATGTTTTCAAATAAGTTTTCATTATTTTGCTGCTCCTCTTCTTCTGGTACCCCTATGATTTGGGTGTTGGAATATTTAAAGTTGTCCTGGAGGTTCCTAAGCCTCTCCTCATTTTTTTGAATTCTTCTTTCTTCATTCTGTCCTGGTTGAATGTTTGTTTCTTCTTTCTGGTCCAAACCATTGATTTGAGTCCCATTTTCCTTCCCTTCACTCTTGGTTCCCTGTACACTTTCCTTTATTTCACTTTTCATAGCCTTCATTTTTTCCTCTATTTTGCAACCATACTTAACCATATCCGTGAGCATCATGATTACCAGTGTTTTGAACTGTGCATCTGATAGGTTGGCTATCTCTTCATGGTTTAGTAGTATTTTTTTTTTGAGCTTTGATCTGTTCTTTCATTTGGGCCATGTTTCTTTGTCTCCGCGCACCTGTTACATATAAGGGATGGAGCCTTAGTTATGCGGGGGTGGAGGGGAATCCACAAGTTGCTGCTTTGTGGCACTGTATGTGGGGGAAGGGTTCGGGAGGGAACAATGCCACTTGGGTTTCACTCACTTCCTCCACTACCCACAAGCAAATTGGCTCTTCTGGTACTGATTCCCAGGTGGGTGGGTTTGTGTACGTTCTAGGACCCTGTGGGTCTCTCTGATGAACTCTCCTGTGAGTCTGGGAGTTTCTCCTGCTGCCTCAACCACCACAGGTTTTTTAGTCAGAGGTTTTGAGGCTTTATTTCCCTAAGCTGGAGCCCTGGGTTGCATGGTCTGTCTCGCTCCCTAGTTGTTCCTCCCCGTTTATCCACATGCAAATGTGGGACCACCTGCCCCAGTCCTCCAGCCTAGCTGCAAGTCCTCTCTGCCCTCTTACCATTCTGGGTGAATGTTTCTTCTTTAACTTCTTGGTTGTTGGATTTCCATACAGTTCAATTTTCTGGCAGTTCTGGTTACTTTTTGTTTTTTAAATTTGTTGTTGTCATTGTTTTGGTTATGCAAGGGGGCAAAATGTATCTACCAATGCCTCCATCTTGGCCAGAAGTACCAAAATGTTTTTGTAAAGGAAATGCGAGAGTAGAAAATAAAACTGTAGTTAGTAATGATGTGTATATGGCTGCTATGGTGAGTCGACACCCATCCACCCTACATTGCTCATTGCTTCTGGTGCGCTTTCCGTGCTGCAGAGTGGAGAAGGCTAAGAAGTACATGTCCCAGAGTCTTTTAAAACCAGAGTTCTGGATGCAAACTAGATTCTTCTTTTTTTTCTTTTTTAGAAAACAAACATTTTATTTATTTATTTTTTAATTAATTAATTTATTTTTATTCAGTTACAATTGTCTGCATTTTCTCCCCATCTCTCCACCCCACCCCAGCCAGTTCCACCTCCCTCCCCCACTTCTACCCTCCCCCTTGATTTTGTCCTTGTGTCCTTTATAGTAGCTCCTATAGACCTCTCTCCCCACTATCCCCTCCCCACTCCCCTCTGGCTATTGTTACAATGTTCTTAATTTCAATGTCTCTGACAAACTAGATTCTTCTGATTAGGGGCATTACAAGAGGCTTGGAAGGCAGAGTGGAGCAGGAGCTTTTTGATTGCTGTTTCACTTGGTTTTTCTAGAAGCCAGGCTGTGGAAATGGGTTTTTCTGTAGCCACAGCCACTAGTTTTGTGGGTTTGGAGAGGCAGTTGCAGAGAGGGTAGCAATGCCTTCCAAAAATCTGAATTTCAGCTCCCCAAGTGGAGTTAGAGCCTAGCAGTTCCCCAGGTTCTCTGTGTTGTGGGTGTTGTGGAGCTGTTTCTCCTCCGATGGGCCCTTCGGGAGGTCTTACTGGAGGACTCCCAGATGCTCAGCCTAAAGCCAATCCTCCTATCCCTTGCAACGATTCTGTGAGCACCCAAATCTCTGTATCAAATCCCTTTCTACTCAAAACAACCAGGCTGGTCTCTTTGTCCACCTTCAAATATTTGTTGACTGACAAATATTTGTAGACAGGTGATGCTGCAGAAATTTAGAGATGAGAATAAACAGTGAGGACAAGGATTATAACAGTTTATAAAGGATTATGAAGGAGTTTTATGGACTGGATGGAAAATTGATGCCTTAAAGAAAAGATGAGTGGACATCTGATAATTCTTTGAAAAGTTTGGGTAAGATTTACATATAGATTTATACTGCACTTTATACATGCAATAATGATTTGGATTTTGGACCAGCCAGCAAGTTATAAGATCACAGAAGATCCTGAGAGCCACTGCTTTTGGATACTTTGTTTTGCTAACTTTAATTAAAAGAGATTAATAATTTTCCAGGGTCCAATGCATGAAATGATCCCCCCAAAGGGCACTTTCTGTTGGTTTAGCCCCAGACCTTTAGAGTCAACTATGAATGATCAAAAATGTGTTCCAGCTATTTTGTGGATAGTGCTAAGCTAGCAAAAGCCCCAAAACAGTAAACTTAAGGATAAAAATTCTCCTGAGCCCGCCTTCTTGTGCCAAAATATTATAGAGATTTTAGTAGTGGCTTTGTGGCTTTAAGGCTTCAAATGACAAAAGGTCATGTTAAGAAGTGGTGCTGGGGAATTCTAGGAGTGCTGCTGAAGTTGAGAGAAACCTCCATCATGTTAGGAAGCTCCAGGGTGCTGCTTTCCTGTCCTTTTCTTGGACTGTTGGAGAAGTCCCTTGCTCTCTGAGATCAACCACTCCAAAGCAACCTGGTCTTCTGCTAGGCTTGGATCTCTTAGTTAGAGAAAGCACGTGTCCTTGACCTGTTCTCCATGAGGGATAAAGTGATAAGCATCCTTTCTGTTCACTTATCCCTCCACATGACACACCACCCCTGGCCTGACCTCTTCAGTGCAGGTGTCCTCCTGACATGAAGCCACAAAGAACAGCACCTTGGTTATCCGCTTCTGAGAGCAGGACTTACGGGCAGCTGTACCACTAAACCAGCTACATATCAGTGACCACAGAGCGCACCAAATTAGCTAGCAGCAGGACATAGCTAAAATATCTCATCTTAATTTTTTTGGCTTGGGACTTGACAACAGGTTGAGACACAGAAAATGATTTTCTTTAGGAAGCACCAAAGAATCAAAAGATTTTCCTTCTTTGCCTTTTCAGAAAACACAAGTTTCCATCCTTTGTTACTGTTGGCCACGTGCATATATTCCTTGATTACTAGCAACATGACGAGATTGTAAATGCAGTGCTAAGACAAAGAAATCAGAAAGTTACGGTTGCCAACCCTGTGAAAATGTTAGTACGAGTCTTCACATTCCAGATGGGTCAGTCTGTGGCTTCTAGCTCCACGTGGAACAGAAATGGGGAAAGCAGGTAATAGAGAAGTCATCCCTTTTCTTCCACAATTTACTTCAGGATAGCTTTTACAGACCATGAGAGGATCAACTACACGAAGTCAGAAGACATTCTGTAGGATAGAAACTTGCAACTTAAAGTAGGTATCTTTAGTGTATTGGCTGGAAGGGTCTTTGAATCCTGCCACACCAAACGGACTTGTCCTGCCTGCTCAAAGTCTTTATCTTTCTCAGTTTCTCACTCCTGCCAACCTTGATGAAATTAATGCATTATATAGTAAATAAGTGGTCAGACCTTGAACCTTGTCTCTGTGGTGAAGAGTAGTGCAGCTCAGCCCTGGCCTCATGCATAGGTAGCTTTAATGGGTGGCAGAGAGAGAGAGCGATAAGAAGGCTCCATTCTCTGACAAAATACAACACCATGGCTGTACTAGATATTCTCAGAAAAAAAAGCCATTTCTTTAACACAAAGCTTTTTTCCTTCATTATATACAAATGGCTTTCCAGATAGTAAATGCTTTATGCTGTTACCATTTACACCCCAGGATGACTCCAAAATACAGTTTTAGGTTCTTATCGAGGCTTAAGAGAAAATATAGGGCAGTGGGTGCTTATAGTTGAGAGACCAAAAGGATACTTGGAGGGTGAGTGGGCAGGCTGAAGTGGCTGTTTTAAAAAACCCCCCTCACACCAAGAAAAAAACCTCTCTAAGTTTGTGGCATTTACATTGGCTCACTCAGCAATGTTTTAGTGTTTGTTTTGTTTTCTGATGACCTAAACAAAGAATCTTCCATTTTTGAAGAAAATGCACTGTTTAATCTCCAGAGTACAATAGACTTTCTCTTCGTATCTTTTTTGCTAGAGATCAGTCTTCAGTGAATAAAGTTTCTGTTTCCTAATGATGAGGAGAGTGAGAGTCTCAGTAGGAAAAGAAGATGCATGTATCAATATCTTCACTGCTACCCACAAAAGTAGTTTCAGAGGAAGAGAGGAAGAAGAAAAAAGGGCATCTTAAAGATCAACATGTACAGTGAGGCTATATAAGTAGATAAAGGGAAACATATTTTGAACTTATTGTCTTTTATAAAAAAAAACTTAGGGTAGCAAACTTGTTTTTTAGGAGTTAAATTAATAAAATTTTTAAAAGAGCCTTCCTACAGTATTTTCTCTCTAAATGTACTGCAAATAACAGTTTGTAATGTTATGTGTTTATTGTTTAATGATTTACAAGTCTTTCCTCATTGCTCTAAAGATTTTTATGTTTGAAGAAATTTATATTTCTAACGCTTATTAGATTTGCCAGAGAATAGACTTATAACTTTGGAAATATTAAAGCTAATGCTGATTTTCGTATGGTATATGGGAATAATTTGAGGTGAAATATAAGTACCAGGAAATCCCAGAAATCACCACTACAGGGGAGAAACATTTCATGTTTGTTAAATTAAGAAATAGCATTTGACATTGAGTTTTTCCTCCTTAACTCACAAGCTGCTGAGTTAACTCAAATCTATACTATTTGGGGGTTTTGTTTGGCTCAAAATTATAGGCTCTTTAAAAAAATGCACAAATGTCCATATTACACATTATTCCTAATTGTACAATACAAATGACAGTGCTGAATTGGCTTAATTTCCCCTTCCAGATATCACATACAGTACTCAGTTCAATAAAGACAACACGTATCGAAGGCACTGAAATGGAAAACTTTTCACTTGTCACATATGCTTCATACATTTCATGTTGAAGTTCCTTCTCATAGGTTTTTATGATGTGAAATAAATCCAATTTCATATTTATTCTGTGTGACCAAAATATGACCCCTTCTGAGCTTTGAGGACTTCTGGGGTTTTGTGACTTTGAAAATTATAGCATTAAAAGAAACATTTTATTCTTTCAGTATAGGCCCTTTGTAGAGAGGTTATTGAACTTGTGAGCAGGCCTCTGCTAGAACTAAAAAGTAGGAACTCAGAAACAGTCCCTTGCTCTTTGGAGAAAAGCATGAAAGATACTTTCATCTCCCCTCAGAAGGACAATTTGATCACCTACATACAACACTAGGTGTTACTACCCTACTTAGCCAGTGTCGGAATTCTCTGCTCTTGTGTTCTTATAATGAACTGTGCAGACATGGGGGGAGAATACCAGAACCAACAGTAGGGTGACTTATTCCCAGGATTCCATGTTCTGCCCTCTTCTATGTTTATGGGTTACAATAAAAATGGGAAAGAATTTCACTAGCTGACAGCTGTGTACTCATGTACCTATACCTCATCCCTCTTCAGAAAGTACTAAGATGCTGTCAAGAATACAAAGAAAGAGAGACCACAAGAAGAAAGAACTAACTGGCATTTAACCATTTCTTTTCACTTGGAAAAGTCCAAAGCAAAAAAATAAAAGCTTTGGACATGTCACATAATCCTCCTTTTACAAAGAGAAATTCACCACTTTGATTATTACTTACCTCCAACTGAAATCTTTTTTTGTTCAGGCTGATCTTCAGAAATTTGTAATGTTGAATTTCTCTTCATAATATGGCCCCATATCTCTCTCCCCTTCATCTTGTCAAGGACGTGACTCCTAAGTTTCAAGAGTAAGGGGGGGCATTTGAAAAAACTCTAGTCCAGTCTTTTCATTTTTTACAACACAAAGAAACCTAGGCTTGAGTGTTCAAATAACTAGTCCGAAGTTACTCAGCCACTTGGTAACAAAGAATAAGCCAGATTCCATCCCATCCCAGTCCCAAATCCCCTGCTCTTCTACCCACCCTATGCTGTGTCTTTCAGTTCTTTACATTTTCTGCATATTCAGTTTATTTCTTCTAGGCATTGGTTTGCATGAGTGGATACTACTATAAGTCATGAATCCTAATAAGCCAGTTCAAGCTTTGGAAGAAATTCGGATACAATCTCAGTGTTGTCAGAGACCTCACTCAATTAATTTTTTTTTTCTGTATCATCTTTCATTATTAGTCACCTGTCCTCTGCTTCAATTACTACAATGTCAGAGAATACTTGAACTTCTGAACTGTGCTACTTCATGACTAGGCAGAACAACTTATGTGAAGAATTCTGCATTATTTTGAGCAAAATATGCCAACCTAGAAATTCCACCCATTGGCCAGGGCTTGTTTCCCAATAAGGAGAGAACGGCTCACTTCCCTACCTGGCACAATGGAAGACTCCCTTGAGTCTCAGTACTTGAAGCTTTGAAATTCAATAAGGCATTTCCATCCCAGAGCACATTCCAAGAAAAATCTCAAATCCAAGACATCTCTGCTGTTCCTGTGAGAACGACAGTTGCTATGGGAATGGGGAGAGGGGGTGCTGTCCTCAGGCACTTCATGATTTCATCCTAGCCCAGCCCCTGCTGGGACAGAAGTGCCTGCTGAGATTCGTATAGAGGTTGGTCAGCTGGGCCCAGCAGAGGAAGTGTTGGGTCCCTCTGCACCAGAGCAAGAGGGCATGATTTATTTAATGCTTATTGAGTGGCTCTAATGTCCCTGCCTGGCCTCACAGACAAACACAGGAACTCTGATTTTATTATAACTTCAGGCTCTTGTTTTCAGTCATCATTCTTGGGTGGATTGTAATAGTTTGTAATTAAAAGAAGAGAGCACTCCAGTAAACCCTAAGCCGATCAAGTACCCATAGGTCCCATGGATGTATTTGGAGTGCAGGTCAGGCTTTAAATATTAACCTCTTGATTCTTCTGTGGCTGTAAACACAAGGAAGCAGCTCAGACTGGCTTCAATAGGATGTTCAGTGTGACTCACCCAGTGTTGGGAATTTCAGCTGAAAACAGTGCATTAGGCTATTTTGCAAACTAATGAGAAATATGACTCTGTCCTTGGAGAGATACACCACCCAGAAGACAACACAGCCGTGTTTACATAAAGGGGAGATGTGGAGCCTGAAACAGGCAGCCAGGAGCCACCTAATATGCAATCCAAGGCTGAATTTTTGTATTGATCTTGGAGTGGGACAGGGAAGAGCATTCCTTGATATGAAAGCTCCATCTCCAGAGAGTCTGAAGCACTCTAGGGAAGACTCCGAGCCATTCATCATCATTACTTTGTCAGGAAATAGGAAAATTGGACTTAGGTTAAGTCCTTAAATAGATTTAGTGATATCTTTGCTAGTTTATAGGCGGAACATCAGCTTGCATCATCACAGTCAATGTGTTGCTTAGGTACCCTTGATTATATGAATGTGGTCAAGAAGTAGGCCATTTCTAAAACACTTCCCAAATACATTCCTACATAAAACAATCATCACTCTCTTCCAGAGTTGCAGCACTTGACGGCTCTAGTGATTCGCTGCACACATTAGAGTGCTCAGTAAAAAGCCATTTTTCTTGACGAATAGGGAGATTTATCATGCAGGGCAGAACTTTCCTGAAAACCAGTATATTACCAGCCAGTCCCTCACTATTTTGCTGTTGCAGGGGGTCTGTGATGTACTCGCCATATTATGAGTAGGGATTTTCATATTTATAAGAAATTATTTAAGGTACACAGATATACTAATAATACAATGAAACCTTATGATTCATTATTCAGCATGAAAAATAAAAAAATGACACATAAATTTGAAGCCTCTGTATATTACCTCCAAGCTCATTTCCGCAGGCCCCAGAGAGGAATCTCCATCCTGAATCACATGCTTTTTATTCTCAAGCATTTATGTGCAAAATTAATGCACAGGGTTGACTTGAATGCTTATAAACTTTACAAAAAGATAATTTGTATATAATTTTCTGTAATTTGCTCTCTTTCACAATATGAAGATTCATCCACATTAATAAATATAGTTCCAGTCTATTCATTTTTGTTTATAACTAACACTTCATTTATTTTTTCATGTTCTTGTTGACAGATATGTGGGTGGTTTTTATCTTGGTTAATGTATACTTTCAACTTCACTAGACATAGTAAAATGGTCCTTGAAAGTGGTTATACTAACATATACTCAGATAGGCAATGGATTACAGTTTCTATTGTTTTACAACCTCACTAACATCCGCTATTGTCAACCTTTTCAATATTTGCCGATCTGATGATAACTCATTATGGTTTGAATATCCGTTTCTCAGATGTCTAGTAAGGTTAAGCATATTATTGGTAAGATTTACATCTTTTATACTAAATTTTCTTTCCCAATTTCCTTCTCCTTTTCTTATATTAAATATTGCCCTCTTTCTCTCTGGCGCTCTCTCTCTCTCTCTCTCTCTTTCACACACACACCCAATACTTTCCATTTGTATGTGTTTCCAAACCTCTCTCTAAACAAGCTTGGAGAGAAATTTTCTATTTCTTTCCTTATTTGGTGAGAAAATAAGATTATTATTTTTATTCCTATTTGGGGAGAAAATTAAATAAATTCTTACTTTTTATTTCTACCTTGGGGGAAAGTTGGGGGAGATTTCTAATATCTGACCCCTTTTTTGCATAAAACAAAAAATGTGGCCCCATTCATGGGGTTCCTTTGAAATTCCTTACAAGTATAGTTGTACACATTGTATGCAGCTTGATATTCATGAGAATTAGACAGCTATATTAGATATGTGTGTTGTTAGGGGTTTCTCCCCTAATCACATGTTCCCATTCATGAAGTGTTACTTGCAGAGACCACAGAAGTATATCCCAGATAATCTATGTCTGATCACACCTGATTTTCTACACATTTCTTAGTTAACACCTGGATTCTATCCAAAGGTGGATGTTGAAGGGATAAGTTTAACTCTATTCCATGTAGTCAACTTAATATAGTCATGGGGAGGGAGAAGATGTTTTCCCGTAGGAATTTTAGCAAAAGTCTTGGAGTTTCAATTTCATGTGTGGCTTCTCCTTTATGAGGATTAGCTGCTGTGCAAGCCTGAAAAAAATGCTAGAGGAAAGTAAAATTAGAGCTAGAGACAGTGTAAACCCCAGGGTGGCTTCTGAGTCACGCTCAGTAGGGATATAGAACTCTTCACCCTTTCCAAGTTTTCCCATTCTTTCGGGACTCTTAAACTGGAATAATAATTTCTTTTCCCCCTTAAATAATTCTTGTCCTACTTTTTAAGATTACTAAGGGAATAAAATAAAACACTTGCAAAACTTAATATCAGCATTACTAAAACATATGTGACAGTATGCATAAACTCCACAGACCTTGTAAAAAGAGTACAGAAAAAATCACCTAAAATACTGACCAAAATATATTTAAATGAAGAACATGGGTTCAGAGGGCAGGAAACTTGGGATTTACTTCTGGCTTTTTCATTGCTCAAATCTGTGCCTTCTGCATAATCATTCTTATCACCTGAATTTTATAGTTGAGTGATAGTTTTCTCTTGTGTTCCAGGGATATTGGGAATATTATGGTCCCTGTCCTAATATTCCTAGGCCAAATGACCGAAGGTAGCTAAGGGTGTCAGGAGATATTACCTCTGTGACAAACACGAGTGAAATATAAGCTGGTTCTTTTAGAGTCGTGGAACTGGCGTTAGATCTAAGGTCATCTGTAAAATGCTCAAGTGCGTGATTAGCCACTATTCTCCCTGGATCCAGGATTTTATGGCAAGATTCCCTTGAGTAGATCTAAATCGCTTAATCTTGCCTTTACCTAAGCATTATCTTCTTCATATTTAACCAGCAGCTTAAAACATCCACTTCAATATGCAATGGATTTTCTTCCATCCTAAAATCTAATGGATTCTCCTTGTGAGAGCTCAAAGGGGTAGAAGATGAGGTGCTACAAATCAATGAACTTTAAAGTTTCTTCAATGCTGAGGTCACTTTCTCAAATCTAATAGTCCCAAGCAGCCAGTCTCTAGTCCTTGATCTTGACCTTTGGGCTTGGGTCCACAATCTTCAGTACTGGGAGCCAGCCCAAGTATAATTTTTGCCTGGCTGTAGCCCAAAAGTTTGGTAAAACCCCTAGCAACAAAATATCTCTAAACAAAATTAACTGGCATTGTACAATACTTTCATTTATTTGAATTTAAATGTGATTACTTATAAAAAGTCATATAGAAGTATCTAAAGGATTTTCTATTTCCTAAAAGATGTTCTTTCACAACATGATGCTGCTTGTAGGAACACGGTGGGTTAGGGTTCATAGAAACTTTTGTTTGACCCCTCGTGTTCATTTATGACACTGTGTAAAGTTGTGGTCAGGGACCACACCATGGGCATTCAGTCTCACAAGGCCTCCTGTTCCAAAGGGCCCTGTGCTTGGTTGAATGCTCCGTCATAGCCTTCTTGAAATTTTTAATAATAATATCTCTGAGTTTGGGTTTTACGATTGAAGTTGGATGGGCAATGAAGCATAAGCATAAGAGGACGAGAGATACACCCCTGTTGCCTCTCTCCCTATTTGTATACAGTGTTCACCATGAGCACACAATTCGGGGGGGGGGAGGGTGCCCCAGAATGCATGGGAATTCACTTCTGCTAAAAGTGAGTGTGAGGTGAGCTTCTTATGTCCAAGACTGAATAAGCAAGGGAGATGACAGCCCCAGGCACCACATCCCATTTAGAACTAAAACTTGCTTTGAACTCAGGAAAAGGCAATTCCTTCTAAGAAACTCTAATAACCAAGGAACCCTGTTATATCCATTCTTATTTGTGTTACTTGCCAGTAGCAGCCAACGATCTATGTTGAAAATGATGACATAGAAGGAATGGTAAGGACAACCCTGAGCTCCCTTTTCTTTCGGTGTTTTCTTACTCATCGGTAAACCCAATATAGAGCCTGTGTGTATCAAGAAGTAACATTTAAAAACTGAGTTAATCTTGTGCAGCATTTCCCCTGTCCTGGTAAGAGCAAAGTACATGGGTGAGAGCAAACCGCGAAATACAAATTTTGTTAATTTGTTGATTCCCCATATAAGTTAAGTGCTCTTATATTTGCATTTTAAATCTGTATCATGTAATACAAAAATTAATGGTAACATCATGTTAACAATTCAAAAATTTTATTATTTTTTTTACTTAGCACGGTGTTAAAAGTGACTCAGAAACTGCACAGTACACCAAGAAAAAAAAAAAAGGAAAACAAATTTAACAGCAATTTTTCCCGCTTGTTGAACAAGAACACACATTTTCACTTTGTAGTGGACCTTCTGAGTTATGTAGCTAGTTGGTTGTGATATGAGCAGTGAGCAAGAGACAGAAGTAGACAATAAGGATTAAGAGTGAAATGGCATCGCTGCGGGTCTCCCTCCTCAAATAAGAAAAAGAGAGGTAGAAGGGCATAAACCCAATTTAGGTAGAGAGGACGAACACTCCAAGTGCTAGTGGGCTCTGCAGCCTGAGTTGGTTCAAGCGACTGTAAAGCCGAGGGCAGGGCCTTCATCCACCGCATGGTCCTGCCCTGGATTCCTGTGCACTGGCTGGCCCATTGGCCACATTTTCACCCCGGTCTGCTGAGGTTAATACAGCAATTGCATGCAGAGGAGGCAAAGGGGTGCAGTAGCCAGATGCTGTATCTGCCATCTGTTTCTCCTCCCAGAAAAACTAGGCAAATAGTAATATCAGGGTTTTGCACTGAAAGAAATTGTCAGTATTTACCTTTTCCAAAAAAAAATCTTAGTGGTCTTATAAAGTTGGGTTGGTAAGTTTTATCTTATCTGGTAACTTTTATTGTCACACTTAATCATTCATAATTTTTCACGTATTAAATCTCCCACTTAAGCATTGCATAATTTCATGCCTGGGGCTTTTCCTCTGAAATGTGGCTTCACCCTTATTTTTGAAGTTCTAGATGCCTATTTCCTTCACCTGTCTCTTTTTCCTGCCATGTTCTCATCTGGTACTACTTTCTGCCTTTCTCCCGTGCAGCTGTGACTGCCTGAGAGCTATTTTTGGCCATCGGAACATGTTAAACCTACTTAGGACAGGCTGAGGGGACAAAGGGTAGAAGCTCTGTGAGCAGTTTCAACAAATGACAAAAAGGAATTAGTGGATACATATGTTAGTGTTCTTGCTTTTGGGTGGGGCAGCTGAGACATGGGTGTCATCCAGAGGTCGTCAGTGGGCCTGGGAACTCATGGCTCACAGTGAAAGGCTGATTATTAATACCTTATATTGTCTTCATTCCCTTCCTTCTGGAATGGCCTCCCAAATAAACTGGCACTCAAATCCAATTCATGGTCTGCTTCTGTGGGAACCCAGTATAAAACGAGAGATTAAAAAAAATTTGTATTGTTCAATTACCAAAAAGAAAAAAGAAAAAACAAGAGATTTTTAACCCCAGTCCACCTGAAACAAAGCATGAACTCTTAAGCATTAGGCTATCCTGCAGTGTTGCTTAAAATATGACCCATGGAATGATCCCCTTGGGATTACCTAGTGATAACTGTTAGTAATCAAGATCCCAGGCAGATGGGTCTTAAGCACACTAGAACTTGAGAATCAACTTTACTATTTGGGGACTTGATTAAGATTTCTACAGCTAAGGAGGAATCTCTTTCCACATGTAATAATTATATGTAATTCCAAGTTGTGTAAACTGGCCCTAAATGATTTTCTACTTTCTTGTTTTGAGAATGTATGTCTGTATGTTGCTTATGCTATATGCTTATGCTTAGGAGTACCTTTCAGTATTTCAGAGCAGTTCAAAAATATTCAACCAGCTAAAGTAAGAAAATGTTCTAATCATAGCAAAACAAAATCCAAGAAGCAGAGAAAATGGCTCAAAGCTAAGGATTTTTGATCCTTCATCCTCTCTCTACCAACAATTTCCCATGAGGCCCTGAAAAGGCCAGTTAACCTCTTAGTGTCTGGCGCTTCCTTGTGTGTTAAATGGGGCTCATAACCTTCATGATGTAAGGGCACTAAGCAGATGAATTATTTAATGTTGGATGATCTATAATCTGCCACACAATGTTATTTTGAAGATACCCATACATTATTCATTGCCGAATGCACTTATCTTACATTATTAGAGTATGCAGTCTCACAAATTTCAGATATTACACACACTTTTTAACAAACGGCAATAACATACATGCTGTGGGATATTTTTAGCTAAAGTGAGTTAATCTAGGTAACCCAGAGTGAAATGTTTTAAGGCTCTATAAAAACGATGAACCTAACCTCATATTGGATGATATATATTACTGTATTTATTTGTAGTTCAGCAGACCCTGGGGATTCAAGGATGTAATATCACGGTTTATGGTCTTTGTAAGCAACTGCAGAGGTTTATGTCACAGCGGAAGCTGCAGTTTTGTGGTGGCATGAATTTGAATTGTGCACGCCGAGAGCCTGCTGGATGGCAGCCGGTCACAGTAGCGTGGCGGGAAGCAGCTGGCTTCTCCTCCTATGGGCTCACCTTAGCCCTGCTCTCTCTGATGCAGTAGCTGTTCTGAAGTGATAAAACCTTAGTATATTTATGAAAAATGGCTCTTCTGGGAGAAATAAACCATTGCTAGTGCTGGTGATGAAAATGAAGACATCTAAGGAGTACTTATTCTTAGCCAGAAGAGATGGATTTTTAATAAATTAAAATAGAATATTGAACTTGGCAGATTTAAATCCACAATATGATGGGGTCCACCACATGAGTACAGGAAAGCCAGAAAATCACTTTGGGAAAGTATTTTAGCAAAAGTCGTCACCAAATCAAGAGTCCTCACTAAATTTTATTCATTTATTTTCACATTTTCACTCTTTTTTTAAAAAAATGACAAAGGGGGAAAGAGTGGGGCAACTGTACTAGTATAAACATTAAAACATATTATAAATGGCTAATCTGAGGGTCAGAAAAAGAGTTCTCAATGTTCACTTTTGCTTTGTAGTGTTTTACAAGTGAAGTTATGCGTTATAGTAGTATTCTTAGCACCCCCTTTATCCACTTTGATAGTTTTAGGTAACACTTTTGTGTTTTGTAGGAGGAAATCACATAATCTCTGAATGAAAATGTTACCTCCTCCTTTTTGACATTTGAATCATTAAACTCTATTTTTCATTTTTTTGTATTACATCAGCACTTTAGAAATAATGTTAAATATAGAGTACCTGGCATATTTCTATTGTCCTTAACTTTAACTGGAATATTTTAAGTGTTTCTCAAAGTGTATTTTATAGAACATTTGTCCTCCTTGAAGAAATAATTGTATGATAAATTAAGCTTAGAAGTCTGCCATGCTCCCTTCCCAACTTAAGAGCACATTTACCTACTTCTTAAATATGCTGAGCAGCTCTGTAGTCTAATCTTCTGTGGTTTAATCTTTATCCTGGGATAAACAGTCTTCCAAAGATTAAAAAGAGAGAAAATGATTCCTAATGTCTTATAAAGCCAACATAACCTTGATGTTACAGCAAAGGAAAAATCGTGTTGTATTTTTACCGGTTTTTATCTCATCCAGAAGCAAGTTGGCAGATATGTCATAACTTCCTGTCGGCGCAGCGGTGTGAAGGAAAATCCCCCCACGATGTCTCCAGTGGTCACTCTGGGATGGACACCAAGCCCTCTAATTATTGAAGTCACAAATAAAAGCTTCCCAACGTAAACAATTGTGCTAGAGATTTTTGACCACTAAGTTTTGTTGAGTACTGAGAGAAAATGCACTGACATTTCCTTCTGTAGACTCCTGGATTAGTTTAATCTAAGAACTATAAGGCAAACTATGTAGAGCTTTGATCCATTCTCAGCTAGTTTTCCTGGGGAACCACAGCATTTCAAGTCCCTGCTACGTACGTGACTGCAGCGTGGTCCTCAATCCTCCACCTCAGACCGTCTGGTTCACCAGAGCAGCCTCGTTGTCCATAAAGAACTGACTACAATGTAAACTTTATAAAGTCAAACTTACACAGTACAGACAGAAACATAAGCCCCTTTTCTGTTTCATAACTTGGGACAGTGTCTGTATAAAAGTTAGTTTAAAAATGTTTGAAAATTCTACACTGTCATTGGCTTTGATTAATTGCATCTATGTTCTTTCACGAGATTTGTTTAATGTTCTCTTTTGCTTGGTTCTTGGTCAAGTTTTGACATCACACATACATTTCCCCCTTACATTTCGGGACAGTCTCTATAGTTTAATTATTTACTCTGAAAAGACTTAAAGACTTCACCTGTAAGTCTGTACTTCACCTGTAGTCCTTTTGAATAACCTTGTAATTTTTTTCCTATTTCAGCCATGCTTGTTGGTATATTTAGGTTTTCTGTATTCTCTTTAATCAATATTGGTATGTTAATTTTTCTAAAAAGTATCATTTTTTTAATTAGAAAATTCAAGATATATGTATTATTCCTGGCTGTGATAAAGTACACCCTATACCACTTCCTCTGTAACCTTCCCTCACATTGGGAAGGAAAAAGACAAAGACAGTGACAATAGTAAAAGCAGGTGTGGGCTGCAAAAGGCCCACTGTGGGAGAACAGGACATAAATGCTGTTTTATTAGTCCTTACTACACAGCTATTTTCTTTTTTAAAAAATGGAGGTAACATTTTTCAATAACATTATATGATTTTCAGATGTACAGCATTATAATTCCATGTGTGTATACATTATAGCATGCTCATCACAAAAGCCACCATATAACTGACACTGTTCACTCATTTACCCTCCCCCACCATCCTGTCCCTTTGACAACCACCAATCTGCTATCTGTATCTATGAGTTTGGTCGGTTTTGTTTTGTTTGTTTTTTTGTCTGAAATCATATGGTTTTTGTCCTTTTCCTTCTGACTATTTCACTTATCATAATGCCGTATAATCCAGCAATTCCTCTTCTGAATTTATCCAACAAATACGAAAACACTAATTTGAAGGATATATGCACCCCTATGTGCATTGCAGTGTTATTTACCATAGCCAAGATATGGAAACAGCCTAAGTGTCCACTGATGGATGAATACGTTAAGAAGATATTTTATATATAAAATGGAATACTACTCAGCCATAAAAAGATTTTTTCCTTTTGCAACATAGGACATTGTGTTAAGTTAAATAATTCAAAGCTCTTTTCTTAAGACAGGAGTTATTACATAAGAACAATAACAGTACATAAACAAGGTAAAGAATGGGCTTTCAAAGGTTTAGTCAGGTTACTGTCAATCAAGTCTCTTAAGGTATAAAAAATTTATATCAACTATACACAAATTTTGGTATGAAGATCAGGTAAAATATTCTATAGTTCTCTGAAATATAATCCTACATCAATATAAACTAATAGTAATGTTTTACAAATTTTAGATGTTTCAATCCTGGCTTATGTTCCCATAGTAAATTTTCATTTTTAAATTCTGTCCTTTGTTTTGTGTTGGGGAAGATGACTAAAACCTATACAAGTTATTGAAGGCAGATTCTGGCTGACCACAGGACTGCCCCCCCTCCCCAAAGGCCTTCTAAGATCAATTAATATATTCATTATTACTGGTAAGAAGTTATAACCACCAAAATTATCTTCTAATTTTTAAAGAAAACTGCAACAAAAATTATAACTTTGTAGCTATTATTGCTTTCCTTAAAAGAACCAGTACTAAGTGTGAGAAGGGGAATAGATATTCAAAAGATGTGACACCTTGACAGGAAACTTGTTCAAAAGAGAGAAAGATATTGGCTTGTAACCCAACCACCTACCTCCTGCTCATTAGCCTCTCCCTCTATGTGCCCTTCTATCTGACCCCCCACCCATGACCAAGACAATCTGTGGTTTGTTCTATGGTAATATTTGTTGTAAAACATAGTTGATTTCTTTTCTATCTATTTTTAGCATCATTTTCTTATTGCTTTGCATTTCTCATTATTTTGTGCCAGTGGCAAAATTTGATTTATTTATCTATTTTTATCATCATTTCACCTATAGTTTTGCTACTATCCTGCTGGTAAAGTGACTTTATGCTTCCTGAAGTTCATCTTTTAAGACAGCCCACAAATTTCTATAACTTCCTTTTATATATGCAATGACTTCTATAGGTGGCAAGTAGTGTTTTGGTCAGTAAGAGTATGAGTTGAGAACCAAGAGGAAAAAATATTAATCGAAGCCCAGTATGTTGAGCTCATGAAAATATTCTGCAGCTCATTTAAACATATATAGAAGTATATTTCTCTGAAGAAAAATAACCTAATGGAATGCCCATTCTCCATGTTATGCATAGGCATCAATTTGCACAGTAGCGAGAGTGTGGAGAAGGAGGCAATGCTAGTGGTACTATAGGACTTTGTGGATTAATCTGAGTATCAGATGCCCAAAACTGGGGTTATTCTATTAAAAATGACCTTCGTGAGTTATGGGTTTATTCTGGAAAGTGTATGAAAAGGAGGACCATCTCATGAATGTAAAGTATTTAAAATAAGCAGAGGCTACAGAAACACAATGTCTGTACTATAGAGGTGCAAATCTAATTTTCTCATTTCCTCCTTCTTCCCCCTGGCTAACCCAATTTCTTAAGATAAAATGAGTGAGATGGTTCAGCAAAGACCAAGAAAATCAGGTGAACGAGTGTAAAAAAAAAATGACCTACAGCATGAGGCACAGAAAGTTACATGTCCCTGGGGAAATCACCATGTATACAATATTTAATCTACAAATCACCTTGAACACTGGATTCTTATATTCTTCTTATATTGGAGGTATTACTTTGATCACTTTCCTACTTTTCAACTAGAATAAGTTGAGACGCATCCACATGAAACAATAGGGAATTAAACAGGACACTCAAGGGAACACTGGTTGAGCGCCCTCACTGGGCAGACACAGTGGAGCGGGTGCGTCCAGATGGCACTTCTGACTCTGAGTGGTTTTCTCTGCAGCAACTCAGAGGCTACTTTGAAGGATTCTTACAGACCTTGTGTAGTGGCATCCCCACATGAGTAATACTGTTACCTGTCTGAAAAGCATGGAGAGAGTCGATCTGCCAGTGATGCAGGGATCCCCATTTGTTTGCTCTCGACATGTGCACCCCAGAGTGGATAAAGATTCTTCAGGCTCCTTTGGTCCTGGCTGTTCTCTACCTCGAAAGATGAACACAACCTTACAATCCTCTCTTCCTCATGCAGTCAGTTCATGAGTTGTTTAAAATCATTCTTAAAAATCTTGAAAGTTAGAGCGTTCAGAGGAATGTGTTTGGAGGGACTGAGTGCTCTTTGAACCTGGGTTGTAGACTTTCAGAGACGCTGACCATTTCTTGTAAACATTATTCTTCTTTTGTAAATTTTCCTGACAGGGTTTGAAAATCTTCCTAAAACATTCAAATTATCAAAAAGGATGAACAGGTTTTCTGGGTGATGCCTTTAGCCTATCCCAAATTACTTTTTATGGGAGGACATAAGTCGCTTCTCTCCCTTATAATAAACTCTAGCTATTGAATCCTTGTTTCTGAACCATGAGTAGAGCTGTCCTGAGAGCCTCGTGCCAGGCTCCCTTGGTTTTCTACATGAGAATATAGTTACGTGGCTTCTTTGCTCCAAGAAAAAACCCTGAGACAACACTGCTATCAAAAATGTTCTTCCCTA
This sequence comes from Desmodus rotundus, assembly GCF_022682495.2. Taxonomy (NCBI): domain Eukaryota; kingdom Metazoa; phylum Chordata; class Mammalia; order Chiroptera; family Phyllostomidae; genus Desmodus; species Desmodus rotundus. Next base: position 18,545,674 of record NC_071399.1, on the reverse strand, counting down.
AGAGGGAGGTCGATGGCATCTCTATATCCCTGGCCAGGAAGAAGAAATGAGTTGCCAAGGGTGATGCCCACTCATCACCTACCTTTCAGGGTTTGACTGGGCAATTTTCTCTGAGGGTGAAGAAGCTGACAGAAATGCGTTTGAGATGGAAAAGGGGCTTGTAAACCTGCCTGACTTATTATTTTCTGCCCCAAAGCAATAAACATCTGTTTTCTTGATAAAGTAACCAGGTTCATATTTGAAGGAACAAGACTATTCAGTTGGCCTTCAATTATTGATTCTTGAGAACATTGTCCTGAGGGCTCATACAGTGAAACACTGAACACCACCCAAAACCCTCTAGATTCCTTTACTCAGTCTGGCAATAGCCCAAATCCCATCCTGCGAGACATTTTTCATGCTAAGAAATGCTGGCAAATCTGTTAATACTGAAAGTAGCTAATAGCCGTTCACTTTGACTGAGATATTGAATTAGGCCAATGTTTCGGGAAGAGAATCTTTCTCACATATTGGTAAGTCCTACTCCTGAATAGACATAAGTTCTTCCTTTGGATTTCAATAAGTAAATAAGTCTAGAAAGAGATGGAACTCTTGTCTTTTGTGTGTGCATATATGTTATATCTGAGTCTTAAATACCATACTTACAACATGCAGACTCTTGGTTCTTAAAACTCATTTAACAAAAGTTTATTCTATTATTTACCATATTAAAACTATAACAGAAAACTATTTTTATTCATTTGATTATTCAACAAAACTTTTTTGAGGATCTCCATGTGCCAGACACTTTTTTGGGTACTTAAAAAAATAATTAGAACACAAAAGACAATAACCCCTTTTCTCCTGGAAACTTATACTCCATAAAATAGATTACAAACATAGTAAATAAGGAGGTTGCATATAGTGGGGAAATAAAAAATGAACAGAGTAATGGAAGTCAGGAAAGCCAGAGAGCAATAGTGGGTTGAAGACAACAGTTGTAATTTTAAGAAGAATGATCAGTAAGTATTCAGACTCACAGAGAAGGTGACATTTGAGCAAAGGCTTGTTGGAGAGTGAAATATATATATATATATATCCACATACATACATACATACATACAGATACTCAAGGAAGAATATTTGGGGGAGAAGGGAAAGCCAGTGCAAGAACTAGAAGGGAAAAGCATAGCTGGCAACTTCAAACAACATCAAGCTAGTCAATATCCCTGGAGAGAAGTGATTGAACAGAAGAGTATCAGGATATAATGTCAAAGAGGGAATATCGGGAGGTCAAGAAGGAGGATGGATTATGCATACACTTTTGACTGTAGTGAAAACTTTGGCCTATACTCAAGGAAATGAAGTCTATTAAAGGGTATTGAGCAATGAAGCCACATGATCTGACTTGCATTTTAAAAGGATCTCTCTATCTGTTTTATTAAAAGAGACTGTGGATATCAGGTAGCAAGTGTGGAATGAAGAGTTGCTCTAGGAGGATGTTGTAATAATCCAAGCAAGAGGCCCAGGAAAGGGCAGTGGAAGTAGAAGTGGTGAGAAATGTGGTACTCAATATATTTTGAAGGATCAACAGGATTTCATGGTATGTTGAATGTGAAGTGTGAAGGAAAGAGCCAAGGATGACCTCAAGAATTATGGCCTGATCAACTGAAAGGTTGGAGATGGGTCACCTGAGATGGGAAACCTGGGCGAAATAAGTCTGGGAAAGAATACCACAAATTAAGTCTTCCATGTTATGTTTGAAATATCTGTTAGATATCCCAATGGAGATGTTCCACCGGCAGCTGGATTTATGAGTATAGATTTCAGATGAAATATTGAGTAAAGGTATACATTTGGGATAAATTTTTGGTATATAAATTTGGTGTGTGGTCAACTTTTTGATAAAATGCTAAATATCTGTGGCATTTAAAGCCATACTTTGGGGGAATGTCACTAAAAGAGTAAATATATGTGGAGAACTAAAGATTGAACTTGGAGCATGCCAAAGTTAAGAGGTCAGAGATGAGAAGAGACAGCTAACCCCCTTCCCTGAAAAAAATCAAGGGGAGTATGGTGCTCTCACCCGTAACACAAAGGAGACAGTTAATAAATGTATGCAATGCTGATAAAAAGTAAGAAGGAGACTGAAACTGACCACTGGATTTAGCAATGTCAATCTCATTGGTGACCTTGATAAAAGCTAAGATTGAGAATAATACAGTTGGTGACACGTGCACTCTCTTTGCAAATAAGTACAGATATGGAACACATATAATTTCTTTGCAAATAAGTACAAAAATTGGAGTGGAAGCTGCTGCGAGTTGAGGGGGGAAATGGAATCAAAATAAGTGTCATTTTTTAAGATAAGAGAAATAATGATGTTTGTGTTTCATACTGATGGAAACAATCCAGGACAGAGGAGAAATAATAATGCTGCAGTAGACAGGAGAATGTTCCTGAAACAATGCCCTTGGGTGATAACAAGAGCAGGTGAGATGGGGTTGCTCTGGTGGATTGGTTTTGCATGCGGGCATAGATGTTCCACCTTTGGTTACAGGTGGGATTACAGAGTAGGTAGGAGCAAGGTAGGGTAAGTGGCTGGATAGGATAACGTGAGTCTTGCAAATACTTCTGTTTTCTCAATGTGGTGAGAAACAAGTCATCGGGTGAAAATGATGAGCATAGGGGAGGAATTTTTGAAGGTTCAAAGAAAGGAGAAGGGGGGGAATAGTTGTTTATGTCCTTGACCTCACTCGAAGTGAGGTCCTTGCACCAGCCAGCACTGGCATTACCTGGAAGGTTGTTAGAAATACAACGTCTCAGGCCCAGAAATACTGGATTAAAAGCTGCATTTTAACAAGGTCCCCAAATGTTTCATATGCACATTAGAGGTCGAGAAGCTCTGATCTTGGTAGTACATCATAGTGGAAAGAATTGAAAGGTCATGAGCTTTGGAACCTAATCATTTGAATTCTAAAGTCTCTGTCACTTAGCAATCATATGATTTTCAGAACATCACTTGGCCTTTACGTAAAAGGTTCCTTGGCAGTAAATTGGGGAGAACTATTAAATTAGCATAGTATAAATAAGACTGGTGGTCGGAACAGTTCTGAAACCGTAGGTAACAGGGCCTTTGCAGGGGACAGAATTCACTCAGAAGGTTTCAATGAGTCTTTCTGATCTTTGCCTTCATTACCTGCAGGGCATTTAAACAACACTAAGTGTGAGCAGGCACCACCCCAGCCTGACACAGCGGTCCCTGGGGGCAGCGACCCAGGCAGTGGTAGTTTAAAAAGCTCCCTTGGTGATGATAATGTGCAAGAAAAGTTGAGAACTCTTGATTTAAGCAAGTAGATTTTAATGAAGGGACTACTTACAGAGATTTGGGCGGAGCTAAGGAAACAAATATGGGTTGTTGAAGCACTCAGGGACTAGCAACAGAGGGAAGGCACTACTCTTCCTGGGCAGGAAGGGCAGAAGCAGCAACAAGGTCATGGCGGCAGAGGAGGAAAGGCCACCCTGGCGAGTTTAGTATCAGAGGGACTGGGTTACTGTCAGAGAAGTAAGTGGAAGGCCGCAGGAAGAAAATTCCCTATCCTCTCTCTCTTCCTACTTTCTGGGTCCTTAAAACTTCTTCCTCCATTTGGCTGGCTCCAAACTGAAGCTGGCTGGGAAGAGAACCTGCATGATGTGGTCCTTTGTAGAGGTCCCATTTCCTGGGAAGGGAGCGGGAGAGAAAACAGCGGGAGAATGAATAGTGGGAGGAGGGAGGCTGCTGAGGGGTCAAATGGAGAGTAATCAGCATGCACCGAGGGTGGGCCAGGCCCTCTTCTAAGCACTTTACGTGTATTAACATTTTAGTAAATGGCTTCATTGTTTTTCATTAAAATCCAGAACTTCTTTACTGAACAAGGATATCTTCCAAGTGAATTAATTACTGGAGACAAATATTTCAAAGTTTTCAGATACACCATCACCAGGAGAGTGCTTCAAGTTGTCCTTCACTTGTAAGGCTAAGAGGCCAGGGCTCAGCGTGAGTGTTCTCCAGGCCAGCTGTGTACACCTTGTGTGTTCTCAATAATGGCCTGGCTGAAGGGATGCAATATGGATGAAGAAACTACCCGCCTTCGTCCTAATGAACCGGCTGGCTATTTTGTTGTAGTAATCATGACTTAGAAAGACATGGTGGGCCGCAAGCTGCAGACCCTGCCAGAGCTCTGAGACCCATTACATAAACCACGTGAAGTACAGGACCAACTGTATTTGCAAGTTCTTTTCTTCTCTGTTGTTAGCTGTATTTTGCTATAATTAACAACGGTTCTGGGAAAACAGGAAGTACGAGAAAGGAGGTGGAAGAGAACAACTGGCCAGAAAGCGGCAGATAAAAAGACCTATCCAGTAAGGATAGAGCACAGAAGATAATCTGGGTCACATTTTAGAGTTATGGATGAAAAGTTAACCAATAACATCGTTAAAAATACCCTACGGAGAAGGGGGCATTTTACTTATTTCGACCCCGAGAGAAGCTGAAATCATAGCTCTTTGGATCCTCACTTGAGTCTGCTGGACCACAGTAGATGGGAAAATAAGCAATACTAGAACAAGAAATAAGCCAGGCAAGGCTCATCTGTGGCATCAGACTCCCTTCATCATTGTCTTACCAGGGGTTTTATCAACACATTGTCTTTAAATTTTGTTGCAAAGCATCGCTTTTGGAGAATGTGCTTTGAGGGAGAGATTATACTTCTTTATAACTTCCTTGTATGCCTGTTTGTCCAATGTAGGTTTCCAGAGGCCTCATGAGAATTTCATTCTAAGACCTAGCTGTCAGACCACATTGAGCAAATCCGCATACTTAAAGGTGTAAGTTGACATATCATTTGGTTAGAGGTTTCTAGAGAAAAGGAAAGTCTTCTAGACTCAAGGGCATTCTTTCCTAACACTCCGTTCAAGCACCGTGGCATGTCTATAGGAGAGAGAAATTGTTCTCAGAGCACACTACACCCCAAACTGCTTACACAGCTTTTCCATCCAGATGCTGTACTAAAGAGTCGATGAAGACTGTGTCTCAGCGCTGGTGATATGTTTTTAACATGCACTGCAATTCCAGCTGACACTTCCCTAATGACTTTAGTGCTGCTGTAGAGTTAAAGCTCCCCTTCTCAATAAGCAGAAACTCGAGTGTCAAAAATGAAACATAGTCAGTCCCGTTGCTTAAATGGCCTGTATCGATTCTCCGGCGGTCTAACTGCTGTCGTCTGGTGCCAGTCCTCTAATTTGTGCCCTGCAGAGTACAGTCGCACTTGATTTAGACGTCAGACTGAGGCAGCACATCAGTCTGAGAAGGCAGCTGAAGCATTCGAGAGGATTGGTCTGTATCTCTTCACCTTGCATTGTAAAAATCATTGTTCTCACATAAACAAGGGGCTAAATAATATTATTCCCATAGACTTTTTCTGAGTGTGTTTTATCAAAGGAAATGTCCTCAGAGTCAAAGCTTGCTCTGTTTTGTGCTTTATCTGTACAGCAAATTCCATTTAGAGAAATTTAATGCCAAAGCTGTAAGAGCTACATTCCTAGAGAATGACTATTTGGGGCATTGTCTTTGAGTATGAAGCAAACATACCCTCAGAATGTTTGAAGCTCTTTTGATGGCCAAGTTATGCTCACTGTTCTTAGGAGTCAAAAGGACTCAGACACCTTCAAGATGCTGACTCACTGAGGTCCGGCACATTTCTACTTAATGCTGGCAAAACACGAGAAAAGTAATTATCTCCCTCAAACTTAAAGTGAAAAATTCAACTACTTAGTATTGTAATCTAGACCTTATACTTGTAAGATTGACTACTCTTTACAACAAAGGAGACAAAAATTTAAAAAAAAATTTAGGTGACTTGGCTAAGCTCTGCCTCCCAGTCAATTTCAAGATCTTGCCAAGAGGTATGGAAAGGCCTAGGATTTGAGCCCCATTCTCAGAAACTATTTCTCTGGCTGGTTGACTTTTGCTGAATGGTGTGGGTTTACTTTAATCTTGTAATTTCCAGGGAAAGGATTTTCACTTTGTGGATGTTTTTACAGAGGCAATCTTGATATTCTTTAAAAAGTTGTTAGCAAATAGTTCTTGCGATTTCCTGTCCTTGGAAAGCACTCTTTCCCAAGTTCCTCAGTCTGTGGGTTTCCCTGAATTTTCTTGAGGCACGAGGTTGTTTTGATAACTGATATTTACTCTAAAATATTTGATCATATACAGTGCCCTACAAATGCGTAGTGTTAGTTTTATCCGTATTATGGGCAGTCAGCAAACATGTAACCAGAAACACAGAGGCTGTTACATCAGCTCTAGTGATCAACTTTTGAGGCTTTTTCAAAGTAGGAAAATGAGCATTAGAAATGGGGTTTCTTTGGTTAAAGTAATGACTAATCAACTAGGTGCCAGAAAGGAGTTCCCCGTGGTGAGATGGATGACTTCAAGATTTATGGATCGGCTACGATATTTTAGAGATACTCCACTTTTACATGAAAAGAGTCCAGGAATCTAGAAGATTCTTCAAATTTACTCTTCATAATAGCAACTGAGGCTGCCTTCCTACATCATTCTGTGTCCAGCTGGTCGTCCAGAGGGTTGTGCCCACAATGTGTCAACTGTAAACTTGACTGTACCCGATTCAGAATGTTTCTATCAGCCTCATGTAAATGTTCTATTCAGGGTGTGGTTAGGACAGCTGAGAGACCACCTAGGATGGTCAAAGGTCTTGGTGTGCTCAGGAGTGAGGGGTTTTCTGGACGTGGGACTCAGAATGCTAACCTGGGACAGTCCCCAGCAAACTAGAACAGTTGGTCACCATACTTACTGCGCAGTCTATCAGTTGTTATGGGCTTGCTTGCTAATCAATGGTGATCTGACCCTTGTTTTAATTTTACAAAGTATCTGCTAAGAAGTTTGTTGTGGAAAATCATATAGCGCTCACCTTTTCCTCACTGTTGGTGCACCGCTATCTATTTTTTCAAAAAACCTAATGGTTTTGAGGCCAAATTGGTGTAGGTGCTTATATGACACGTGGAGAGGGGTGGGAAACACATTTTTTGTGTCACACTGATCTGGTTATTTGTGTAGTTACACAAATATAAAGCCAAACACTCAAACAAACAAAAACAAATGCAAAGAAATCACACCATAAACAAAGGGTATAAGCAGATGGTACCCAAACACCGACCATGAATTATCTTATGATTCTGTGGTTACAGCCACCAAAACCTTAACACTTCAACTTACTTTATAAAAATTTGCAAAACAAGGAAAACTTCAAGAATTCCTCAGAGCAAATTTTTGAGAGTTGTTCAAAATGACTCAAAACAAACACTAGCAATAATTCCAGGCTTGATTTCTTATGACACAAAGGATCTCCCTCTTACATTTCATGTAACAAAAACATACAATTTGCCTTGCCTCTTTCCTTAAACAGTGATTACTTGCTTGATTTCTGTAACTTCCACAGGAATTATGGAGGAAGGCAAAAACAAGCACTGAAATAAGTGGGCCCATTTTCAAAAAAGAATGCTTCTTCTTAGGTTTCATTGGCTGAACCTTGGAGAACTTGTCCCTTTATACCCTGAACAAGGTATGTCCCAATGCAGCAGCCTCTCTTACCAACAACCTAACCGAGTGTCTGCATTCAAACCCAACACAGCCTGGCATGATCGCTGTGGGGGGATGGAAGGTATTTCCACTGGTCTAGGTTCTGGAGGATACATTTTTTGGCCTGGACCGTTTACTATTTCATTGGTACAGCACTGAGCACAAAACACTTAGGCTCACTGAAGTTGCAGAAATGTTGCTTCAACTCAATGCTGTTAAAATCGTTACAGAGAAGATAGCATGCTAGCGGTTTTATATAGGCTGAAAAGCATAACAGCTGCGGCCACTCTACTTGCAAATTAAAATCCTAGCTGTGAATTTCAACAAATTAGATGAATTTACTTAATTGTCTCTACAGTTCATTACCGATGATGAGTCACAAACTTAGCACCTATCTGGCATTTTCTGACTCAAGGCCATCTTTTTAACAGGTACCTGCTGGGGCCAAAGTATATTTTCAGGCTCTTGCTGAGCAGGACATGACAAGTCCTGGGTGGCCTTCCATTTAATCATGAGACTTGTTGTCAGCTGTCCTCTGAAAAGCAAAGTTAACACCTAACCACTAATCTATTTGTTTTAGGATTGTGAGAGAGTATATCTCACACCACCAGTCCCGGCCTCACCACAAGACCATAGTTGGAATTATGCACATAATCATCTCATCTCTTTGATTCATTTCTGTGGTTGACAATAAAGGAAGAGAGAATTTTCTGAGTTTAAGACTCAGCCTCCTAGGGTATCATCTCAGGAAAAGCAAGTAGGATAAGAGGTGAAATCACAACTTACCAGCCAGTGATTAAGTTGGAAAGTTTATTTCAAGGTGGAGAGATTCAGAGCTATGGAAGTTTCCCCACCCATAGAACAAGAGTTCGGCTGCACTTTCAGTATGGGTTGTCAGTGGCAAATCGGAGGAATAACCCTGGCTACTGTGGGACTGTCAGGTGGAGATTTGAGGTGACATACACACAATAGGTGGGACAAAAATGGCCTCAAAAGATACTCTCTGTCTCTCTACCTCCCCAACTCCCAGCAACAATATGGAGCTAGGACTGCCCACCACACTACATACTACTTCTGCTTCCATATACAGACCTCATGACATGTATTTTCTCCTCCTCAGCTGCCTGGATGTTCATGGTAAGCAGATTTCACTGGGGTGGACGTATCACTCAATTGACTTGCTTGGAGCCCTTCGATCCAGAAATGACCCTGTTCGACTCTGGATTTAATGAGAATAGAATGAGCTATTCCGCACACATTTCAGAAAGATTACTTTGTCCTTTATGTTTGTAACTCACTAACACAGACCAGGCAGAAAAAGGAATCCTCCACCAACCAAAAAACTGCTTCCTTTACCTGGGTCAGTCAACTCTGGAGGGCTTAGCTCAATTGAGAACTACATATAAATACACTATCAGGTGGCACTTTTGAGATCCAATTTAATAATGCTCAAATAACTTTTTGGATAATTGGAAGTGAAGAGTTTAGGGGTTACTCAAACTTCAAGAATTAACGCTTTCTCTGAGCTTGGCAAGGAGTGCTTTCTCAGGGATGATGTGCAAGGGATTAACAGTTCACCAGTTACACCAGACTCAGCCCCACGTCGGCGAGACTGCCAGCTTCTAACACCCAGTGCCTTGCACAGCACGATGGCCTGCATACAGCCCTGTCACCTTTGTGGTGACCTCACACTAGGCCTGGGACACAGAAAACCTGTAATTTTCATTCTATGTTCTGGCTCATTCTAACATGTTTATTGCCCTGTACAGGAAGGAGAGAACACGGTGTCCCATCTCCATCCTAGAGGCCAGGTGGGGCTAGCTGCTACATCCGATGTCCCATGGGTTGAGCTTTTATCTGTAAATTGTTATAGATGGTCCAGCTTCTCTCAGAGAGCCTGTGATAGAGGGGTTACCACATTATTTTCAGAGGCCACTCAGTCTACTTTAGAGTTTCCCAAAAGATGGATATTGTGATATACAAACTGTTTCTTCAGAGCTTGAAGAATCATGAAACATGTGACGTAAGCCTCAGTCACTTCTGAGCCCTGAACCAGCTCCAATAGAACAGCCTCTTGTCTCTCTGACCGCCTTTGTGTGCTGTGCTGAGGCACATGGGACAGGGTCCCTGCCCTGCCTGCACGGGGACACGAACTGCATCTAGTCCCACGCTGCTGAGACCTTTCCTTCTCCCGAGAACCATGTCGTCATTCATCTCATGCTCCACCCTTTCATTTCTGAAGATCCCATTCATTGGCATAATTTATACTCTTACTCTGCTCTGTGATTGGATTTTTCCTTAAACATATGAGAAGTGAAAGCTGGGTCTCCCCAGACCCTCGTCTCGCTGAAAGAAAATTCAGTATGCAAAAACTTGAGAAACTAGTTAGGAAGTTGTTATTCATTGTTTAAAAGGTTTTTTTTTTTTTCTTTTCAAGAAAGTCTCTACAAAAGATTATTTTAGGAATCCAGATCTTGTATTATAATTTTTAAATGTTCCCCTTAAACATTTAATTTCCAATAAGTATTTGAGAAAAGGTCTATTATATTTATCTTGTGATACAACTAAAATGACATTTCTCTGAACGTAGCCCAACCGAGCAATAATACAATCATAATAAAGCAGAAGTAAGCATGCCTTCATTTCTGAATTCTATGCTCTTAGGTTAAATGTGACTCTCCCAGTGTTAGGGAAGAACACTGATAAACATTAATTAGTGTATTGGCAGGCAATGTAAAAGGGGCCCATGGAATGGTGACTGAATGGAGCAAAAAGAGAAAAAATCCCTTTTTAAGTGTCTTTGATAACTTTGCTCTGGAATCCTGACTATAAGCCTGGGCACGATATAGAATAACTCAAGGAAGTCAAACGAAGAGGAACATATACGAGGAGAAAGTGCGAAAGTGATTTATGGGCAAAGAACCCCAAAACAAAATACTGTTCACATAGGTTACTCAAGCAGGAGGCCAGGCTTGGAAGTGACAGCTCAATAATTGAAGAATGTAGGAGGGAGAAGAATCTTTTAAGGGGGTAGAAAAAAGGTTAAGTAGAGGCAATGAAATGGAATAAAATACCCTTGTTTATGTATTTAAAAGACCCTCAGAGACAACCTTCTGAATTCCAGATTAGCTGAGTCATCAGAGTGGTCCTTCAAACTTAAAAAGATCAAAATGCCTCGCCATAAACCCTTGAAAGGGTTGTGTTTGCAGCCCAGAAAGGAGAAAGTAGAGAATAAAAATTCTAGTTAGACACCCGGGAAATCTTTCCATGTCCAGATGGTGAGAAATATTAGATCATGAAGGTGGTCCCTGAGGGAACTGACAGCCACGGTGAAGCTCTTAAAAAGCAGGCTGCCCACAGCAACAGAACGTGCAGAGGGAGAGTCTGCGTCTGTTAACACAGAGATGGAACCAGACACAGTAATATCCCCCATCTCTCCTCTCCTCCAAACCACCAGTCCTCTCCGTTCCTGCTAGTGGCATCAGCACTTTCCCAGGCACCAGGTTTTCTGATCTCCGCACAGCCCAGCGGTTGCCAGCTCCAGTCTCACGTGGTGGGTTATTTCCCTCTTTCCCATTATTGCCTTTTTCAGAGCACCCATTACCTCTCGCACAGACATGACGCAGAAGAATTCTGAATTCTTTCTCTGTCCCCAGTATCTCACCTCCCTACCCACTTTTCATATCAATATCAGATTTATTCTCCTAAAGTACAATTTTGATTATGTCACCTCCTTATTAAAAAAAAACAACTTTTTTTCAATAGAAACATTCCTGCTAATAAATCATGAAGGTATGATAGAGTATCACCACTTTGCAGTCCTTAATGAAAGAATGTATGTGGGCGTTGATCATCAACCTAGTATTATTAGGTTAGAAGCCGAAAGGGAGTTTAATCATGAAAGTTTCAGGCTGACAATACTTGAACCCACTGATCAATTTTAGCATCAGAGAGAGAGAGAGAGAGAGAGAGAGAGAGAGAGAGGAACAACCTGATGGAAGCACACAATTTAACTTATGAAGAATTCTTGCCAATAAATCAAAACTGAATCTAATTAAATACCTAGCGATAACAACTAGTGTACAGAAAATGTGGGGGACAGAGAACCATGTTAAACAAAACCCTGGTGGTATAAATTGGATGGATGATACAGATCTTTTACTGTGAGATGAGAAACAACACAGAATCCAGTCCATTAGCAGTTTGTGTGTCTGTCTGTCTATCAGTGAGCTCAGATCATTTAAGAGTTTTGTGTCCCCTGAGGAAAAGAAAAGCTTTTTGAGGTCTAGGCAGTGAATTTATGTGTTTCTGGGTTGACCTTGACCTGTGGCTAAAACCGTAAGTTCTCTCTATGTGTGTATGTCTATAATTCAGGGAGACCCCCAAGTACTGTTTTTGAGTAGCAAATGCTTTCTTACCTACAAAAGGTTTAATAAATTAGATTATAATGAATCTTAAGTTAAAAGACGTCTGCTCATATTGACTCCCAGAGATATTTCCAAAATACAAAAAAACAAGAAAATTGAACTTGTAAAATTTAAAATGTGTTGGACTTTTGAGAAAAGCAAATGTATAATACAATCAGCTTAAGAACATTTTGATATAAGAATACAAATTCATTCAATTAAGATAATCCTTGGTTTAATAATTCCAGTTTAAGAAAGAAAAAAATCGGCTATGTGTTTTGCCAAATGTAATCAGCATGAAATACATGTGGACATTTTGTTGTTATCAGATTAAAGTTTGTTTTCTCATAAATTAGTTAATCTAAATTTTCTAAATATTTTATATTATTTATTGAGAAAAACGAATACACTTTTACATAGTACTTAAGACCATGAAAATACTAATTTGTGTTCAATTAGAGATTTTATTCTGAAAATTTTTTATATCATCAGTAGTCATTTTTTTATAGTGTTATCAGCTTAAACATAATCCAAGACCCCTACATAACATAAAACCCTGGACTAAAGTTACATTGTGTTGATTAATGAATAATCTTTAACATGGCTACATTTTGATGATTACAGATGATTAAACATAATTATAAGTGTACATGCTTTTGCTTCTATGTTTACATGGTGTGGGATACCTATATTTTTGGGTCACATTAACAAATATGTTTGGGTTTTTTTCCTGTAAGAATGTGTAGAAGGGAAGTAAGTAGCTGTAAAAAATTGTGTTTTGTTTATGCATGAGCTTTGCTAATCTGCTAAAATGCTTGCATATGACAGATAGTTCTTATTTATTTACCTCCCAGTTTTCTCTGTGAAATATGTTAGTTCCTTTGATAAAGTTATAATTGCTATGGGTTTTGAGGCTATTCAGGGAAAAATGGTGGCAGAGACAAAGTAATGGTCTGTGTTTTTCTTTATCAAGCTAAAAATAATTTTTTCTTAAAGTGTCTGGTTGCTCAGAATTTAAAACCTGAGAAGGATAGTGCAAGACAAACCATGCGTGGATACAGAAAGGTGTAGAAGGGTTACAGAAAATATACTCATCCCAACTCTCATGCCTCAGAATTAGCAACTGTCATATCTGTCTCGTATTTGCTTCTAGCCCATGTTTCTTTAGTGCATGTAAACCTTACTGAAGCAGAGACCGTATTAAGTATCATCTCAAGTTCCACTTTCTGCTCTTTCCCTCCAGGTAAACAGTGGGCTGGGTCTGAGATGTAAACCTCTAGCCCAGCGCTGTCCACGAGAAATATAGTGTGAGCCACACATCGAATTTTAAATGCCTAGTAGCCATATTTTACAAAGGAAAAAGACACAGGTGAATTAATCTTAATAATAATATGTTTTAAATTAAAATATAATTTCAACAAATACTCAAATCAAAAGTGTTAATAAGCAATTTTTACTTTTTAGAAAAATACCTAGTCTTCAAAATCACTGTGTGGTTTATACCAACAGAACACCTCAATTCGGATTGTTCAGCAGCCACATGTGGCTAGAGGGTGGAATATATGTGTGTGTTTATATACACACACACAAACATATGTATCCAGAATGTATAGTACTGTTTCTGCACTGTGAGTTTCAATTCACATTAGATGGTGCACTGCTGGTGTCTCTCTCTACTTTCCTTTCTTTAACATTATAAGTTTAAGACCTATTTGTGATGATGTATGTCAATCAAAATAATATATTTAAACTGCCCTATTATAGGCCATTGTGTGAATGGAAAGCATTTTATTTATTCATTCCCCCCTGACATGCTTTTTATGGATAAATATGCCATGAACACCATTGTACCTGTCCACAACCTCCTAATTTTCCTGACTAGGAGAGAGCTGCTGAGAGGAATTAAATAACTTCCCCCATGTCACAAAGGGATATACTATATAATTGCTGACCTTAAAGAAATTACAATATGAGAGATTTTCATTTGGGAGGTAAAGTAATGAAAATAACCTGAATAATGTTTCCAAGTTATAGAGCTCTTCCTTCTTACAGCCACCCCAACCCCTCAATCCCCGTACCAGCTGAGGTCTAGCAGAAGGTGAGTGGGTGACAAGGTTGAACTTTATGCGAGCCCTGGGCTTTGACAGTCCAGGAATCTCCCTATTCCTTTATATGTTAGGAAGTGGCTAACTGCTGTCCTCGCATATTCTAAACCAAGAATGTCCTCTCCCGTGAATCCCGTTAAGACTTCCTGTACATCATGACTCTTTCATTTACTTGTCTCTAATAAGCCCAGCTTTTCTGGCTCATCTTTAAGATGTTCCTTATGAATAAATGTTATCTCTATGGCAATAGCCTACATATGACCATCTCCTTGATTTTATAGTACGTTCATCTTTCATGGTTTGGGTGCCATGTCTTGGACAGGCTCACACCCTGCCTTCAGACCCTCATTTGTGCCACCCAGGCCCAGAGGCCTTCTGGAGCTCATTAAACTTCATTGCTGACTGGTCTGGGGCCCCAGCAGTGAGTCTGGCTACTTGTGCCTGCTCTGCAACTTTGCCTGTTGGCAGCATGGAAAGGATTTGACTTGGCCTCCTCTTGCGTATTCACTTGGTTTCTGGGTCTGGCTTTTGGTTCACGGTCTGACCATTTGGTGATCTCTGTAAAGGGATAAGTGGTTTACAGAGATATTTCTCTGGGGTGTGAGATAACAGACAATCTGGCTTTTCAGTCCTTTCTGTTTACTTATCTACCTGTCTACATCGAGCTCAAATAAATTAAAGATTCGTACCCACTGGGAAGAGAACAGCTCTTGGAAGTGGACCAGTGAGTTGTGTAATTAGGTGTTTATGCTTGACGCAGGGCTGAGATTTTAGAACTGCAGCTATAAAACCTCTCTATGCCCACGTGATTATGAATCTAAGAAAAGGCTGTTGCTTCTCATTGTATGAGTATACAATATTTCTTTACCTCAAGATGGTATTACTAAATTAGATTATAAAATTTCTTAAGGGAGCTCTATCCTGATAGCTTAATGATAAATTAGCACTTACATAAATTGAATAGTTCTATAATTCCCAGAAGTTAAAGAAATGAAATCTTAAATACTTCCAGTGTGCTAGATTTAAAAATTATGTTTACAGAAACCAACTTGGATATGTTTTAGAAAGTCAAGTTCACATAATTTAGACGAAGCTTTGGCAGCAAGACTAGTTTAATATTTTTGGTTTAATAAAAACAGTAATGTGTCTCTGATTTATTATGGTTAAAAATAATATATACACAGGTTTTTATTCTACTTGGGAATGTTCTGCATGAACTAATACAGGTTTACTGACTAACTAAGCTAGTATTAATAATGTTTAAGACTTAATGTTTAAAATTATAAAAATTTGTGTTTAATCAAATGAAATCATTATAATAACAAACTTTATTTCAACAGTAATTATGTTTTATAGTATGTCAGCAAGAAGATAGTTTCTAAGATCTTTAGGAAACTTAAAACCTTAGATTCACCTCAAATTGACTTAACATTAATTATTTCAAAGATGAAATATTGAAACATTAATACATCAGTATAATTTTAAGTTTATGTACTTTTGCCTCTGATATTACATGTTCCAGGGTGACTATATATTTGAGACAATGAACAGTTCATTTTTACCACTTTGAGAAGTTATACTATTGGGGTGTGTATGGCATCAGGAAGTTGTGAGGTGTGTATTCATTGGTGTGTGAAGACTGTTCACAGTGGTCTGCCTCTTAGTTTTCTACGTGGAATGGGAGTTACTGAGGTTAAATCATATGTGTGAGTGAGACTTTCCCAGAAGCAATCGTAGCAGGGAGGTAAATCTTTGTATACAACATGGCCAGAATGTGTTTCTGTTTATATATATATAAAAAGAACTATATATATATATATATATATATATTTTATAGGTAATTATATATACCTATATATTCTGTTTATAGGTAAATATTTATTTATTTATTTACTTATGACCTTTTGATTTAAGGTAAAATAACTGGTAGGAAAAATCCTGTAGGACAAAACCTGAATGGATCTAGAAAGCTCATGGAAAGGTAACTTTACTTATCATGGTCAAAGCTAGCCAAGGTTTGATGTGTTTATTCATAGGATTTTCAAGAAGAGCTTATGTTTGCAGTTATCTGCTTTACTAAAAGGCTGTAAAAAGTATTTACATTCTGAGTAATCTGAGAGAATGAAGAATAATGTTATTCATCTTGAATAAAAAGAAGGGCTGACAATATTGAACTTTAATGCCTCACCCTTCATGTTCTAGAAAATGGCTAAGCACAGGTTCTAAAAGAACAGGCTCCATCCTCTTCTCCAGTCCCATAAGACTCCAGTTGTTTACCTACCTCTGCACATCCCAGGGCTTCTTCCTCATCTCCTTTGTCTCTCACAGGGCTACAATCCTTAAATTAGGTGACCTTGGAAATTTAATAAATGTAGCAAGCAATGCATGTAAAAGAAAAAAGATGACAAAACGGTTTATTTTGTGATGACCTTTATGGAAATAATCTTTGGAAAATATGAAGGTGAGGAGTGAAAGGGGAAGTTTGGCCAACCAGCAGCCTACAAGAAAACCAAATTCCCTTCCACATGTACCACCCACAGGGGATATCAAAATGAGTCAGAAACAAAGAAATTATTACTGAATTTCCAATGCCAAATCAGACATTTTTGAAAATAGCTGGAATAGCTCCAATGCAAGTCTTTCTAAAGCTGGAATTTTTGATAGAGACAAGACTTACTAAGCTCCAAAGGGCTGACAGCTAGGGAGGACTCATCTGGTTGCATATCATGAACCAGAGAGAAGGGAACTATGAGGAATGATCCCAGAGGAGCAGTTTCCCACCACCAAGATACAAAGGTTCATAGAAAGTAAGAAGGAACAACCATGGGGTCAGGAATTACTGGTTGGTGCCTTAGGATGAATCCACAGTTGAAGATCGATTATAGGAATGTTGATAGAAACCCTAGGTCCTAGAAGAGAAGACACATTGCCTGGCCTCCCAGGGCATAGCCTGGGGAACTGCTGGCCTTGGAGAAGACAGCCAAGTCTAACAGAAACTGAGGGAGAATTTGGGGAGACAGGGCATTGATGTGAGCACCCTGATGTGATGTGGAAAAGTCAATGATGCAGCTTACATTCCTCCAGCCCCCAAGAAGGAGCAGAGAAGTACCTTTCTCTTGGGCTGAGGTGATGCAGAATGTCTTCTGGGCCTCAGGCCAGGGACTCAGGTAGCCAACCACAACAGATGTAGCAGGGACAGAAATGGATGCTGAAGACCAGGTGACATAAGCTATATACTTCAGTGATGGTCAGTGAGGACGCAGTGTAGAAGGTGGGCCAGAGAGCCCTCAGCTGATCCCAGGACATGATGTCAGAATAAGTCAGCCATCTTGAAATTTATATAACATCCAGAGACAAAGGCAGAAAAATAGGGCAACTTCAGTGGGCCTATTCAGTGGGCACAGAAAGATGCAGTTTGTAACTGGAAGTGAGTTAATGACTTTGAATTGATGATGAATTTTTTTGCCTACCTGGTGGAAATGGGTACTTACAAACTACATTAAGTTTGGTTTAAACAAATCACATCTTGGCACACCTGCATTTGTGAATGCAAAATGTTATACCCCTGGTAAATTATAGGTAGAGTAAAACTGCAAAGTATCAGGAAGGAGAGACTGTTTTTGATTGAAACATTGATTACAGCATAGGAATGACTCAGACCTTTCTGGAACATGATTCTTGATAAAGGTCAAGGACAAAAAAATTTCTATTTTAAGAAACAGCACGGTATGAGATTCATAGAACTCTTCTCTAGGAGAGAAAGCAGAGAAGAAAAGACAGATCCCTTGGACCGTATTCTAGTGGGAAATATTTCTTTGACTCTGACTCCAGGATCCTTAGGAAAACTTCTACATATGGTGGGCCTTTCTGAGGGGGTCATTGAACTATAAGGGTGGTCTTAAGTGTAGGATTGGATTTTCCATATATTCTATACCAACAATCTGGATAGCTGGACATGTAGTTCTCTGGATATAAGTGTCTTTGAAGGGAAAATGTGACAGAATGTTTGAAATTCAGTATAATCCTTGAAAATCTGATTACTAGACACACACAGATAACAGATCACAGATCTCTGGCCAAACACTCCTCCCTCTAAACATAAATAAAAGAGCAATCTAGTTTACAGACTATCCCCTGAACTTCTGGTTTACATTAGTTATTTTACTGAAATTAATCATCCTTGGATTTTTGTGTAAGTAGGGAAATAAATTGGTTTTGTTTTGTCTTGTTTTAGAAAACCTGGACACACACACACACACACACACACAGCCCTGTAGTGGCGGCTTCTTCCTTTAACTCGAGGCCCTCGTGGTCATTGGATCTTGATCTGCTTTACCTGCTCCTGGAAAAATCCTTCACACGGAAGTGCAGATTGCTAACACTTTGCATGGCATATCTCTTAGGGAAGGAGCAACCCTTAACAATATCAAAATCTGAAACTGAAGAAAGAAATGCTAGTAAAGAAATAGCAGACTGCCTGCAAGGGCAGGAGAGAAGTATCTGGGGACTGCAACCCTTACAGACCTGCCTGAAACCACGCTACCTGATTGGTGACCTCATCTATGTGTAACTTGGCCCTGATGGGAGTGAAAAAAACATTTGTCTGGTTCGGGATTGAAGTCCAGCTTGGGAAGGAAGGGAAAAGGGTAATGCCTTTGATTGAAGCTTGGAAATGTACACCATAGGGTATATTAAAGAGTCAACTGGTGTTCACAACAGTTTCCCAAGCAGAAACAAAACCTTAGGAAACCGTTTTTCATGCTAAAAGCAGGATAACTGGAGGGAATAGGGGTTGATGGCAGACAACCTGCAATAGCACATTTCTAATGGTGGATCTTTAAATAGCTGTCGATAGACTCTCCATTGAGTCGTGTTCCTCAGTGCGGGCAAGACGGGCTCTCCCAAACAGTAAATTCCATTTCTGTGTTCGCCTGCCTAGTGATGGCTTAGCTACCAGCATATGAACTGCTGTGGGAAGCTCGACGTGAAGAACTAATAACTACTGAAAGCGGAAGCAGCCTTGGTGGCATAACAAAATAATGTGACAGCCACGGCCCTTTCCCAACAGGACAGAACATACAAACGAAGGCCGCCACACAGCCTCGTGGCAGAAGCTTTTGTGGCATCAGGGAGCCAGACCGCATCCTATCATCAGAACACAATGCTAGTGCCCACATCACTTTGGATATGAGCCTTCTATCCTTCTTTTCTTTCTCTTTCATGGTTACTTCAGGAGCCTCGTTCCATTAAAATACATTCAATCTGAGCAGCCTCTGATGAAGATAAATAGGCTCGTCATGCAACTAATAATTTAACAACATGAGCAAGCTAATACGCTTGCCCCTTCAAATTTGTATTCTTGGATCATTTGTCCACATCATTTGGAGGAGAGGTTGAGAGCTGCCTGGGGGAAAGATGGGGAAGGACCCTCAGACTCTTTTCCTTGTTCTGCACAGGCAGCTCTGGCCCGAGACTTTACACACCCTCTGGTGAGCAAAACCCTTGACCTTTCCTGAGGCTGACCCTCCTTAATAAGCAGTTAAATGAGCATCTTATGTTTCTGGAGCATAATCCTGGGGGTACTAAGAGGCTTTTGAAGTATTTGTCCTAACACCTAAGTTCCACCACGTGAGAAAAAGTCTTTGCCACTTCTTAGCTCTGTGTCTTTGGATGGTTATTTAACCTCTCCGTGCCTCAGTTTCCTCATCGGTAAAATGGGAATAATAATGCTACCTAGATTTAAAGAAGGTAATATAGTTAATGCATCTAGAATAGTGCCTGTCACACACTGAGCTGCATATGGGTATTTGCTATGAATAGGGCACGTGTTATTATTAGGAAGAGGACTTTGGGCAATTACATTTTTCTCAATCTCCTTTTATTTCCAGACATGTTCAGTCACCCCAGTAATGGGTGTTGCCCCACACAGATTAGCATCCTAGATATCTCCTTAGCTGGCCCATCCCTTAGTTGGGCTCTAAGCCTATAATAGACAGCCATGCAGAGTGTGATGTGAGAAATAAGTAAAATTAAGCTAGACAGAAGGTCTTCCTGGAGCATGGAGTGCTAAGATGGATATGCAAAGTCAATAATTCTTTTATGGATACGGGAGGAATTGGGAGAAAATTATTGATGGTGGCAGGGTGGGGCAGAGACAGAAGGTCAAGGGACTATTAAGATGTTAAAATACTTTGGGACACATGGCAATCTTCAGAAAGCGAAATTAGAAAGTATAAACAAAGTGGAATCACCAGCCCTGCTGGGCAGTGAGGCTTCCCACTGCCCTCATTGGCCTGACTTGGCTTTGGACACCTTTTAGTTATTTTTTAAAAAGCCAAAGGACGAATGAAATACTTCCACCACGGAGACTATCCAAATCCCAGTTCTGAATGTGGCAGCAGCATTGGAATGAAGATATTTAATTTGTATGTTGGATCGTGATAGAGAATTTCTAGAGTGTCAAGAAAATTAACTGCATTATTCTTCAGTCATTTTATCAGTCTTGGATATTATTAAATCACTGTACTTTCCAGGTAAATTAAACTCAGTAGCTTATGATTCTGTGTAGAAAAATGAACAAAAGGCAATTAACCATGCTTTATTTCACAACAGCAATGTAAGTTTTAAAGAGAATATTTGTAGAGTGATTCTGAGTTCTTACTGCATGAATGCAAATCATGAGTATTAAAGTCAGTGAATAACAGCTGCCCGCAATGGAGGTAGTCAAGTTAAGAGTTTTAAGAAAAGTGTTTAAGGAGTTATTTCTATTCTCTTCCTTGTAGGAGCTAATTTATCCTTTGTTCTACCTTGACAGGAATGCAAATGCACTGCTCTGGGAAAGCTGATTGCATTATGGTTAAGTCATTTGTGAGCGTTAAATGGCTTGCGTTGAGGCAGGACTGATAGGTGTCAGAATCGCACTCGCCTACACATTTCCACCACACAGATTCTGCTCAGTGGACTCTTCCATACTTATCATTACAGCCTTCCTCTCTGATGAGGTGGTTCAGCCAGTTTGCCTTCAAATTCCAATTAGTATGAATTTGTGGAAATGTAACAGGCAGGACACATACATTGAGGTGGTGGGCCTTAGGCAAATCACAAGAAAAATGTACAGCTTTTCATGCCTGATGTCCAGCTTCCCTTTAGAAAGTGTTAAGAGCATGCATGTACTCAGATTGTTGCACAAGCATCTGGTCGACCTCTGGAATGGCTAAACACTAGCTAGAAAGTAGGAGATACTGTCCAAAGCCAATACTTGGCTAATTTTACAAACTGGCCATCAGCAAATTTCACCCGTAAATGTCGTGTTATCTCTCTTTTTATTTTATTAAGAAAAACAAATCTTTGATACCAAAATCCTGAAATATAAAGTGTCATTTTTTTTGCTAAGATTAATAGTTTCAGTGAGACTCTCCCTTGCCAGAAAACTGGGAATACCATACCAGAGCACAGGAGAATGTTTATCTTACTCAATTACAACTGTTACTAAGTATTTGCTGTGTACCAGACACAATAACAGTGCTTGAGAGACACAAGTGTATTAAGACATGACTACAACCCTTGAGGGGATTATCGTTCCAAAAGAAAGAAAACAAAAACAAAAACAAGAAACCAATCGATTGCAGCCTCACGTGTAAGAAAAGCTACATCAACAAGGAGAAAGTCCTCTAGGTCTGAGGATGATAACCACCTACCTGGGAGAGTTAAAGAAGTCTTCACAAAAGGATGATCATTAGAGAGGACCTTAAAGTTTTATAATTCACTGTAAAGGAGTAAGGGAAGAAGCACTAATTTCAGTAAATGGACCCTTTTTAAAATTCAGGATTAATAATAATTCTGTCTCCCATGGGGATAAGTAACCAGTACAATTAAGTTCTGGTTAATTGGGGCATGTTCTTTGATTCTTTGGAGCTAAAATGACTGAGGAACAATCATATGAGTTGTGTCCAGAAAAAGTCCAGCCATTATTAATATAAAGAGAACACTTTGTATGACATTTATGTTACCTGGCAGCCAAGGAGAGTGGACTGGAATTCGCAGGCGTGAACAATGAGTTCACCGTCATTGGGGGAAGTCAGTGGGGGAAGTAGACACCATTGAGTGAGCAAGTGTACTGTGTGGCTGTTGCATTTAAATTGACTAAGCGAGTAGAGCAACAAATTTGCATCAAATTTTGCATTAAGCTTGAACTCTGCAGAATCTATTCAGATGATTCAGAAGGCCACAGCTATGGGCAACCCGTGATTGGCAGCTTCATTACGACAACATGCTCACTCATGCATCACGTCTCCTGCAGAGTTTTTTTGTGAAACATTAAATCACCTAGGTGCTTTAGCCCCGCTATAACCCGGACTTGGTGCCCTGTGATTTCAGGCTTTTCCCAAAACTAAGATCACCTTTTGAAAGGGAACAGATTTCAGACTGTTGATGAGATTCAGGAAAATACAACAGGCAGCTGATGGTGATTGGGAGAACTGCGCGATCCCAAGTGCCTGCTTTGAAGGGGACTGAGGCATCATTGTCATATGCACAGTGTTTCTTGTGTCTTATAACTTCTTCAGTAAAGGTCTCTACTTTTCAGAGTGTGTGCCTGGATGCTTTCTAGACAGAGCTCGTATATCCAT
Source organism: Desmodus rotundus (assembly GCF_022682495.2). Taxonomy (NCBI): domain Eukaryota; kingdom Metazoa; phylum Chordata; class Mammalia; order Chiroptera; family Phyllostomidae; genus Desmodus; species Desmodus rotundus. The sequence continues at coordinate 18,522,918 of NC_071399.1, read as the reverse complement.
GCTACATAAGTAGAGAGTCCTTGTATGTGTGTGCATGCTTCTGCGCACCGTATGGCTATGGCTGGTTCTGTTATCAAATACAGATGACTGACCATTCACTTGACAAGTTTGTTTCAAAAGACTGACCTATGGAGGCCAAGATTCGAATTTATGCTAACTGACTACAATGGTTTTATGTTCCAATATTTTATCTATAAATTTCTCACAATTTTAAATTGAGCTTTTAATTGGAGAGGGGGCTTAGAGTGATGGCTGGGAGTCATGTTACACAGTATATTAAATCCACATTATAATTCTGATTATATCATAAGCATCTGTTTGTCAGGATAACATCTCCTTATTTCTTTAATATAAAAGCCTTTATACTCCTAAGTGTTGGCAGAGTTGGAAAAGCTAATACATTTTTTTTAAATTGAGAACCTGGTTCAACATTATATACTGATGGCAGGATTGGAGTCAAATTTAAGGCAGACTGGCAGAAAGCCTTTTATCTCTGGCATTGCACTGGCTTCCTAACTGTGTATTATTAACATGAACACATGAACAAAGAAGAGAATTAGTAGTTCTTGAATACCTACTATGTACTGGACACCCTGGCATGGATTACCCATTTAATTATCAATTATTATCTCCATTTTATAAACTAGGATATTGAAATTCAAAAAAAGTCCATTTTGTAAGTTTACTCATCAAATATGTGATAGAACCAGGATTACGATCCATGTTTTCTGACTCCAAGTTCACTGTTCTTTCCACTACACAATAGGAGACTGCCTCTCCCCACTCCCCCCCAATATTCAAGTTTAGCTTTCTCCCTCTGACAGTCTTATAAGTCATACCTTACTGTCTTAGAATGGATTCTCCCAGATGCAGACCTTGAATCAAGGGTTTGAATGCATGTAGTTTCTTTGGGAGGTAATTCTAGGCAGGATCCTCAGGGGAGTAGGGAAGTAAAGCAGAGAAGGAGAGGAAGACAATAATGGGCACACTGATGTGCAGGTTATCACAGGGGCTCAATCTGTGGGGATTTCTGGGAAAACATATAGAGCACATTTCAGAGTCTGGGTGGGCTGGGTGGGGTATCTGCCCACTAACTCCCATTAGTTGTTAGTTGAAGGCTACTCCTGGGATCCACAGAAAGCCTTCAGGCAAAGAGTTGAAGGTCTGGCGTTCTTAGGTCCTGGGGAATAATGAGTTCTGAAGTGGTAAGATGTGGGGTGAGGAGGTGCACAGTGTTTACTGTAATTATTGTCCTCATTTTATAAATATGGCAACTAACAGCCAGAGAAACTAATTCTCGTGCCCAGTTACTAAGCGATTTGAACACGCTAACAGTGGACTCTGCTAGATATTCTCACTTACCCCAAAGGAACGTGCTTTTGATGGTGGGCAAGGGTGAGTAGATTGACTTCTCTAAGGGTGTTGCTCTATTAGCACATTTTATTCCTGCCAGCAAGAAGTTATTTTCACCCCCTCAAACTTCTTTCCCTCCAGTTATTAATTCTCATCAGCTCTCCCTAGTTGATGGAAGAGCCAACATGGTCCTCAAAGTACATTCTCTCTGCCATCTCAAAGCACCACCTTCTCTTCCATCCCCAACCCCCCATTTTAACTTAATCACCTCTGTACTGACCCTATCTCCTAATAAGGTCACATTTAGAGACACTGGGTATTAGATCAACATGAATTTGGGATGGCATAATTCAACTCATAACAGAGCAGTAGATTGGCCCTAGCCGGTGTGACTCAGTTGGTTGGAGCCACAACCCGTGGACCAAAAGGTCACAGGTTTAATTCCTGGTCAAGGGCACATGCCCGGGTTGCGGCTTTGATCCTCAGTCGTAGAACATATGAGAAGGCCGCTAATCAATGTTTCTCTCTCACATTGATGTGTGTCTCTCTCTCCCTCCCTTTCTCTCTAAAAAAAGCAATGAAAAAGAAATGTCCTTGGTTGAGGATAAAAAAAAAAGTAAATTAGACCCACAAAACTGATTATTTATGTTAGGTTTAGAAATAATCTTCATTTTCTGGCATTAAAAATGACTGCCATATTTAAAAGAATTTGACATTTTGAAAATTCTGAAAGATTAACCTTTTGAGTGAAATGTGAAACATGTAACTCACTGATTTTAGACCTGGAATTTAAAGTTGAAAACTATCAGTTTTGGGCTAAGTTTGCAAACAATATTCTAATATTTTAAAGAACTTTAGATTCTCTATATTTTAAAGTATAACTTCATAGATTTATATGCAATGTCAACATATCTGGGAAAGTTTTGCTTACTGAACATTTATTTAAAATATGTACAAATAGAATCTATTATTTTACATTTATAAATGAAGTTTAAAATTTTTTTAAAGACTTTAGTCAGGTTTGTAAATGGGACATAATATTTAGGAGAATATAAAAATATTAATGAAAGTTTCTTTGGAAGTGATTGGTAAGTGTTACTAGATATGACTATAATAATATTATTTTTAGGTTGACTTTAAGAGAAAACTAGGCTCTTCAAATTTTCACTTTAATAAATTGAATATTAATTTACTTTTTTTTTGGTAGCCACCCCTATCCCAGCCTAAAGGAGACAGACCTTTCCTCCCAGCCCCCACGGGTGGGGGTCTTGTCTGCAGGGGCTCACTCTGGCCTCCCACTGTCCCCAAAGTCCTGTTTTTCCTTGTGGTTTTAGGCAGGCCCTACTAGGGTCAGCTCTACAAAATTAAAAGGCTTCCAAGAGAGTTGAAGTTGCCAGGGTCCCAGGGCTGGTCCAAGGCACTGAAGTTGCCTTCTCTTCCCAGGAGAGTTTGGCCTCTGTGAACAAGTATTGACGTAAAACTGAAGGGCCCGAGGGAGCAAGCCCACTCATGGCCTGGCACCCAGCTTGTTCTTGCTGCCCAACCTGGCAGAGCCTGCCCCACAGGCCAGGAAGAAAAGCCTGAGCACCATGGGGTGGGGGCTAAGAAGCTCAACAGCTCTCAGCCCCTTAATTTACTTTTTAAATGCAGACCAATAATGTTTCTTGTGTTCCCATCTGTCCTTATCACAAAATCTCATCTCAGTGTTAAGAATATCATGTGATAAAGAGCTGCCTTTTAACTTAAAATTACATTTTTCTCATTCCAAAAGCCACACATACATATTAGAGGAACATTTGAAACTTTTCAAAGTATTTTTAAAGATTAGAAAACATTCATGAGAAAAAAGATCATAAAGAAAAAGCACATAATCCACGAGATAATTACGACAACAAATACCCTTGCAGTAAATGTCTGCGTTTGTCGATGCTTCTCGACGTGTGGTTTCCAGACGGTGGCAGGAGGAGCGGCTGGGAACCAGTTACAAAGGCAAAGTGCTACCCTTCCCCCGTCCCCACGCGCACTGAACAGGATGCGGGAGCGGGGCCCAGCGAGCTGGTTGGAACGTCCCTCGTGGTGATTCTGTTGTACGCGAAGTTTGGGAAGCACTGGCATTTGTCGTAATTGTTCCCGCAGGATAAGTACCTAAGAGTGATAGTGCTCAGTCAAAGGTTTTTTAAATAATTTTTTTCTAAACCATAGACTTTATTTAGAGCGCACCAGTTTTTCCACTAATGTTCTTTTCTGCTCCAGAATCCAGTCGAGGATCCCACATTGGTTGTAGTCGTCAGTCTCCCTTATCTCCACAGGTCTGTGACAATTTCTTAGGCTTTCCTCACTGCAAGACCTTGATATTTTTGGAGTGTATTTGTAAAGTATTTTGTTGAATATCCCCCATTTTGGGTTTGTCTCGTGTTTTGTTTTGTTTTTTCCTGTGATCAGATTGGGGTTATGTGTTAGGGAGAAAATACCAGAGAGGTGAGGTACCCTGCTCATTACATCATATCAGAGGGTGTGTGACATCATCATGACTACTGATGTTAATCTTAATTTAGCACTTGGTCAGCGTACTGTCTGTCAGTTTTCTCCACTGTGAAGTCACTATTTTTCTTTTTCCATACTTCATTCTTTGAACGCAAGTCACACAGTCTAGCCAGCCCTCAAGGAGAGGGACATTAAGCACCTCCTCCTAGAGGGGGTCATTCCTGTATAGGTTGTTTGGGATTGTTTTGAAGAAAGATTTCCTCTTCCCCAATGACGGATTATTGATTGATATCAGTATGGATTCACAAATATTTAGTATTTTATTTTATTTTTTTATTTTTTCTTGGTGGAGCTCATTACCTAGCAAAAGGGCTCAGGAGGTGGGAAAGATCATGAAGCAAGAGTGAAAACATCAGTTCTCGTCTTGCCTGCACTGCGGTGTGACTGTGTGTTTTGGACCAGGTGATATCCCTCTCTGATTCTCCATTTCTTCACATGTCAAATCAGCAGGTGGAACTAGCTAGTAACGACACTCTAGAAGTCAGCATTACTTGGGTGCTTTGTATGACTAGATTCTGAATTAAATGTGTCACAGGAAAGATCTGTTTTCACTTTCCCAACAATTCTAAGTTTGTTTGAAAAATCCTAGTGTCAATAATGATATGTTAAATTTTAGGTTCTTTGTGAATCCGAAAGTTATTCTAGCAATACTTTTACATATTTGCAGACATCAGACTCTTGATAAGAACAAGGCATTTCCAATTAGATACGGTATCAGTTAGGATTAGCTGTTGCTGTGTGTAACAGAAATCCCAAAGTAACCCGGCTTAAAGGATTTACTTTATTGCATAAAAGCAGTCAGGAAGTCAGCAGAGCAGGGCTGATGTGTAAGCTCCTGGAATTCGTCAAAGACCCAGGCTCCTTCTCTCTTTATGCTCTGGGGCACAAAACTTAAATATCAAGGACACCACAACATCCGAGAAGACTCCTGGAGCTCCACCCATCACAGCTCCAGTGGAGGCAGAAGGAAGAGCATGAAAGGACCGAAAATAGTGCATTTCAGCTGAGTAAGCTCCCATGAGGCAGTTGTCTGGCATGCCCATAATTCACTTCCGTTTTGCACATCACTGGCCAGAACTCAGTTGTGTGATCACATCTCGCCACAAGGGGGATGATGGGAAATGTAATCTTTTAATTGGGCACATTGCCACCCTGAACAGATTGTGGAAGAAGAGAAAGAGAACGCTGGCTGGCCATGGGAGTCTCTGTTATAGATGCCTATGTGCAAAAGACTATATAATCAGAAGCCAAGTAGATCATTTTGCAGATATATTAATGTAGCTATTTAATTCAATTTATTTAAATTAAAAAACAGAGCAGTTTATTTTTTTTCTTTGGGTTATATTACAGTACAATGTTTATATTTTCGTCATATTATTCTAGCATCAGCTACCTCTTTCAGATTGGCTCCAATTTTTTTCCAGCTTTACTGAGGTAGACCTAACCAGTAAAATTGTAATATATTTAAAGTATTCAACATGATTACATGTTTTGTGAAATTATTCCCACCATCAAGTTAATTAACACATGCACACCTCACATAACTACTTTTTTCCCCCAGTGAAAACATTTAAGATTTATTCTCTTAACAAATTTTAATTATACATACATTGTTATCAGCTTTAGTCACTATGCCATAAATTAGACTCTCAGACCTTATTAATCTTATAACTGAAAGTTTGTATTCTTTTACCAGCCTCTCCCCATTCCCCCACCCTTTAGCCCCTGGTAACCTCCAAGCTACTCTGTTTTTTGACTTCCCTGCACCCCTCCCCCCCTGCACTCCCAGATTCCACATATAAGTTATGCCATGCAGGAGTTGTCTGTCGCTGTCTGGCTCCTGTGTTTTTTTGTTTATCCTTCTCCAGGCTTCTTATCTTATATTTTCCAAGCTCAGGCCTATAATCAATCATTTCTCGGAGGGAGCCTGATTCCTTTAACCAGATAACTGTAGTTAGTAACCAAGATCCAGGCCCTGGGTGTACTTGTTGCCACTTGGATATCACCAATTCTAGGTTCTCCTGGGAGAGCTAAGAAATACGTACTTTTAAAAATTTCAGCATTTATTGCTAAATTGTCCTCTAACCTTTTTTTCTAGTTTACATGCTACCACTAATATATGATAGAGCAAGTTTTTCTATGTTTTTGTCAAAATGGATCTTTATGATTTATTTTATTTTAACTTAACCAACTTGGTGAATTAAAAAATGGCATACTCAGGAAATTTTTATTACTGTGCCAATTAAATATTTTCCATACATTTACTGGTTATTTTAATTTTTATTTCATAGACTTCGTCTTTGTGATACCTGCTTATTCATTTTTCTACTATGGATGAGGTCATTTTCTTACTATAGTAAAATAAATTATTTAAACTTATGCTACTCAAATATTAAGGTGACAGAAAATGGACATGCTACTAGAATGGACATACTAATAGGCATGTCTAGTAAGCCTCATGGCTTAATTACATTGAGGGAATAAAAGCCATTCAGTTATGTTTTTGACCTGAAGCTCACCTGAAAAGACAATTGGTAGAACCAATCCAGATAGAATAAAATATGGAGACTGCTCAGGCTGACCTCCCTTTGCACTGGTTGCTGACAGCAATCACTAGCATCCTACGAGGTACGAAATATGGGGTGGTTTTCAGTTCTTCTCCCCTCTTGAATAAAAGTCTTGGTTTAGTTGTACTTATGGCCTGATTTATAAGGATTGGGAAGCTGTTCAAACTCTTTCCTCTGAATCTACATGGGCCACGTGAATTTTGGTATACTTGCAAAGGAAAGTTAAGATGAAATTTGAAATTTTAAAATGTGGTTCAGAAGATTACAATTAGCACATTTAATATATACTGTAGTTACTTTGATGTAAGATACTCAATAGCCTGATTTACCGTAGTCTGATTTAGCATAGGCTTGAAGAAAGAAGGTAGTGAGCATATGAGGGACAAGACTAGGTCCGGGGACTAAAATAGTATTGTAAGGGTCCCGAGCTCCAAAAATCTGATAATACCTTCCCCTCTTATTTATTTCCTCTACCGTTCTTTGCCCCAGTCACACTCAGCTAACTGCTGTCCCTGGACCATGCCAGAGAGGAAGGAAAGAATAAATCAAGTAAGGGGAACACCAAGAACAAGGATGAAGACCTGGGAAAACATAGGGCAAGTCTACTTACCTATCTCACACAGAGAAGCATATCAATCAAGATAGGCTACATTACCGTACGGTAAAACAACACCAACAGCTTGGAGTTTTAGGACCACAAACTTTACTTCTGGCTCATGTTACACGTCATGGAGGGTCAGCTGGGGCCTTCGTTCTGTTTGCTAATGTCCGCATCGGGGACCCAGCTTGATAGATGAGGCACTCCTGGGAACACTGTTGGTAACTGTGGCTAAAGAAAACACAGAGCTCTGGAGGGTCTTACCAGTTAACTGCTCTGTTTGAAGGTGACATATGTCACTTCCACTTAAACTCATTGGCCTGAACTCGTCACATGGTCTATCCCCAAATGGGAAGAATCTGACCATCTGTCAAACAACAGTAAAGACCGCCACAAAGGGCGGTAGAGAATGAGGTTAGATGGGAGTTACCAACATCGCCTCCAATCTGTGCAAACACCCCACGTGGGAAGAGATTAGTTCGAACTGCAAAACCCTGATGGACTGTAAAACTTATGTCTACACCTAGACTGCTTTTAGTTTCTCCATCTGTTTATCGGACTCCCCACTATAAATCTCCACTCAGATACTTGTGGTGGTTTCATTTATACTATGTAATTAAACAAATATTTGAGTACCCGTCAGGTGAGGTCCTGGGGATGCATTTGTGAATAAAGCAGTGACAGCCCCTGGCTTGACTGAATGTGGTAAGCTGCACAACACTGAGGAGGCAAGAAAGGCATGGGTGAAAAATGAAGGAGAACCCTTAGAGGCACGGCCTCATTGCTTACCTGTGCGTGGTGGTCACACAAGATGAACGCGCCACCTATCAGGCAGGGAAGCGTCTTACTTTATTTCTCTAAGACTCCAGGCATGATGCCAGGCACACAGTAGGTGCTATCCTGCTAACTGTTCCCTCTTTCACCCTCATTTCTTCTCCTCTCTTTCCCTTCATCTCCATCTCTTTACTTACAATGATGGCACCATCCCAAATTAAATTATTGTTAGTAAAAAGTACTAACCATATTTGTAAAAGAAAAAAGTCTGGCATAGAATATTGTTTTAGCCTTTTCATTTCTTAAGTAGGCAGAGATGATGGATATACTTAGAAGGGAAAGTGGTGAAGATAAATTTTACAGAGAATAAAGGTTCTCAACAGAGGCAGGTGGATTGGTTTGCATCCCTCCAAACACAGATTTCTCACTGACTGCCTTCATTCTGCAACTCAGTACAGAGGGAGCCATTTATCCAGTGTGAGAAGAGTGCCTTTAAAAAAACACAGCTAGACATTGGAAACAAGTCTGTATGGAGACAAAAAGAATTTGAGCCTTATTATTATTTTTTAAAAAACTATATCTAGTTCCTTTTTGAAGTTAGTGAGAAAATGGCACCTGGCACACAATAGACAATATTATTTATTGCTGAATTCATATATGTTCTTTTTCTCCCCCAGAGGAAATATTTTGACTTTGAAAATGGCTTTTGGAATGAGGACCTGAGATGTGATTATGGAAAACATGACGTGGTTCCCCCCGCCCCAATAACTGGTACGCACTACATTGCAGTCTTCTACTGAAGTCGTTTGAAGTGTCCTCTTATGAAACTTACATTTTCAATTTTAGTCCAAGAGGTTTAAAAAATTGCAAACTGAACTTTGCAATTTTCCAAGATTCAAATTCATTTCCAAATAATGCTGTGAGTCAGTAACCCTAAGACTGCCATTAGAGTACTAGAATATATATTTCAGCATTAATACTGCTCTAATACCAGGGCCCCAATGATCCACTACAATGAGCTAAACAAGAAAAACAATAATTCAAAAGAAGGAATAAATGTGCAACTTTCCAAATGAAGTCAATTCTGCATGGCTTACTTTACATTTTAAAAATAAATTGAACATAAATAAATAGATAACCAAGAACAAATCAATCCTTTTCCTTAGGTTTCAGCAAGAAATTAGGACTTGGGTTATTTAAAGTGTATACATATATCCCTGAAAAGCCTGTAGTGAGATTATCTCTAATATCCTCCCTCTTAGGTAGAGAGTTTTGTTTTATTTTGTTCAACCCAGTTATCCAGCTTTCTTTATTTTTATAATGGTTTTCTGAAGATTGGGCATTAGATTTATCCAACAGCTGGCATTTGTAGAAGTAGGTGCAATGGAAGAAGAGGTGGACAAAGGCAGGACTAGAATGAAAGCTCACAAAACTTAGGATGAATACAAAGACAGGAGGAACAAGGAAGAAACTTACTGATGGAAAATGATAGGGACAAGACATTAGAGAGGATTCGATGAGGTCCAAGTGTTGTACAAGCAAAGGCACATTAGAACGTTAGGAGGAGGGGCACAAGTTGTATACGGAGTGAGTATCAATGAATAATTTAACAGGCAGTGAGAGCTCGAGTATGGCTCTGAGCATGGATAACAAGACACCAGTGGAAGAAATTATTGCTCATGAGGATGCTGAAGCACTTTGAGGACAGGATGTTTTGTGTGTGTCAACGACATAGTTGTTAGCACCGGGAGTTGCTATGAACAGTAAAACTGTGAACTTACAGAGCTTGTATGGAATTGCTCAATGGACAAGGAGGATGTGCTTTGGCAGTGAAAGCAGTAAGTGGGAAGGGGACCCCAGAGCCAGAGCCCTGCTTCTGCACATTGGCTCAGGCACGCTTCAAAACAGAATGGATAGCATGTACTGAGAAATTGCCACCAGCCAGACACTCTGTGAGGGGCTTTACATTTATTTTCCCAGTTACTATTCTCAACAACGTAATGCTATCATTTCTCCCACTTTTACAGATTAGAAAAGGGGCGAGGAAAGATTAATCTGCTCAATGATAAATCTGTGCAGTCCATTTTGAACCCAGACAATTTATTTCCAGGCTCCATGTTCTTAACCACTCAGCCATATATCATCACTCAATTTGGAACCCCATCTAGGGGAGGCTAATGACCTTGGGTGGGAAGACTCTAGAAATGTCCTAAGAAACTAGAACAGCCTAACCACTTGATCAAGACCAGTTTTCTCGATTTCGGAGGAGGGCTCTTTAACATGAGACATAACTAGAGGCTAAAACTGAACTATGAAAAACAACTAGACAGAAGGGAAGACCTATTCCCACATCCAGGCAGGCACTCTACCAGGCAGCCCTATGAGAGAGTGGTGATGGAGAACACCATTTTGACCGAGGAGCTTGCGTAAGTGACGGTGTGTTTGCTAACTGGGCGATTCTGAGAACACTCGTGGTGCAGTATCCACAGCCCATGAAGAGAGGGATAGATGTGATGAGGATTCCCCAAGCTGCAACATGCTCACGCCTAAACGAATTTAGGCCATTGAAGCCGATGACATTTGCAGCCCTAGTTTTGTTCTAAATGGCTATGAAAACTGCTGAGAACCCTAACTCTAAAGTATAAAAGAAAACTTTGGAAAGAGCATAAATAGAAACTCTATGACTAATGCATCCCTTGGGGAGTCCTTTTTGTTGTTGTTTTCAAGTCAGAAATAAAAGTAAATTTCAGTCAGTGGCCAATGTGGAATCCTCATGTTTCTTACATCCAGATGAAGCAAAGTAGGTGTCCAGACCACAGCCTGAGAGAAGCCGAAGGAACAGAGACCCAGGATCTCTTTGTTAACCCTGTTCCTTCTCCAGAGCAAGTGTCAGTTCCCAGCCCAGAGGCACATGACGGGGATGACAGTGTTGGTGGCACTCTGGGGGAATGAGGGGGACAGGAGACACTGCATAATCAAAGGATGCCCCCCAAACGGGGGGGGGGATGGGACAGTATCCACAGGGTAGTATCAGAAGGTCTATGGGACTAGAACAAGCCAAGTCAAATTTGGAGGTAGGTACAGATATGGAGAGCAAGTTTGAGAAATAAGCACGTGTTACCTGGGAACAGGAGTGTTTGGCGTGGAGCAAGGCAAGGTGTACTTGTTTAAAGGGTCTGAGAGCTTACTCACAGACTAAGTGGTTCCTATTCATAGGCATTTTTATATGGTTCTGATTTGTAGATCATTTGGTGCCCCTGGTTTCTACCTCAAAATTCACATCCACTGTAGGTAAGCAAAAAGTTATAGTTTAGCAAAAATAAAGAAAAAAGCAACCATAATGTAGCTCTTCAGAAATATTATTAATCTTTGATATACTCATCCAGTTATGTATACATATATATATTTTCAAAATCAGTTTGTATTGTACATGATGGTCTATAAATTCCTTTCCTCCCGTGGCATTATATTGTGCCAAACACCCAGGAAGAGATGATTCTTATGTTACATAAGCTGTTCCACAGTACAGAAATTGATGGACAGGTTCCCAACTGTAGGCCAGTGTCACTAACCAACTCTATGATACAACATACTGAAGTACTTCCAGATTAAATATAGGAATATACCATGACCAAGTAAAGTTTACTGAAGAATATAAGAAGGTTCTAATAATGGAAATTAATCTGTGTAACTTACTAGATCAAAATATTAAAGGAAGAAAAAGGCGTAATCATCACAATGATAGATGCTACCATTCTTTGTATTTTTAAAAATTAGAATCCCTAGTCACTAGGAAAAGGAAGAAAACCCTATAGGCTGAATAGCTGTCTAAGAGAAACATCACAGTTAGAGGTGGAGCAGGGCGGGAGGGCAGCAGTGGGGAGAGAGGAGGGGGGAGAAGGGGTGTCCTGTATTAATGCTCTACTTCAATATTTTCTTATTGCCTCAAGGTTCTAACTAGTGCAAAACACACATGAAATAAAAATAGTAAATATTCAAAAGAAAAGTTAAGTTTGTCACTAATTGCTGTAGTATTATATATTTAGGACATCGAAGAATCCTTACCTCCAAGAAAAAGATTAATTTTGTTCTTTTTTTACATTCTACTCATTTGTTTTATTTATTTATTTACTATTCTTTTGTGTTGGGTAAAAGACTTATTGTATTTTTTTATTCCTGTTTAATCCCCTTATATTCCCCCCTCCCCCCTGCAATCACCACACTGTTGTCCGTGTCCATGAGTCCTTTTTCTTTAAGGCTCAATCCCTCTACCCCATAACCACCCCCACCCTGTCCCTTAGGGGACACCCTGCTCTCTCTATCTACCAGTCTGCCAGTCAGAGAAAGAGAAAGACAAGAACCATATGATTTCACTCATGTGTGGAATCTGACAAACAAACTGAACTAACAAGGAAAAGAGAGAAAAAGATTTAGAAAGATAAAAGGTTTCAACAAGGTAGTTTATATGCAAGATCAGCTTGCAAAATCAATTGCTTTTCTAAACACTGTCAATAATTTAAAATTAAAATGAAAAAGAGATGATCACAGCTAAAATAGCAACCACCACTATAAACCATCTAGCAATAAACATAATAATGAATGTATAAGATGTCTGTGAAGAAAATAATATATTTTTAGAAATATAAGAAAACCTACATTAAACAATGTAACATGTTCTAGTGTGGTAAAACTTATTGTTAAGATCCTTTCTTAAAAAGAAATTAAACTGTAAGTTGGTGTTTAATGAGAATAATTTTTAAAAAATATATATATAGTATACCTTTATTGTTTTCTCACTTTCTCCTCTTTGACCTATTCAACCACAGGCCTCCATTGATTTGGGGAAAATTAGTATTTTAATGCAGAAATGCAAAGAGGCAATATTCATATTTTGACTTCAAAAACATAAGTTTTGATTCCACAGCAGAGAAATTGTCTTGAGAGCCAAGGTTTGCTGAGTGAGAAAAAAAGTTTCTGAGCTTCACAACTTCTCTTTTCTATTTCAAGAGCTAAATATGGCCGACCTAGATCATAGGGTTTCTTACTGTTACTAGTGCAGGCAGAATGCAACATGCCACGTAAGGGAAGTTCCTATAAAATGGAAAGAAGAAACAAAGAAAGTGCTGCCCCTCCCCCAAACTTGGTAGGAAGAAGAGAGACATAAGGAAAATACAGGAGGTAAAGATGCCATCGGGCTCCCCCCTACCCCTCGATGCTTCAGGTGCCTGCCTGACCCCATGCATAAGTGATCACAATTATTATTGACTCTATTCCCTGTCCTGTAATCTACAACTCTGTGACTGTTTGCAACTCGCAAAGTGCATGGTTTTCTAACCGCTTTGCTGTACGTCTGAAACTAATACAGAATAATATTGAATGTAAACTGTAATTGGAACAAAAAGATGCAGTCTGAGTTCCCACCAGGGACGTAAGAACCACTGCAGTGTCAAAAAGAAAATAAAAAGGAAAAAGAACCCCTGATATGTGTATCGGTAAGAGAGTAGTTTAATAATATATACTCATAACATATAGTAATAGGTAGACTTTAAAATGAATAAGAAAGATAAGTCACAGGACTGTACGTATATAATACAATCACATTCAGCTAAAAACATTTACCGTCAAACTATTTCCGTGCCAATAGGTATATGTCCACAACATCATTTCTAATGGCTGCATATCTTGCATTGTATGAACATGCCATACTTCTCTACGGCTACATAGTTAGTTTGTCTCATAACTTTCATATCGTAATTTTAGATGTATATCACGATAGACTTTCTGATGTCTGTTGGGCAGTCATTTTCTTAAGATAAATTGATAGAAGAAGAATTACTGAGACAACATGCAGGCAAAATTTTAAGATTTGACACACACTTGCATGTGGTTCTCCAAAATGGTTGTACCAGCTGTGTGGTCAGCTCTGGGGCTGATGCTGTAAACGGGGACCAGAGAGGTAGGTGGGCAAACTTGGTTGGAATACCTGGATAAATGGTGCTGAAAGAGACAAGCACAGATCTGGACATTCCCAAACAACTCTGTCGGCAGGCTTTCAACATGAAGGTGTTGTTTCTTTAAATGCACTTGGCTGTAGTTGCAGCAGTACCATCAAATCAGCCCTATTTCTTTTGCCAGATGAGAAAAGGCTTTCCCAGAGGGTTTGCTTGGCACAGTGAAAAAGTAAGGGGGCGTAGCCGGAAGAACACTGAAATGGGGGTAAGAACCGTGCATTCGTATCTGAGCCTTAGTTTGTATCTGTGTGCATTTTGGAAAATACTTAATCTCTCTTCATCTTCATTTCCTTAAAATAAGAATAATGACATCTGTGGTGGTGGTTGTAGTAAAATAGTACATGTGAAGGGACCTGGTACAATGTCTGAAACAAAAGACGTTAGATTTTTATTTTGGTTTCCCTCCTAGAGAGCAAAAGGATGGGTGAGTTTTGTGCAAATAAAATTAATTGCTTTATTTGTTGGACATGACACATGAGGGAAAATCTGTTGGATAAAACCCAAGGCTGGAGCTTAAGTTCTGGAAGCACTTTTCAGGGATACTACCGCTCTGTTGTTAATTTCCTATATGATCTTTTATTAGTTGAAGGGTAATTGACTTACTATATCATATTACCTTCAGGTGTCCAACATAGTGATGTGTATTTATATATATTATGAAGTGACCACCATGATAATTTAGTTATCTTCTGTCACCAAAGTTATCACAGTATTATTAACTGTATTCTGTGTGCTATTTGCTACTTCCCCATGGGTTGTTTATTTTGTAACAGGAGGTTTGTGCTTCTGGGTCCCCTTTCCTGTTTCACCTACCCCCATCCCTCTGGGGACCACCACTTTGTTCTCCATATCTATGAGTCTGTTTCTCTTTTCTGTTTTGTCTTTTAAATTCCACATATAAGTGAAATTATGTAACATTTGTCTTTCTTGGACTTATCTCACTTAGCATAACACCCTCCAGGTCCATCCGTGTTGTTGCAAATGGCAAGATTTCATTCTTTTTTGTTGTTGTTGTTATGGCTAACATCTCATTACATATATGTATACCACATCTTATTATCCATTCATCTTGAGAAAATTGCCAGCTCTCCTGAGATACATTTTCCTTGCTATAATGAGCAAATGTGTTCTGAACCAAAAGGTCTCAAGGCTAATGTCATGTGTATGTGCATTTTTCCAGAGATAAGGTCCGTAGCCATCAGTAGACTCTTAGCGATCTTGTTGCAGTCATGTTCTGCTTAGTAATGCTCTAGAATCCTAAAGGTCTCTAAAACTCCATCCATACATAACACTCTCGTTCTGATCAAGCTCATAACTGACTCTTCCTTTTGGTTCAGTATAATTCACTAATTTGTTATGAAGCAAAATAATATTTTTAGTGTTGATATTCCGGCCCAAATCTATAGGCTCTTTCTTGGCTTCCAAGTCTCTTTGCAGTTCCCCCGCAGCTGCTGGGAAAATGGGATGGTCCTGGTGTGGCCACACCAGAGGTTCTGATTACCCAGGTGGCTTCTAGACTTATTATCCTCCTAATCCTTCTTGGTTCATTTAAATAAATTCTCTCTTGGATAAGTCACCGGAGTACAGATTTAATTAATAGGTGGCAACATATTGCAACTCTCACGGCCAAAACACATGATTAAGAGCCTGTAGGCTTCCAGATCTTTTGATTGTTTTTATTTCAGTCTTCTTGAAATATATAAGCTCATATTAAGAACAATGTCAGATTAAAATCTCCCCATGGTAAATATGAGTATCTGTGAGTATTAAAAAGTAAACTGATGAAAAATACGAAATGTAAATGGTTATGTTAATAATTGATACATTTTTTAACAATAAAAATTAGCATTAGATCATCGCTCAGAGAAGTAAAATATTTATTCTGTTAGTATTTTTCAAGAGTCAACAATGTGTTATGCAAACTGATATAAATGATGGACTGCTGAACTTGAATTCTTCCTTCAGGAAAATAATTTATCAAGACATGCAAGAATATGATATGTGTATGTAAATAACTATAATACAATGCTGTAGGTGTTAGCCCAACTCAGTACTGATAGATCAATTTCTTAATTCCCAACTCAGTAGTGATAGATCGATTGCTACAGTTGTCCGAGTGGTCAGAGAAAACCCCTTGAAATGGGGGGGAGGAAAGACCTCATACAGAAGTTAGCCATTGAGGGGAATTTTGAATCATAGGTTGAGTGTGGACACATGAAGTACCGTCGACACATTCAGATGCAATAGCATGGACAGAACAAAGAGGAATCGGAAAGGTTGGAGGCCTCTTTAAGATACGCATTTACTTCAGCTCTTGGTAACACTTCTCAGCTCCTTGGTAATATTTCTATCCCCATGGCTACTACTAGTCTTCCTAAGTCTGGCTTCCCTTCTTAAATCCCACCTCAATAATTTTATTTCTGAAACTTAGCACTCCTACCTACATCAATGTATTTTCTCTTGGATAAATTCCAGGACATTTTACATGGCATTATGGGTCTTCATCACTCAGGCCGATCCAGTTTCCTGGAAGGAAACAGTAAAAGGGCAGCCGCCAGAGTGGGACTGAAGGAGGCTGCAATAGGGGAGCCTCTGCCCAGCAGGCTCACAGCGAGGGGAGACTGCGCTTGTGGTCCTTGGTGAAGCGTTCTGATAGGATCCCTCAGCTGTGGTGTCGGCGGTCGATCTGATGACTGGAGTGGGGCAGACGTCCAAAGCAGGAGAGATGGTGACTGGGAGCCAGGATGCAAGGTCTCTGCCCCTGGAGATCGTGCTTCCTGTTAATTCCTGAAAGGCAGGCTTGAAAATTTAAAGAGACCAGTGACAATGGGAATCAGCTCTGGGAAACATCAGCTGAAACCTCAGTTTCTTTAAAAATGGAAAAGGCTAGCAATCCT
Source organism: Desmodus rotundus (assembly GCF_022682495.2). Lineage (NCBI taxonomy): Eukaryota > Metazoa > Chordata > Mammalia > Chiroptera > Phyllostomidae > Desmodus > Desmodus rotundus. The sequence continues at coordinate 18,506,174 of NC_071399.1, read as the reverse complement.
GGACCCTCCCTGCCTGCCTTGAGCAGTTTCCCTCTTTTACATTGCTCTATTTCAGGGGTGTCGAACTCATTTTCACCGGGGGCCACATCAGCCTCGCAGGTGCCTTCAAAGGGCCGAATGTAATTTTAGCACTATGTAAATGTGACTATCCCTTAACAGTTAAGGGAGAGCTTGGCACTGCCGCCGGGTAGAAACAAGGTGCCTGGCTGGATAAAACAAGGTGGAAGGCAGGATTCAGCCCCTGGGCCTTGTGTTTGCCACCTGTGGTCTATTGGCTTCATTTGCGATATCTCAGCAAAGCAGAGGAACGTGACATCCCTACAGACTGGATTCACCAGGGGAAACTTCATGGAATGGATGGGCTTTAACTAGAACCTGATAGGGCAGACAGGGGAATGTGTCTGAAGGCCTGAAGGCTAAGTAAGAGGCCTCAAGAGTGTGGAATACATTCTCATGGACTGTGACTGACAGGTCACATAAGGGCAGGCTCAGCATCACTGAGCCCTGACTATGCTGTTATAATGGAGGAAGTCCCTGCTGTTCCAGGAGTGGGAAAAGGTATACGTGCATACCTATACACTGAAATTAGAGGGAAGGGGTAGTTTGTGAAAGAGAACAGTGGACTAGGAGTCCTGATTTCTACTCCTGGTTATTTTATTAACTTGTTATGTGTCTGGGCAATGCTCATACTCTGGACCTGCACTTCTTTATCAATAAAATTAAGGGATTGGACTAAGGAAATTAGTTTCTTTAGGTTCTCGAAAGACCCATGATTCTAAGAAAGGTAGGCTTTCTTGTATCTACAAATACCTATATACCTCAATGGCTGCGCATCAGTGTATTCTGTCGGAGGTTAGAGGGAATGGTGTTTTGGTTGAGGAACTGTGAAGGAGTGACATGCTTGCTCAGCAAATGTTTGTTGACCTACTATGTGCCAGGCACTGTCTTAGGGACTGGAGATATAGTGGTGAGCAGAATAGACAAAACATGCCTGCCGTCGCTGAGCTTAAGTGTGTGGCGAAGGGGTCAGAAAATAAATGAGACCCAGTATACAGTACATTACAAGGTGATAAATGCATACATGTGATGGTGTATGGTGGAATTGAAGAAGGCTCTATGTGATACATGGAAAGCAGAGGATTAAGCAAAAATTAAGCACCTTGGAGCAGAACCAGAGCAAAATTTTCTTTTCTCTGAACCTTCCATTTGGCTTCTGGACTCTGTTGTAACTTCCACATTCCTAACCATAGGAACATTTTCATCAGACATATCTCTATGAGCTACTGTGGCCAGGGCCCGTGGCAACAGGCATGGTGATCAGGCAGTCGTCCGTTGCTTGCCTGATGCCGTGACTTCTAGAAAAACGCTGTCAAAGGTCACGGTGGACCTCGCTTCTCACTGGCAGCCCCTGTTGACTGCAAACTGCTCATGTTTTCCCTTGGTTAACATTCCTCTCTCTTTTTTGTTTTTTGGCCTGAAATTATAATTTAATGACTATTATCCAATAGTTCTTTTTCACCACCTGTTTTTTTATTAATTAATGATTTTTTTTAAGCTGTGTTTAAAACTAACTCTCTGTTTTGCAGGTCCGTAATCTCATTAGTAGGTCTAGATAAGGTGTAATATTTGTGTCAAAGAAAGGAAGTCAGCATGCTCCAGTATCTTAAGAAAATTACATTTTCTGAAAGCAAGTTAGCCTCTATCTAATCGCCATAAGACACTTTTTTTTTTCTTGACAACCAAACACAAATTGGCTGATCCCTTAAAAAAAAAAAGTCAAAGTTTAGAGAAGGAGGTTAGAGTTTAAGTAAAATAAAACAACCTGAAAAACACTTAATCACCCAAGGAACCAGTCATCTGAATTGCCAGGAAATATATGAACATATCATCTAGACTCAGCTAGAAGAACTAAAGGTCAATATTTAGAAATGCATAATTTCTTGGGTAAAAGTCAAAGCTCAAATTCCAAGTCCAATTGCTTTATGCTGTTATGATTCGTTATGGAGTTGGTGAGGGAAGAAAGGGTGGAGGTGCCAATAAAGAACCGCAAATTCATTGGAAGGGAACTTGTGCCACAGAGACTGAGGGGCAAAGACAACAGATAAAGTTGTGATGGTTGGCTCTGGATTTTCCAGTGTTGATTTTTAAGATGCCTGCTGGCTGAGTCAGAGTGGAAACTGACAGCGAACAACTCGATGGGGTGCGGGGTGCTCAAAGCAAGAAGGAAAAAGACGAACAGACTCCAGAACAGATGTGACTGGTTGCAACAGCCCCATGCGGTCCAGCAGGGCCCTGGCAGCCCTGGTCATTAACCTGCTCCACAGGGTATAGGGAGAAGGAGGGCTTTGGCCTTTGTCACCGTTAGCTTCTTTCCTTCCCTGGGCTCTTAGGAACTTTCCCAGATGCCTGTGTCCAGAGGAGTGTTACATCGAATATTTATGAGCATTTATACCAATATTAAAGAACTGTAGTGTTAAAAGAAGTAGTCATAGTACTGATGGCGAATACTTACATTGTGCCCACTAGTACCCAGTCACTGTTCTAATTACATACATAGATCAATGATTTTCAACCGGTGTGCCACAAGAATTTTTAAAACATGCCATACCCATTTAGTCAGGGGCACTGACTTCTTTTCCTTTAGATTTTCAAATAAAACAAAAATGACAACAGCCAACATAACAATAGCCATCTGATGTGAATGAGTCAAAATTATAACTATTTTTTTTGTCAGATTGGCCAAAAGTATATTTTTTGTGTGCCACAGAATTTTAGTGATTAGTGTAAGTGTGCCATGAGATGAAAAATTAAAGTCACTGGCATGATTAACGCATTTTCTCCTCACTGGGACACCATGAGGTCGGTACAGTTTATCCCCGTTTTTCAGATGAGGAAGCCTGAGCCACAGAGGAGTTAAGTGACTTACTCAAGGGCACCCAACAAGATTCACAGCTGGAGGAGGAAAATTGGACTCAGAGGAACGTCTAAACTGTGCCTTCCAGACTGCTCACTCAATTTCCAGCCATGGGAGTGTGTGTGTGGGGGGGATCAAAGAGCACTGCTTGCCACACCCTTGCCCTTGCCCACCTTAACACCATCTGAGTCCCTGGGTCAAACAGCGATGACCGGATGGGAAATACTGGGCCCGGGGAGACTTTGAGAGGGTCTACCAAACAGGAGAGCTGAGGTGGAGGTGAGGGGCACCCGAGGACCAAGAGAAAACCAGGGCTGTTGGATGGCAAAGAAACACCACTTGAAAGTGCTTCACGTCCTGAGGGAAGAATATTAAAATTTAGTGCTATTCATAGGGAGATCATATATTTGTATGTCCCAAATCAGGCTACATGGTTTGAACGAGTCTAAAAATGGGGCAAAATACTTACAGATAGAATTGTGGCTATCCCCAAAATTCACTGGCATAGCAAATACTGAGGCTGTTTTCAAGCCACCTATTAAATACTTGACTGCATTCAGCTAAGGTACCAGGTCACCCTGTAAAGGTGTGTGTGTCCATGTGCAGGTGTGAATCTTAGGTCCCAAAGGGCTCTGCAGCTACTGAAACAAACAGACAGACAAATAAGCAACACTTGCTGAGAACTGCTGGACAGACCAGAACATGGCTATCACGCAGAGGTCTTTCGTCCGATATCATACACTATCATACGTTCAATTATCCCCGCTGTGTCTCTACATATATATGCAGAAAGCAGACATCACAACCCCCAAAACTTGCCTCGTATTCATGGCACAGGTCTCTCTGTGGCTTTCGGGAACCTTCTGAGGGTTCTTTAATTAATTACAACAGAACAATAATTCTGACCATCCTCCTTCCCCTACAATGGCCTGAGGCTTCCGCAAGCTGTTTTCTGGATAGCTTTGTCTTCCGATAATAAGAGACACTTCAAAAGAATGTCCCCTTCTGACATGGAGAAGAGCCAGGGGAAATTCCCTTCAGAACATCTCTCGTAAATGCTCCCATTTCCTGAAACAGGAGCAGGAGGCCACAAAAATGAACTCTAACATGAGGCACTACGGTGGCATTTGTCACAATGCATTATAATCATTTATTGTGATTTTCTGTTTTGCCTACAAGGGACTTTGTTTCAGCCAGCACTTCTTGGTAGTATCAGGCACATAATAGGTACTCTCAACTAAATTGTTATTGAAAGGGATGCATGAGTTCCCTGTTTCTGACTCAAAGAAGGAACTTTAAGCTCAGGCAAAACACACACACACACACATACACACACCCCAAGGTACAAAACCAAAATAAACATTTTACTTCATTGGCTATAAAGAAAATCAACTTACTAAGCACAAGCATTTTTATAGTATGACAATACTTCTTTCTGCAGTCTCTTCCTCTCCAGTCACCGCCCCAAAATATGGCTAATAGCTTTTAAATTTTCTTTTACATAAATAAAATACTTCTTCCAGGAAACCTACACTATGCCTTTTTCTTCCTTAGAGATAGTCAACTTTCAGTGGGTGCTGACCAAGGACAGACCAATCCCTATAAAGACGGCATTGTTATCTAATGCAACAGATGAGACTCTGGGTCTAAGGGGACTACAATAACTTGCTCTTTATCACACAAAGGCAAGGTTGTGATTCAGACCCCGAGGTCTTGCTTTCATCATTACAAGTGACTTCCTCACCAGTTTCATAACCTTGCCTTTTTAATCTCAGAGAAAAAAAAAGTTGAATACAGTTACGCAGGGAACTGGGAAGGGGAATTGAGGAGCACGCAGGCTGTCTGGAGGGGGATTAGCCTTAATAGGAAACATGGTGGGCAAGGCGAGCTCCCGAGCTAGAGGCAATGCGTTGTTTATGGAAACGCCAAGGAGTCATTTCGGGATGAGTGGCTTTTAAACCCAGCCATAAGGGTAATGATATGGGGATCCTAGAGCTCCAAAGTTGGTGAATGGCGGAACGTAAACAAGATTAGCAGGGCACTGAGGCTGTTTGTTGGCTGCAGGGCTTAGAAACACAAACACTAATGTCAGAAACCTGGAAAAACCCCTTTAGAAGGGTAAGGCACATGAGAAAAATCCTCCATGAGGTGAAGAAGTAACTAAAACAATTGTAAGGGTGCTCAGACATGCAAACTTCAGCTCCTGCAAGTAGCAATGTCAGATTGATTGGGTTTGACCCAATTGATGTTGGACAGGGTCAAGAGCAGATCTAGACCTAGTGCAATTTTAGGGGTGCCAAATGTTAGACTCCAAAATCTCATTCCCCGCCTCAAAACCTGCCACCACATCACAAAGTCCACTATTAGAATCACTGTGGGTTTAGACATGGCTATGCAGAAAACCCCCGTGGCTTCGTACGTTTCCAAGAGTAGGAGCACACTAAATTTTTCCCAGAGTAGTATGTCAGTTCCTAAGCAGATAGTAAGGTGCTGCCACAGTTGGGCAAGACAGGCAATTCCTGAAAGAAGACAGAAAATGCCCAAAGTGCAGAGCGCACAGCTGTACCCAAGACAGCAGGAGACGAGAGAGAGGGGTGGAGTGGGAGGTGGCATCAAACACATCATTCATTCTATCAACAAATATGACTGAGTGTCTATGTGCCAAGCACTCTCTAAGCACTTGATATACATAATAAACAAAACAGGCAAACATTCTGTCCCTCATGTAGCTCATAGCCAAGGATAAATGTAGACGGACCTTTCTGACTTGGCCATTTACCTTTGGCTGGACCAACACCATGAACTGGAAGTTCTTGACAGAGAATACCAATGATAATAGCAAGGTCATAAGTAAACTTGACCCTGCTTAAGGCAACAGTAGTCTGTTACCTATGTTGTGCCCCCATTTCACCAAAGAGGAAGCCAAGGTTAAAGCCCTCTGAAGATTACACAGTTAGTGGGACTGTGCTGGAATGATGTCTCAGGACTTACTGATGGAAGGGGTGACCAAGGCTAGAACATGAATTCTGAGGTTAACAGAACTAGATCTGAATTCTGGCTCTGCTGCTCAGGTGACCTTGGCCAATCTATGCATTTTCTTCTTCACCCAGTGTCCTGATGTGCATGGTTGGGATGACAAAACCTACTTCAAAGGACTGAGGTAAAGCTGACATGAAAAACATCAGGGAAACACAACGATTCCTGGCATGTAGTAGTTGCTCAATAAACGACAGCTGTCACATCACAAGTACTCCCCATTCCTTTCCTTTTCCATTACCTCGTACTTGGTACCTGGACTGAGCATCTGCCTGACTCTGCACAATCCCCACTCCAACCCAGAACATCTCCCTCTCTTTCTGTAAAATGTAGACCCAGAAGACTCCAAGAAGCCCAGCCATGGAAACTCCCCACTCCCATTCCACAGGCGCAGGGAATTACACATCGGCCAGTCTGGTGTGTTTTTTGTAGATGAGTTTTGAAAGCTTGTCCCTTTGAACACACAGAAGTCAGGAAATGCAAAATTAAGGTTCCCAGAGCAATCATAACTCACTCGCAATGCACATGAAGGCATAAATTTCACTCGAAGTACAATACCATAAAACACGGAGCACACCAGAGTGGGAGAAGTTAAGACTGTTGCTGAAGTCATAAATTCGAACTTCCTGACTAGGTTGCATTTTCATTGTCACCCAGCATACTGCATTAACATAGCATTCACACTGGAAATTGCAACATAATTCAGAGGCTGCTGTGCCTGTGGCTGAGGTAGTTTCTGCTGCAGGGATCTGTCCTCAAACATTCACAAGGATTTCAAGAAAAGAACCCTGAGAAGAGATATTAGTTTCCTGGGGAATGCAGCTAAATCCACTCAGCATAAAAGGATTTAGCTACATTTATTTTCTAGCAAGCTCTGGAAGCAAGCAACCTCTTCCCTTTCCATTGCTTCATCCCTAGGAGAAGGTGGCTTACCCAGTCCCAGCCATTATCTGAATCTTCTCTCTGGGTTCTGAGAGGGTTTGGGCTATGGCTGCCCTGCCTCCTTGCCTGGGATGGGAAAGGTGAAAGAAATGGAGGCCTGGTAAATCAGTGCCTGCAAGTTGGTAACTTGTGTGTTTCCAATAGGAATCAACCCAGCATTCCTGCAAGATGTAGACATCAGAGTGAGAACTACACCCACAGTCCATGGTTCACAGACTTCGGCAGAGACCCACAGGATCAAGGGACCTGGAGCAAGGCACCGCCTCAGTTCAAGATCTCCTTCCACCTGGGCCTGGATGCCTGGTGAAAGGGGGTTTAATGATAATACTACTTTACCTTCATAGAGGAAGGAGACACAGGAATTCTGGTACTACCCACTCATGATCAAATATTCTTTGATTGTCGAGTCTAATCTTAACAAGGTTTTGCACAGCTCTCTCCTCCTCATCTCAGAGAAGGCACATGCTTCCTACACAGGGAGGCTGCCTATTTCTCTCAGGGCGCTCACTTTATCCTCCTGTACTTCCCTCATCTCTCACTCTTCCTTCTTCATTAAACAATGAAGGTATATAAAGTGCCTGACACTTTGTAGAGGCTCAGCAAACGTTAATTTTATTTAGGTTACCTGCATCAGGTACGTAGTCCATTTTTACAGGGATGGAGCATTCCCTTGTTCCCTATTCTGTATATTCCCTGCCTCATAGAGAGCACAGACAGAGGAGAGGACTGCCGTACTGTGCCTTAGGCTTCCTCTGCTCAGAGAACTTCCTAAATCTAACTTGTAACAGTGACTTCGATCCCTTTTGGACATTTCCTCTTTCATTGCAGACCACAAAATCCAGTCAGGGGGTTCCTTTGGCCCTCCGTGCTCTGTACTCTGTGAAGAGTGCACCCTTGGTTTTCACATTCCCCTCCATGGCTCTCTCACATCTGTGCTTTTCATGAAATAAAGAGGTGTGACCATTGAATGCGGGTCTTTTCTCCAGGTTGCGTCTGTCTGAGGGCAGAGGCTGCTAAGTATATTATGAAGTCAAGGAGAGTTCAATCTCTGATGTCTCATTCATCACACACCCTGCACATGACCGAGCTCTGCAGTCCTTCCTTCGCATTGTTTCTCTGTCCACCCCCACCTTCCAATTTCCACTGCTCTTCCCTGAGACTGGTCATAAAAAACTTGTACTTGGCCTTTGCCCAATCTCTTCACATGCAATGTTGCGACTCAAAATGCTCTCCTTTAAACTTATTTTTTTCATATGATACAACCCTTACTCAGAAACTGGAAGAGGCTCTTTATTTCTTAATATCAAATGCTGAGTCCTAATCAGATTCTGTGAGGCTCTTCACTAGAGATGGTCTCCTCCTCAAGGACTGGGAAATCTTGAAGGTAGAGGCAACAAGGTTAAGGGGTGATTTTATCATCATCTTTAAACCCTGAGATACTTCTTATGTGAAGGATATGTTTGCTCAGAAGAGATAATAAGGAGAAAATTTAAATAACTCTAAGAATGTCTTTGGTTGGAATAAAAGACAGTGTGTCTTGACCGTAGATCTAGCTTACGTCCTGCATTGTCCACAGGGTTTTTCTTAAACCTCCAGCTCCATCCATGAAAAGTATTCTTCATTTCATAGCCCCTCTCTGCATCATGTATCTGAAATTAACGTGCCACTTGGCTTCCTGACGGCAGCTGAATCGCTGCTTTGCACATCATCTACCTTGTTTTATGTATATGTTGCACCTCTTCTGGGCGTGTTATAATTTTTGTCTTATCGAACCTTTCCAAACCATCGGACCTGCAGCTGACTCCCACCATGTCCTTCCATTGGTTTCTGTTACTTGCCCAGTTGTCCTTTCCCCTCTGTGACTTTTCTTTTCATTCCTCCACCTATACACTAAAAAGGTCACACTCCTCAAGTGTCCTCTTATTAGTTTAAATTATTTTCTGATTGTAAGGAAAATTTACATTTTAAGGCTGTGATAGCTTTGGGAATCTCTGGACTATTACAGACCATCTAGAGAACTGCACATAGAAACAAAATTTGGCTTCCCTAAAGTCAGGAAAAAAAAAACTCTACAATGAAATGCATTCCAGGAAATAAATATTTGCTCTGACCCTCTTCCTAGTTATCTTATTCAAACTACAGGCTGTTGATTGCCAAACCTATGTCTTCTTCCAGATCTCTCTCTTGTGTTTCAAACACTCAAATCAATTGCCCTACAGAAATATGGTGTTTAACCCTGGTTTCTAATTAGTAAAAGATTTTCCTTTATTAATTTAAAATTATTCATGGCATCTTCCATATCTTAGCACTGTTTCTATACCTGAGGCCACAAAGATTTAATTTAATCCTTCTGCCACGTGAGAGCATTTCCCTTATGTAAGAAGACAGCTATGACAAACCCAACTGCTTCAGTCTCTCTTCTTAAGATGAGTATCCCCAGAATCCTTGTATTTCTCTGAATGAGCAATGACTTGTCAGTGTCCCTCTGAAAATGAGGACCCACAACTGATCACAATATTCCAGGTAGTTTTGACAGTGTAAAGTGCGCTGTGACTCCGTCGTCTCTTGTGTTGGACACATGTCTTCAAATTACTCTCGTTTTTCCCATTTGTCATTCATACTAAGATGTCAACTAAAACTCCAAAATCTTTTCACAGTTATTGCTATTAAAACATACTTCTCACGTCCTATATTTCTATAGCATGATTCTTTAAAAAGTATCAGAATCTATCTTGGTAATTTCAACTTAGTCTCAACAGCCAAAGTCATTTTTGAGTTGTTATTCAGTCATCCAAGTTAGTGCCAAAGCCCTGTGACAAGCATTGGAAGTACCTTCTCTTTGATACTGATTCATTGATCTCTCAGTACTAGCAATGAACTCCTCCAACTATATATTACACAAAACCAATTTGTCGACAGACACATAATGAAAGAATTTTTCAAATAGCTGGAGCTAAAACAGATATACTGGAGGCAAAAACTCTCTTGGTTTATCAGTCAAGAAATTCTCTCTAAAAAAAAGAAATGGCTCAGCTTGTGCCTAGTTTTATTCCAGTAACACTGCTTCATGAATACTCAAGACCATGGTCGACCATTCTTAGAATTTAGCAAGAGGTCTTTTACCAGCTCACCAAACAATAAATATAAAAAATTGCCTTCCCATCACTTTTGACAATTCTAAAATTATTTTTCTGTCTGTCAGTCTTCCGGTACCATTCTTCCTATTCCCCATGAATTCTCAAAAAAATGTGCTCAGTGGTTTTAAAATCCTATCTGCAAACACTAGGAGAGGCTGAATTGTTATCAGGACCTCCCAGCACATTTGTGCCTTTCTGTGAATTTACCATTGTTTCAAAGAAAAATATTTTTAAAGAAGTCCCATCTGCAACGTTCTCTCAGTATCCTAGAATTTAATGTATCTGGATCTAAAGATTTAGAAGTACCTTAAAAGTCAAATGCCTTTTGAAGTAGCTTGCCTATCTTTGGCTTTAGTTTTGTTTTTACCATGCTTGTTTTTAATGCTTTCTAGCTTGAAGACAACTGTATAATGGAGGAGTAAACCCTGTGGAAGTAGAAGAGCTCAGTCTGCTATCCCCTCTCAGTGTACCATGCCTACCCGACCCTTGTTCACTTCATCTGTTCACCACTAATTCCTGGCTGTCACGTTTTCCAGTAACGTTTCCCTCCTTCTGGGTTATCCTTCTCATTCTGTTCTTACCCAGTTCTGTGTCATTTCTTTATATTCATTCTTGACCATGTGCTCTTCTTCCGCCTTTGATCTGCATCCTATAAAAATCTGACTTCTTCCGAGACCTCCTGGGTGCCAAGTACATTGTGACATGCTTTCGGGTGCGGTGTGACCTGCTACACAGACGTTATTACCATGGAGAAAATTGCTTCTCTTTTATTACCATTTTAGTAACTCTTATGTAAGGGTTTTCTTTTCATCTTTTCTGTTTAAATTATTTATTTATAGACAGTTGCTCTGGCTTAAATGGGGAAAGAGGAGATTTTTAGCATTTTGAGTGGGCCAAGATTTAAGACCTCGTGGAAATGTTATTTGTTTCTCTGAAACTCTAAACTGCTTTATCTAGACCTCTTAGTCCCTCCCTCCGAATCAAACTTTCATGTGCATGTACCTCTGGCTTCATTATTCTCTCTCATTAGGGGCTTGTGAAGCCCAGCTGGGACTCTTCAAAATGATTTGCACTTGAAGTTGGGTGTAACCTGTTAGAAACGATCCATCATCCCCTTCCTCAGCCCCACATGGAATATTCCAGAGATTTCCTTCTTAGCCACACTTCTCCTGCTATGATTCCTGCTTTAGAGTGGTTTGTCCCAAACATTCAAACGAAATCATTTCTTTCCATCCATATCCCAGCTGGGATGCCGAATTCCTCCTAATGTACACTAAAGAGAGTGTGACCAGAGTGTTTCTGATAGGCCTTTATCTGAGCTCCTTAAGAGCTCGATACCAGGAAAGCAGAGATTAACACGTAGCAAGAAAATACATTCAGGCAAATATAATCCCATCTGTACCTGCCAAAATCTTCACTCCGCTTTACCAACTTCCTTGTAATAACATTGTTAAAGGATTCTGACACTTCTTAGATAAGCACTTCATTCAGCTCTCTGTCTCCTTTCAGAAGAAACAGGAAAATTCCAAATACAGTCAACTCAGTTATCAAGGTCTTCTTATCCAGCACGCAAAGTCTCTAGGCCCTTTGTTTCTCTTCCTCTCTCTCTGACTACCTACATTTGGGATGCATTAGTTCCACTCTGTACCCCCATTTTCAGGGCACTTTGAGAGGAAAGAGTCATAGGTTGCCAGAAATGTTTTTATTTTACTTTTTATTAGCATGCCTAATAAAGAGATGGGTGAGTGAGGTCTTTGGAACCAAGGAGCACAATGAAGCTTGATGGTTCCAAGTATGTTCGACTTTGAAACACTTAGTTCCAAGATCTCCTGATTAAGCAACAATAATAGCTACCCGGGAAGGGCCTCCTTCCCATAATTTCCTTTTTCTTTCTCTGCTGAGCCATTTTCTTGCTATTTTCTTTGTCAGAAAAGATGAAGCTTTCAGAGTGAAGCAAAATTAGTTAATAAATAAACTGTTCCATTGGTCTCTACAATTCTCAAAAAATGTTGAGATGCCTCACCAGGGTGTCCACCAAATTTCCATCTCCTCTTGTCTTCTTCTGAGGGTGGGGGGAAAGGGGATACATTTTTAAAAAATGTATTAAATCTGATTCTCTCCCCTCCCCCACAGTTTTGTATGATTATGTGACTGTTCTCTAGTTTTTATGCAGGAGAGGGGATTTGACCTGCATATGGTTTAAATGGACTTCAGAGGGTTGCGAGAGCCAGGGAGTCTGACTGTGTCTATCTCTGTTTCTTTACAGAAAATATGTTTAGGTTTCCAAAGAAGTGATTCACAGAAACTTTGGAACGCAATTTGTTTATAATGTGGAGCCTTGCTAGGTCCCTGGACTTCGCTTCCTGCAGCAGCCTCTGCTAACAGAGAATCTAGGGCTTGAACAGTCCCAGTAGAACCGACTCTGATATGTTTTAAAGAGAAGTTAGAAATTGATTTAGGCAGTTAGTTTGAGCATGCAAGCTAGGCCATTGCTAGAAGTTGCATTACTTCCTATGACACCTGGGACCTAGTTACTTTAAGTACATAAATCAGCCTTCTGAGAAATATTATTCAGTTTCCTGAGCTTAGTTTAAGCTGAATTACAAGTGACCCTGTAGAATTATTTTATTCCCCTTTTGCCTGAATTCCTGTGCGAAGGATTAAAAAATCACGTTGTCTGTTTTTATTGGCGTGTTTTCTCTCCCCCCACCCCATTTTAATAACTTCGGTTCCTTAAATCTATATTCTACATAGCACTTTATAGAAATTGGCCAAACATGTAAATGCCCAAAGTGAACTAGGACTTCACTATTCCTACAACCACTGGTGCATATACAGAAAATGTGATGGCCCTTCGGGTACCAATAACTTCCCAGGACATAAAAATGAGAATCACTGCTTTTGCCAGATCTCCCAGTGCTTTATGACATCACCAGGCATTTTGTGACACCATCGCTTTAACACACAGCCTTTGGCCCTAGACTACAGGCAAAGGACTATGTTTATTGATGGAGGCAGTGGAGGAAGGACTGGAGATTGGAAAGGAAAAGCTCCAAAGTCGCCTGGAGAAATTACACTGAAGAAAAACAAGATTCAGACATTTCCGAAGGGGAGCAGAGGTGGGGAGGGCAAGGAGGATTGAAGATAAGGCAACACTGAGTTACAATCATACAATTTAAAAAATCCCAGTCCAATGCCAGTGCTTTGTGGTAATTTTTTTCCATTTTAAATAACAAGATAAACAGGAAAGTTTCTGATGTTCACTAGCTCAGATTTTAAGGAAGCAACGAAGGAGAGGTGTAGCAGTAAAATATCATACATAACCAAATCGAATTTGCTTCTATCCCGATGAGTCCTTCCCCTCCACCATTAGTCTGGATTCACTGGCCCTGGAGTTGGGAGCAGTAATGCTTTCATTGTGGAATTTCTGGCCACTAGGGGCGCTCTGTGGCCCTCATCAAAGTGAACGAAGTTTTCCCTTCATTTGGAAGTAAAAGTTGGAAATCCCTAAAGGAATTTTAGTAGGAAAAAAATTCAAGAATTTATAAATTACTATTCATATGGAGAAATTGTAAGAAAAGAGTTGGTAAATTATTGGTTTCTAATTATAGTTTTTTATATGTAGCTAAAATTAGGCCTGTGTGGTAACCCCCAAAGGGTTGCTGTGCTGTGGACCCTTTCCCACAACACAGTCAAGACTGAGAAGAATGAGACCAGGTTTCCCTTCCCCCACCCTTTGTTAACCAGAAGGCAATGTTGCATCCAGATTTCATAAAAATGCTTGTTTCTCTCTTCACGTGTTAGACATGGTTCTGGTTTATGGTACTAATTGATCCTTGGGGCTGCAGCCACACAGAGGAAACTCGGTTGTAGAGACTGGGCCTCTGACCATTGTGGTATTTCTCAGACTTTGTATGGAATAAAGAGGGAGCCTCCAAATTCCCTGGGTCCAACTCAGATTTCTGCCATCTCTGAGTCCAAAGCCAAAAACAAGTAACACAATAATCAATATGAAGACGATGAAAACCACAATCACCAAAGCCTCCATATGCAACCAATACTCATTCACATCCCACCCCCCCCAGACTCACTCTATTGAGAGAACCCAACAATTTCTTCAGTTCTTGAGCCTCGGGGAAATCATATTCCTGCAGGCAGGTGGCAGATGCGGAGGTCTCTGTTTCCCCTTGGGTGTGTAGTAACTCCTCTTACTGATTTATCGCTGAGAGAGCCAGGCTTCTTGATGGAATATCAGTGAACAGAAGGAGAAAAAACATGCAAATCCTTTTCAGCCGGTGCTATGAGAATTTGCAGACCCATTGTTTTTTCTCCCCTGAAATGCAAACGAACCAGAAAGAGAAAACCAGAGAAATGAAGGGAAATGATGATAAGGTCTCTCAGCTTGGTAGACTACCTTCAGGGAATAATAAAATTCACACTGGAGAATTTTACAACACACAGTTTCCATTTGGGCAAATCTTTGTGCTTCTTGGAGCAACTAGTTTATGGTGTCTTGAAGGTTGTTTCCTCCCCACTGCTTGGAGAAGTGCAGGGCAGGCCTAATGGCAACATTAGAAAGCCCTGGAAAATACATGAAATCTAAGAACGATGACAGTTAGAGATAGAGGAGACCCATGACATCATCCCACGGGCCCAGAGGGATCAGTGGAAGATTCTTTCCTGGAATAGGTCTTCTAGTTCCTGATCCTGTTGACTTTCAAATGGCTCCAGGGATGGCCTTTCCACCTTGCTGTCACCTTCCTAACTCTTGCTGTCATAATTTTTCAGGGTGTCTAGTCCAAGTGTTCCTTGTCTGAAAATGACAATGGCTTTCCTTTACTCAAAGTTGTGTCCACCTGCTAGAATGAACACTTCACTCTTTTGAAGCGGTAACTATTTTTTATTTTTCACAAGAACTCGAATTCATATTCTCTCTCTCTCTCTCTCTCTCTCTCTCTCTCTCTCTCTCTCTCCAGAAGCCATTGTACCTGCAGATGGGGTAGGGAGCATGGACCAGAAATCTTGGCAATTTGGCCAATGGAGTTTTAACTCATTTGAGCTGTGCTGTCTCAGAATGATCACCCCAGAACTGCTCTCATTGTTCAGGGTTCACAGTGCCAAGCTGATACCTTCTTTCAGTGCTACATATGGAGTGTGCACTACACATTGGAGCTTCCACACTGCAGACCTCAGTAAACCACATAGCCCTATACAAAATACCTTTCCCTCATAGTCATGAGGGAAGGTAATGCTCAATTTACCTTGCATGTGAATGTATGTTGATGTACATGTGTGCCTATACATGTTGGGATTATAATTATAAAATTCTTAGGTATTTTCCTCATGTGGATCCTAATAGAGTGCAGGCTGAGAGCCATGAGAAAATCATAAACTCATGTTTTCCAGCCTCTTTCTTTAACAGTTAGACAGAGCTGGAAAAGTGAAAAGTTATGAGCCTAGAGGTAACTTTCCCTGACAACAAAATCAGAAAAGAACCCAGAAATCCCCTTGCAAGCCAGAGTTCCCACTCAGTTCTTGTTTTGATAATTCACTTACTATGTCCCTTTCTCTGCACCTCAGTTTTTCTAACTCTGAAACAAAGAAATTATCCAGAGAAGAGGTGGCAAACTGGTATCTACAAAATGACTTTTCCAGCAGCATTTACTTTTTTAAAAAGTCAGTGGATGTTTTAATGTAATAATCTGGATTTTTAAACTTGAATGAATGTGACTTGGTTGCCTCCCCACAGCCATTCCTCCTCCTCCTCCAAATTCTTGTGTGCAGCTCTTGCCTTCTACCCTGAGGGTGTATAACTGGGGTGCTGTACCCACCAGCTCCTCCTCTCTGAGCTGGGTTTTCCTTACTTGCTGCTGAAAGCACCCCAAACCCCTGACTTCATTTGACTGACAAGAAGATCTGGTCACCCTTAGTCAAAATCCCTCATAGCAACAATGAGCTGGTGCCCCTAGTGGCTGCTCCCTTTCAATGGGCTGTGCACTCTCAAAGCTTAGCCACTTCTATCATTTGGCCACCTGTTTGCCCGAAGTAGAGACTTCAGTCTGTGGCCCTTGGGTGAATGATTATGTGTTACAGAATTTTATACACTTTATGGATGCATCACAGCTGGATGTGGCCCTGGCATATTTTGATTCAATTGTCTACTCAATTAGGTCAGATAGCAAGTTTTAACTGACATGACCAGGCTGAGTTTTAAACTGACCAGATGAGTAGTTTCGGCATTGTGTGAGCACTGCCTTAGTAAAGCTTTGCTGAACTTCCTGTAGAAATACGTGCCAAATTATATGCAAATTTGTATTTTTCATGGGAGCCGAGAGCTTTGGCACTTAATTTTGATTTTATTTTTTTTTTATAGCTGAGTATGTAGCGTTGGCCAAGTTCTGCATGTTTAATCCTTTTAATCATTCAACATAAATCATGCTCTCAGCCCCTTAATCATTCTTGTTATTCTTCTTTGAACTTCCTCCAGTTTCCTTACATCCTTCATTGCATTAAAAAAAGAGTTTTTGAACAGGCCTGTTTTACTTCCAAAAATCCATTCTAGGATGGAAACAGTGGGGGTTTAGAAGATCTGATGCCATGAGAGACTCCAAGGGAAATGCAAGGTTTGGCCCTTGGAAAGTCACAGACATTCACAGGGGCCCCCTTGTCTGTATATCTGACCCTGAAAGACTTTTTATATCCTTTTTCCCTTAAGTAAAACAGAAAAGGACTTCTATGATGACTCTTGGTAACAGAGTCCACATTCTTTTCTAGTATATCTATGTATTTATTTATTGAAAAGCTACTATGTGAATGTGAGTGGATACTCTTTCCATGTTGAGTGTAGGGAGGGAAACACTAGCAGGAGAAATCCACTTGCCACGTCTCTTAGAATTCAGAGACCGATCTGCCATCTATCAGCTGTTTCCCCTTTAATCAGGTTTTAGTGATGACAGAGATAGTGTCTCAGAGACACTCATGGGGAAAAAAAAACCCTAAAGGAAGTGATATAAAGAGAAGTTGATGGAGTTTCTTATCATACATCCACCTTTTGTGGTATCTACTTTTCTTCGTCTCTAGAATCCAAGCTCAAGAGAAACTTTGTCTCTCTCGTCAGTCTGTCCCCAAATCTAAAAAGACACCACAGAATAAGGGCTCAAGAAGTGTTCGGAGATTGAGTGAATGGTCACCTTCCGCCTATCACTTCATGTTTTAGTAAGGATAATTGATACTTCTTAATTTTATGCAAAGCATTATGTCAAACAGCTTCAAGACAATTTTTAAAGGCTCCCTTACTCTCCAGTATGTGTCCCAAATTAGATTGGGGACCAAACATCTCGCAGAGAAATTTAGAGCCCCCATTGCTCAAGGTCATTTAGTCCAACTAATGCACAAATTCCCTTTATTGGCCATCCCGTCATTTACCATTCAGCCTCTGCTCGAGCACCGCTAGAAACAGAGAGCTCATGCCCTTGTGCAGCTATGAGTATTAGAATGCTCTTGCTTGAATTCAGCTAATATCTCTTTTTCCCTATAGCCTCCATTCATTGCCTTGGTTGTCAGAAACAAATTAATCTTTCTTTCTACTGGGCAATCCTTTAGGTATTTTGAGACATTAACACGTCCCTTCTAAACATTCTATTCAGTATTTTAAATGTCCCCAGTTCCTTTCTACACCTACAAACATAGCAGAAATTCCAGCTTAGGAATTTTGCACGTGTTCACCTTGAGAATTCAAATGTGAACAGCAGGAATGGACCAGTGGTGCGTCTATTTATGGGAAAGACTAAAGAGCTTCACAGGGGAACCAATAAGTAACTACCTAACCAGCTTCAAGTCATCCTGTGAGAGCCAGGAGACAGCATGAGAAAGGAGGAAAAGTTAGGGGCAAGGGCTCAGCTGATTTCTGGTTCCAGCTTTCTACCCCCAGGAACCGGTGCCAACTTGGAGAAAAAGATACTGAGAGTCAAAGGCCAAGGCCATGAGAAATCTTTGGTCAACAGTAAATACAGAGTGACATTGTTTTCACATCTGGGTGGCGTTGTATACCACATGGATGGCGAAGTGCGGGGGGAGAATGTAGCACATCATACTAGACTAGACAAGACAACATCAGCTCTGCAGCAAGGCAGGAGCGAGGATGGAGACCTGGTGGAGAAAACACAAGCAGAGGGGCAGGTGATGTTGAGAGAGCACTGGAGTGCTCGGGCAGCAGCCGAGGAGAGGGTTCCGCATCTGGCAGGAGGGAGGTGTCTCTGGGTAGGAATGGAGGAGGACTGCAGTTCTTGTACATCCTGGCAGGGAGGTGCTGTTTTGTTACTGTTGTTGTCCCGGCATCAGGAAATGTGATTATAAGTAATAATGGTGACCATTATTTCTATCTTTTGAGTCTGTTGTATGGGCCATATCAGGTGTTAACAGCAGGGTAAGCCATTTAATCTTCATAATCATCCTGTGAAATTGATACGATCTTTATTCTTATTTTACAGATGAGAAAATTAAGACTTAGAGAAATCTTCTCACCCCAAATTTCACCTCTAGTAAATGGCAGAGCTGTGAAACAAGGCTACTTTTATCCAACTTCTAAGCCTGGCATCTGAAATGATACAAAATTCTACATTTCAGTATCATTTCCTCATATCACAGCCCACACTTACATAGTACAGTATTTACTTTTGAGTTAAATAGGTTTGGGGCCTTAATCAATGCTTTTTTTGTTTGTTTTTAATGCCGAATCTTAGTGTATATAGCACATCAAACAAAAAAGCATGCAGGGAAGTGAAGCCAGTTGATTTCTGCAGAAACTGTTTTCATCGTGTGAACAGAGAGGGTCATCCTTCCACTGTCACTGAGCTAAGGGTAAGTGGCCATTAGTCCTCACATCACATCAGTCCTTTCGGCTGAAGAGCTAACCCTTCACAACACGTGGTGTCTCCGAAGCAGCCTCCCCCTCTCCGTGTCAAGTCAACAATAACGGGGACAATGAAGCACACTCTCCCATATTGTACGTGTCCATCAGCATCGTCTGTGTCCCTCGACGCTCCCCGCAGCAGAGAACTGTTCGCTCTGTTCCAGTGAAATCCAAATCATCTCATGAGTAATCCTGGGGCATCCTGCTCCATAAAGCCCTTTTATGGGACCATAAAATATCCCATCTCACCACCCTAGAGAAGTTGGCCTCAAGAATGAGAGCAAACTGTTTGCACTGAGCTGAACAAGTTGAGCAAATTTTTGCTCCTAGCTAGAGCACCTTCGACTTCCTTATTGGACAAAAGACATTTAGCAAAAGAAAACAATTTTAATTGCATGCTCCTCTTTACAGCAGATCTTTCAAGATTCACTTGTAAACCAGGAGCAGACTCTCGCGTAGAGAGCAAAGTGTTCTAGACACGCTGATACTTTACGTGCCCAAGAACGCAGCCCTTTACAACCTGGGGGTACTTTACTGCTAATGATCTTCGAAGTTAACAAGGTTTGCAAAAGCTTCTCAGCATTATTATTACTATTTATATTAATAACATTAGTGATCTCCCTTATTCTTCCAAGACTTAGCACTGCTAATTGGCTTCAGTATAAACAGAGGCATTAATGCTATCATGCGATGCAAGCAGAGCCAGCTCTGGCAGCTTTGTGGGTTAGATATGGAAACGTTTGCTATCTAATGAGGACACAAAATGTTAATCTGCAGAACAAATTGTATTTATAGAGAAACTAATTATCATATGCAAATGTGACACACATCACTTGCAAAATTCTTGCTGCTGCTGGGCTGGCTCTCTGACCTTTCTGAAATGCAGCACTTTGGAGCAGTAGCTAATGGTTTCATGCTCGGAGGCTGATGACTTTCATTTTCACACACAAATGAGCTAAATGGGACGGACTCTGGCTCTGAATAAACACAACAGAGCCATCACTTCTGCGGCTGTACCCTCCCACCCCTGGCCCCGCTCTACTGATTTCATATCCTTTCCTTTAAAACTCAGAATTCCTGCAGTTTTTTGCTACATCTGAAAAACCAGATATTAGATGATCAGAGTAAAGAATGTTTTAACCCCATTAATAAAAACAATTAAGACACTCTTATGAATGCAGTCCTACTGGATGAAGGCCATTTTGATATTATTTTCATAATTGTTTTTTTCTTTTTTATTGAAAAAGAAACTACTTTAAGTATATGGCATCGACTGTTAAATCTAGCGAGTATGGTTTAACCCCTTAACTACTTTTCCCTTGTCTCTTTCAAATATATATGTTCCCCACTTTGAAACCTCAGAGATGTATAAAATGCTGGATCTTAAATGGCCTTAGTGATCGTCGAGTGAGTCCAAATATTTCATTTACAGATAAAGAAAGAATGGCTCAGAGAGGTCAAGTGACTGGCCCAAGATCACACAGTGAGTTACTAGAAAACACCAAAAGTCAGATGCTTTCTGTATGCTTGAAAAATAAAACATCTCTACTGTTGCACTGCTAAGTTTAGAGTTGTGTGGATGCTTAACAGCTTTTATAACTTTATATGAAGATGCTGCTGGCCAGAGCCCCTCAGCCAGCTTACAGACAAGTAATTGTCTTAATTCATATCCCAACATTTGGTATTTGATTCAATATTCTCCAAATGCCTCCTGGGCTCCAAGGACAGAATGGAAAGAAAAGTGGCCTTTAATTCTCACAGAACCCACAGTTTGCTGAGGGCACCAACATACAAAAGACAATTTCAATGGAAATGCATTATTAAAGTATGCTTGAGACAGATAAGAACACAGAGGAGAAACAAGGGGTTCATGTGGAGGAAGTCGTAAGGTGGGGAAATATATTCATTTCCATTGCTATACAACACATTACCTCAAATTTAGGGGCTTAGAAGACATACATTTATTATTTGCATGGGTCAGGAGTTCCCGCGTGTCTCTGAGGGGTCCTTAGCACAGGGCCTCACAGGGATGGGGTCAAGGTGTTGGTCAAGCTTTGTGCCTTTCTAAATCTCAGTGCTCTCTTCCAAGCTTGCTTGGCTGGCGGCAGACTTCCATTCTTCATAGTTGCAGGACTGGTCTTTGCTTTCTTGCTGGCTGTCACTCACTGGGGGCTGGTCTGAGCTCCCGGAAGCCAGCTCAGCTCCTGGCCACATGGCCCTCTCACGGAATGGCAATTTCCTTCTTCAGATTCAGCAGGGGAATCACTCTCTTCAGGATGGCCCGGCCCCTTTTTTTAAAGAGCTTTCCTACCCAGGCCCACCTTGGAAAATCTCCCTTTTGATTAATTCTAAATTATCTGATTGGGGACCTTAATTACATCTGCACAATCTCTTTATGGTTGCCCAGTTATGTAAACTAATCACAGGAGTAAAACCCACCCCACTCAGAAGTTCACCACACGCAAGGGGAAGGGTTACACATGGTGTGTATTTCAGAGGGACAAAAACCGGGGGACCCACCTTAGAGTTCTGCTTCCCTCAAGCGGAGAGCGGAGTGGTACTGATAGAACAGGTTTCAAAAGATGTAAACTGAATCATAAGAGACAAACATCTGTGATTAGTTAATTTTATTATTTTCTTAAAATTATTTTTTTTAATAAAAGGCCTGTGTTCCCAGGGTGAAACTTTATTTATTTAAGTCAGACGTGGAGTGAACATAAAAAAAAGGAACGAAATGGAAAATTTATCAAGAGTACAAAACAATAAAATTTGAAGAAAAAAACAAAACAAAGAAAAAACCAAAACAAAGAAAAAACCAAAAACTTTGTTAGAATGAATGAATGAAAAATGTTAGAATGAATGAAAAAGCCCTAGATGGGGCCTAAGAAGACAAGATATTCAGTCCGTCTGGGCCTCTGTGTTTTCATGTGGAAATATGATGGTTATTTGCCATATGTGAGAGGCAAAGGAGTAATTTTCCTAACCTGTAGTAAATTCTTATAAAATAAAAAAAGGAAAAGAAGAATCATTGACTATAAAAATGGGCTAAACATTGGAACTAGTAGTTGAGGAAAGAAGAAGCAAAAGGGTAACAGGCTTTTTAAGTGCTCCAATATATTTGTAATAAAGAATAATGACAATAACTAACAATTAAAATTTTTCTTAACTATATTCAGGCATTGTTCTACTTCCATTACATGGTCACCTCATTTAATATGCAACCCGACAGGGTTGGTCCTGTTTTGGGGTCCACTGTATTGGCACAAAGAGGTTAAGTTAATAGCCAGAGGTCACAAAGTAGTAAGTAGCAGAGCCCCAGTTCCACCCAGGAAGTCTGGCTGTGCTCCAACCCTCCTGCATTCCTACCCTGACGGCACACTGAGAAGTCAACAGCGACTTGGTAGGACTTGTTAAAATAATAAGGACTTAGTGTTGATAAGGGTTCGGGAGATGAGACACTGTCCTATACTGTTGATAAAAATGGAAACAAATCTTTCTGCAGAGGTTTTTAAAATATGTATTTTAAATCTTTAAAAAAGTACATAGTCTTTAATATAGCATTTATTTCATGTCCTTTTATTCCATGAAGGCTGTGTGTATGTATAAATAATTAGCTCTGAGAATATCTGTCAAGTTACTCATAAAAGTAAAAAAATGAAATAACAACAATTTTATAAAATGGAAGCAACAACACAGACATCACATCAATTATTTTGCATTCATTGAATGAGGTGCTATACAACTATTATGGCTGTATTTTATGTTTTAGGATATTAACCTGCACTGTGTATTAGGAATGTAAAGCATGTTACATGATACCACGCTCTTATTAAAAACCCTGCATACATGAGTGCCAAAAAAGAGAGGGGGAGTGTGGCCTGGAAAACTATTCACCAAACTATTAAGTGTGATATATTTGAAATGTGATAAAATTATGGGTGATTCATGTTTATTTTTTTAATTTTTGAGTATCTTTTTATTCAACAGGCACTGTCTAATAAGAAAAAATAATTTGAAAATTTAGGTAAAGTCTCTAAAAGGCTTTTCATGGTACCGTTTAGGATCTGTCTCTTGTAAAGTGTTCTGTGTAATCAGTCAGTCTCATGGCGTGACAGCCACATTGAACTCGAAGTCTCATGAACTATCTGCTGTTCTTGGGTCAGCTAGACAGTAACTCCAGAAAGTTAGAATTGGAAGGAATCATAGAAATCCAATGATCCAACACCTTTGTTTTGCAGATGAGAATGAGGAAGCCACAGGGAACAGGTGACTCCCCAAGACTGACAGCCAGTGTGGGGCAACACAGGACGGGAAGGCAGGTCACTCCATCTGCAGGTTGGTACCAGCTGTCTTTTGTGACGCCATCTTCCCTGCAAGATCTTGCATGTCTTTAATTGTGAAATTAGATGCCTGGAGCTGCAGTTCCTCAGGTCAGGGTGCGATGGTCATAAAGCTAGGATTTGAGGTCAAATAATTCAAGTTGAATGCCAGCTCTTCTGTTTCTGAGAGACCTTAACCAAGAAAATCAACTTTTTGAACTTCATTTTTCTAAACTGTAAAATAGTGACTGTAATAATACCCATCCCTTTGGCTACAGTGAAGATTTAAAAATATACTTATGTATTTTAAATGTTTAGCACAATACCTGGCTTCTTTATGTTTTAAACACAAGCTATCGCCCTGCTGTTTTTTATCTTAGGGCATTGAACCCAAACTGATGCCAGTGTTGCCCTGTTTTCTGGCAGGAAAGGAACTGGGTTAATGATTGGCTGCCATGACGACGGTCCCACTTACCCATCTTTGCTGAGAGTTAAGCTTCATATCTCTTCCCTGATGAAGGAGTAGTTGTGTTCTCTCTGTTGCCTGCCCTCTGGGGGAATCCCTTACACCTGGCCACCATAGTAGTAAACCATCCAGAATTAAAAGAAAGAAACATAATATATGAGCCACGGGAAGTCAGCTCCCCATGTAAATATGTAATGAGGTTGGCTAGCAAAACAGTCACTGAAGTTGGCTACTCTGGAGGATGTTTGTTGTGGCGTTGGGTCGCTGCTTGCAGGACCTATGCAAGTGAATGCAGAGATGAGGCTCCCCCCCACAGAGGTTCACACACACTTCACTCTTGGCTTGTGCAAAATCACAGTAGTAACTGATAGTCGGAGTTAGGTTTATGGTGGGGGTGGGAAAGGGGACAACAGAACAAAAGGAACATGACACCAGGTTGGCAGGTGACACACCTGCCCCACCGCCTTGCCCCTGCTGCCACCCTCTATGCTGTACGCCTGGGGGCCGGTCTTGTAACTTCTCCAAGATGCAGAAGTAGGGGCCAGAATTTGGTAAATGTATTTTTACACTTAATGAAGATAAGACTCAAGGTCCAGGTCTCCTGACCCAGTGCACCCAGGGTGCATACACTCAAATTAGAAGGTAAAATTTCAGTTCCTGCGGAAATGGTGATGCAGACCTGTAGAGGAAGTCTCCCTCACACAACTTCCCAACCTCACCTGGCCTGCGATTCAAATCTGTGTTTCCACTGCCGAGAAGTCAGGAGAGAGTTTATCAGGGATCTTGGACTCTCTAATCCTGCTAGCAACCTGCCGAGGCATTTGGCCTCATTGACCCATTGCTCCCTTCCCGGTATTTAAATGTAATTAGGTTACATTTGGTCGAATATTAAGAAGCTATTTTAGAATGGTGATAACAAGGACTCATTCCATTTGGCTAAGCCAAGTTGCAAGTATTCCAACTGTTCATGTTCGCTTCTTGTTGGTGCTTGGAGGAGCCACGGGCTCGCTTGGCCCTGGTAAAGTAATCCCTGACATCAAAGCCAGGAAAACAGTGCTGACCCTGGGCACGCGGGCCGTTACTCCCCAATGGCTTCCAGGCGATTCAGTCCATCAGAGCAATGCCCTGTGGGATTTCAACGTGCCACCAAAATGCTGTTTTCCGTTGTCACTTCAAGTTTATGATAAATTGACAGCTGAACACTTTCCTGTCTTTCAGGTGGCAGAGACAATTCATCAATAACACCTTAACTCTCAGAAAATATCTACGAATGCACTACCACTAAAGGCCACAAGCTTTTTACAGATTCATAGTGACTTATAACTTTGTACTTGGCTACAGAGAGGAAAAGGTTGATTTTCAGCTAACATGGAGCAGAGCCAAAGAGAAAATGAGGACCTACCTGAGAAATATTCCTGAAAATGCCGAAATAAAAGCAAATGGTGTGAAGACCTTAGCTAACCTCATACTAATTCCATCGTCCAAAAGTACAGAAGTTCTAGAGAAATCGGAGCCAACACAAGCCATCCTATCCAGGTGAGGGGAAGCAGAGAAGCAGGGTCTTCAAGCTGGCTCAGCTTCCTAAAAGGTCTAATTAAATGAAACAATTAGAGGTTGGCTTCTGTCCTGCAAGTTATTCTGCCACTGATGAAATCCCAAGGAATGGCAAGGAGCCAAAATTGCTCAAGTGACTTCTTGTTCAATTCAGCCATTTAAGTGCTCATCAAGTGTTAAATTTAAGTGTGTGTAAAGATTATTACCAAAACCAAAAATCAGGGGAAAAGTGTGA
Organism: Desmodus rotundus; assembly: GCF_022682495.2. Lineage (NCBI taxonomy): Eukaryota > Metazoa > Chordata > Mammalia > Chiroptera > Phyllostomidae > Desmodus > Desmodus rotundus. The sequence goes on along the minus strand of NC_071399.1, from coordinate 18,480,660 downwards.
ATACGCTTACAGGCAGCATACATTCAGGTCAAGAGAGAAATAGCTTCGGGGCTTTAAAAGATTTAGCTTTTAGCAAAAGTCATTTTTCTCCCTCTCGCAAACCTGTGAACTTTGAATAGCCACTTTTCCTGATTGCCTTCTAGATCATCAGTGCTGCCAAGGGCCCCAGTGTGAACAGCGGACTCCGGATGCTGGGTCTTGAGGGGCGGGGCTTTGAGAGGCTCCTCCTACCAGCTTTCTGAATGCTGTCCCAGACTGAGGTGGCCGTGTCACTCTCCAAAATTGTGATAAAATTAAGTCTCCAGCTCAGATTTCATGAATCCTTCTTTTGTTTGTTTTGAATCTTTTAATATTCTTAGTAAGAAGCTATTTAGAAAGATGTCCTCAGAGTTCCTTATAGATGTCTAAAAAAATATTATGGCTACCATGCCCAATCAGTTAAAACATGATCTTTCCGAGTGAGTGAATTATTAAGATAATTTTTTATTATCTTCAGTATCTTAAGAGCTAATGGTACTACCTTGCTCTTTGTCTTCTTATTAGTATTTTTTTGGCGGGGGGCTAGAAATTATTGACACTTTGACAGTTTTTTTCTTAACAGGTAACTATGTGGTTGAACTACATTTTGTAGAGTGGAGAAATCCTGGCATAGTCTTCATTTTAATACAAAACAACCAATAAGGAAGCAGAGGCTCAAAAGACACAGGTGAGTGAGCACAGGTGCCCAAGGCCTCCTCCCTTAGTTCCTCCCACGGCACACGCCTTACCTCATTATCAATCAGGTAGGTGAGAAGCCTGTATGTATGGACTTGCTACCATTTATCCTGTTCAGCCTGCCCACAAACTCCCCAGTCACCCCATCAGCACTCAGGGGCACAGCGTGTATCAATAGAGGCTTTCCTGATGTACCTCTCTTCCATCCTAACCTGTTTATTTTTTCCTGAGACACTGGGTCTGTATGAGATTTGTACCCAGCAGGATGGGCCACACCAACCATTGTGGCAGACTAATAATGATCTTTGAAGAGTGCTCTATCCCTCCTGTTGGAAAACTTGCCCGTTTTATTTTCTCGTAGCCACTGGCACAATAGAAGTAGTTAACAGTTCTGCAAAGGAAGTCTACATCGTGGGGTACGTCTTAAATGCCATATTTACTGAATACCTAGCACTTGAACAGATGCTGAGTTATCTTCCAGAGCATATTGAAGACACTGATATTATCTTGTGTTTGGAGGAGAAGAGTCATCAAAACCTTAACAAGAGGCCAACATCACAAACAAATGGTCCCACTTTTGTTGGGCACATAGTATGTTCCAGGCACTGAGCTAGGCATTTTACATATATTATTTCCAGTTTCTCCAGCAATTGTTCACAGCAAGTTACGATGGCGACTTTATAGAGGAAAGAAATTATCTTCTAAGAGATTTTGACTTCTCAACTATCACACAGAAAGTGCCACAGTTAGGATCAGAACTAGGAATATTCAGTCCAATGCTGGTATTTATTCCACTACACCACATTGCCTCTTTTGTGCACAGGGGTAAGATAGGGTGGGGAGTTCAGTGTACCCCACTGCGCATACTTGAACCTCTGTTTAATAGTCACCAAATTTCAGAAAAATATGATACTCGATTCCTTGCTTATGTGAGATAAGGAGCCAAGTTTGTTTCTTTTTACCCCCCCCAATTTCTTTTCAGTATTTTCCATCTCTGATTTCCATCATAGATTGTTAAACAACAATCTGTGTTTAACCCCATATCATTGAAATTTGTATATTCTTCATATGTTTTCAAAAAAGTTATAAGTTTGCATGTAAATATATATGTTAATTTATAATATTTAGAATTTGTGCATTGCTTTGCTTCTTTTAAACTTTTCTAGGCATTGATTGTATAGTTCAACAATAGTACCAAAGGCAACAATATGAAATTTAGGACAAACAAGAGGCATTTTGTACATATTTAGTTCGTAGTGAATTATGTCAATAAGACACGCGATCGGGTAGATTTTGTGTGTTGCGGTGTAGGTGATTAGAGTGGAGGAACAAGGTTGAGCCAAGAGGTAAACATCCCAGAGAAGAAGGTTTTGGTCATTGTTCATACAACGTTCTGGTGCATTATCCCAACAGGATTATGCTTACCAGGCCATAAGTTATTAATGCTTTGGACCTGCTTTCTGAAATATGCTGGAAGTGTGGGTTACCTCTCCCTTCACTAGGCCCATTGCCCTACAAGTCAGGCCAACTGTATTCCATCGTACAGGTACAGGCAAAAAATATGCCAGTGAACCTTCATCAGAATTTTGGCAAACATGCCCCATGCAAGGTAGATAGCAGAATTTGTTCAGAACGAGACTCTTTGTTTCTACGTTACTTAAATTTTCCAGAATAATCATTCTTTGAGTTTGATATTTTCTACATGTAGCTGACTGAACAGAAATTTGTTTGGCTCCAATGCTAACTACACACAGACATTATCCTCTCTCTTATCAAAAGTTCAGCCAGGCAGCTTTTGCTGTAGTAGTGCTGCATAGAAAAGTATCTCCTAAATCCCAGTTGATTGCAACAACAGATATTTTTTAAAAACTTCACTCACGGTTCTGTGAGTTGGCTATGGCTGTTCTGCTGGCATGGATCTGCTTTGTGTGTCTTCTCATCCTAACACCAAAGCTGAAGGCGTGGCTTCTACCCAGATGTGCTATTACTATGCCAACAGCTGGAGTGTGATGCCTGGTAGAAACTTCCAATGCCTCTTAGAGCCTTCCTTTGCACCCCGCACTCTGTCCCTTCCTCCCACATTCCACTCTCCATAGGAAGTCATGTGGACAAATGGCGAAACTGACATTGATGGGGCTTAATTGCAGGAGGAGGAGAGAGTAAATACTGGCTGAATAATAATATAATCTACCACAGTCTACCCTCTTGGTCTCAATTATCGATGCACCTTCCCTCTGCATTCAGAATAAACTCATAGCCTTCTTGAGAAGAACAGCACAGAAGATGTCAGATCTGATAAAGTCCAGGATCTTGTACCAGCATCTACAGCACGTCCTGATATGGCTCCTCTTGATCCAGACACCTATGGGCTATTAAGGAAAGTTATGTGTATTCTCTTTTGAATACACACACACACACACACACACGCAAAGGTGGAACAAGACCAGGATGACAGCAATAAACAATCTTATTTGGAAATGTGAAAAATGGGAAGCACATCGCAAGTCACTGGCCCTTAACAATTCTGAATTCCTGCTGAACCAATGTCCCTGATGACAGTGCTTCATAAGAACAACTCCAAATCTCAGACAGAGGCTTACAACCTGAAGCATTTGTATCTCACAAACGCACAAAGGTGTTTCCGTACAAGCTGACCCGGTCTGCAGTCAGCTACGTTAACTTTCTCCAGGTAACAAGTCAGCCTCAGAACTGCCCCAAATGTCTTCGTGCTCGAAGCCCCAGGACGAGAGAGCGGATACTGCCCAGGGCTCAGTGTTTCCTTGTGCCGAGCAGGAGTGTGAGTGGCTAGGGGAAAGGCGTGCTGCTGCGTGGGCCCATGTTTCATTAGCGCAGTCACGTGTCCATGCCCGGTGTCATCAGCATACTTCTCTCACAGCAGGAGGAGGGGGAGAATATTTGCTAAACAGTAATAGAACCTGCCACAGAGGATGAGATGTGTGTTAGAGTATTTCCTCTTTCAAAGGAGCTCAGGGAAAGTGATCTTTCCTAATATTGGAAGAGCCCAGTGAGTAGTTAAATGTTCTTCGTGTGTTCTGTAAGCACAAGATAAGTCATACTCATCCACTGAATAAACTTCAAGTACATAGAAGTACATAAATTCCACTTTGTACAGAGAGCTGAATAACGTATAGTTCAACAGAGAATTGGAAATCAGTTTGAATTACCAACAAAAAAGACAAAGAGACAGAATGATACAGATGAATCGCACATAAATCTTGACAGATTCAATAAAGTAATCCATAATTCCTTCTCTACCCGTGCTGCCTTAATGGAAAAGAAAAAAATAGAGAATTCCCAGGGACCTGGACTTGGGTTTTTTTGAGAGACAAATGTTAGAAGAATCTGAGCAGAGAAATTCTGCAGGAGGAATTAATGAAGTTACAAAATGGTAGATTCATGGTTAGGGAAGTTACAAGTCTGTCTCAGAATAGTCTGTCTTGCTGAATAAGGTTGTAATAATATTTCCTAGCAATTAAATACTGGAGTTAACATCAGAATATCAGAGTCTCAATTTAGTTACAACTATACGTTAATCAGTGATTGTGATAAATCTCCCAGAGCCTTAGAACAGAGCAGCATGTGAAGAGTTAAAACCAGTTCCCACTGCCATCGCTTCACAGGCAGGAAACTTGGACAGGTCTTGTCCAAACATGACTAATGTGGGTGAGAGTCATACTCTTCGGCATTAACATTACAGCCCACACCAGTGAGTGCCCATGACACAAATGCTCAGCCCCTATGGACACGTGGACGCTACAATCATGGTACGAAATTGGATTTTACATCTTTTCTGGACTGGTCCATTTTTTTCTATTCAAGGCCATATTTGCTGCTGAATTTCTGCCTCCAGCTCATGCTGCTTGACACGTGTGCAGGCAAGGAAGATATCATATGGCTAGAGAAATCACTCTCCTGGCTAAGCCTTTCTAAAGAAATCACTGATAAATATTGAACTATGGGAAGAACGTGCAAAATCCAAACCGAAGTGGTAGTTGGGGCTGGAGAGAGAAGTGTAAATCTATTGTTTAGGGAAGTAGTTGTAATTATTTGCATATCCCTGTGTAGATTTTACACGGTCCAAAGTTTAACTTAAAAAAATCACAACTTACTTTTCATCGAGGACTAATGTTTGCTACCCTTTTGGTCTGAGTGGTCAGACCCTATAAAAAGTACGTCCTCCACAAGGTGCTTAAATTAGGCATGCTATCTGCAGGCATGTCGGGGAAAGTAAAAATGAGAGTAGGAAAATTGTTGGCAAAAGATAAAAGGTACCACTTGTATCTTCATTTAGCATGTTTATTTAATAGCTAATATATGCAAAGTACTGAAAAGTATATGTGCAGAGGTCTATATTAAATATGCCAAGGAGAATACCAAGTAAGGCAAACATGGAATCTCCTCTTAGGAGCTCACACTTTAAGAGTAGAGATAAAACACACTATGTACACGCTCGCACACAGGCACTCACACACAACTGTAATACAAGGTAAAAGATATGAACATTCAGAAAAAATAATCAGTAAAGTACAAGACAAGAACCAGGAAAATTATGTTCTCTCAACTGAAGTGAAACCCAGAATCTTGAAAGATAAGTATTAACATAATACCCTAAAGATGAAGGAAAAATTTTTTAATAAAAGGTCATCACAGAAGAGCAAAAGAGAATAGTATTGATAGCAATGATAAGATAGAAAAAATTGGAGTAGCATAAAATATTTTGGAGAGTATAGAAAAAGGGGTTATTTCAGTTATTCAAGTATATAAATGTTAAATTAATTATTTTTGCACATTGACTGAAATTAATGAAATTATCTGTACCTGACACTTTATTAGTGTTCTTAAGATAATTGTAATATAATTAGAAGTACTATATGTTAATACAATTTCATGGGAGAGAATCAGTCCAAGAATGAATGAAATATGGATGATATAGTATCTTTTACGTATATATATACATTCAAATAAATGCATACACATTAATATAAATGTATATGGATGGATACCCTCTTAGGATGCTTTTAGACTTGAAATTGCAGGAAAATCCTAATAACTATAGATTAGTTGTTTTACCTTTTAGACCTGCAATTTACCAGCAAAATTTATCCAACAATTTGTAATCACTTCAAAGAACAATGTGGCGGATAACCCTGGTTTTCTAAGTGACAGGCCCACTTAAGTGACTTCTGTAAGGAAATGACCTGTCACATAAGTAAGGAAGAAGGAAAAAAAATGTAATCTTATAGTGTCATAATTAGATTTTAGCTATTGGCCCACACAATACTTCCTTTCTATTTCATTCCATTAGAAGGATATGAAAGTTACAGCCTGAATAATGTATCCAAAGGTACCTCATTTCATTTAATTTACCTTCTCAAAAGGAATAGTAAGTGTTGTGATTATTTACTTGAATCTTTCTTGTTAAAAAAGAAAACTCTTAAGATAGGCTTTGCCCCTCAAAATGAATAGTACTTATCTGGTTGCATATGAAAGTATCTTTCAATGTATAGTTCCATTGCTCCTGTATTTCATATACCATATTTTGCCATGTATAATGCACACCCACGTTTGTGGCCCAAACTTTCAGGAAACAAATCTTTCATTTTAATTTTTTAATTCAAGTACTTTCAGTAGCAGAAATGGTGTTGGCCATTGTCCATGAAGCCAAGGCAGGTCTGGGGGAGACACAGTTGTGACCCAAAGGGAACCACACCTAGCAACGAGCATTCCTGTGCTGGTGCACATCCATCCAGGTAACCCAGGCAGAAAGCAGGCCTTACCATGGACTCCACAAGAGCAGGAAAAGAGGGGAAGGCAGGCACAAAAAATTAGACAAAATTTGGAATGGGCTTAAGTCAGATAGTGAATGGCCTATTTTCTCTGTCTGCACCCATATTTTAGTGGGAAAGATACGTACACCCAAAGCAGTTACATTAACTGCGACGGGGCTATAGAACTGCCCAGGTGAGGGAATTACTTAAGGAAGAGAAAGGTTCAGAGAAAGCCTCACAGAGAAGTGATGCTTCAACCCTAAAGCATGAGTAGGAGCTCACTGTATCAGACCAAAGAGGAAAGGGCAGCACAGAGTGATGCACGAAAGCTGGAAAGGGCTGAAGTTAGCAGAGAAAGTACAAATACCTTGATTTTAAATAGGATGAGTAGAGATGGATGGGATAGTAAACAAATAAGAAGTATGCATTGCAGCCATGTACACTTGAGCTAGTTACTTAACCCCTAGGTGCCTCTATTTACTCATTTGTTAACTCGGCATAACAACACCACCTGACAGGTGAGAGGAATAAAGAGTTAGTCCACATAAAGCAGTTAGTCCCATAGTAAGTGCTCAAGGAAGGTTAAGTTTTACCATTTTATTATTTTTAGTTTTTTTGTTTTATCTTTAATATCTTTAAACTAGATTAGAGAATGCAAAATGAGCAAATAACTTCTACAACAATAATATACAGTGCCCATAAGGGCCAAGTGAAAAGGGCACCTGTGTTGCTGGTGGGCATGCAACTATTTAGGAAAAAAACCAAAACAAATCGGGAGTCTTAAAAATGAATATTTCTCCACTTTAAGCCACTTTAACACTTTAATTCTACTCCTGGGCATCTATCCTATGTAAATAATCTGAAATGTGTAGAAAAAATATTTATGCACAAAATGTGCATTAGAATATCGTTTTTGATAGCCAGAAAACTGGAAACAAAAATATTTTCATCAGCCAACTATGAAAAATGATGTTTACCAAGCATTTACAGTACCATGGAAAATGCATATGAGTAAGAGAGGACAATGAAACACCGTGTAGAGAATAATCACAACTCCACAACTCAGGGTATGTGCATAAATAAAAAAGTAAGAAACAGCATAAAAATGTTAATGGCTACTCAGTGGTAGGATTATGTGTAACTATTCCCTTCTACTTTGCTATTTTTATACACTTTCCAAAATAAACATTTATTGCCTCTATTATGAAAATATACTTTATCCAAGCAGAGATTGGGCAATACGGAGCCTGTGGTAGTTCAGGAAATATCTTGGTAGAAACTATTGCTGGAAATGATTTGGAATTTCTCCCATCTCTTTGCCTTTCAGATGGATTTCCCTATGAATGTTTCTTCTCTACAGCAAGAGCGTAAAATGACAACATGTGCGTGCACTAATGACCCTCAGCCATTTACATGGCAGGTGACAATAATGATAATGACCTGGAATGTATCCCAGGCAGCCTTTCAAGCAGCAGTGATATTTCACAGTCTTATGGAAGGAAAACACTCCCCATTTCTTTGAAACTTCCTCCATGTGATGATGCACGTCACCTGCCAGCCTCTCGTTGCCACCTCTAGTATCTTCTTTACCTGTCACCTCTCATCTTTTCCTTTCAGCTTCTATGCACACTGTGCGTGCTGCCTCTGTGCACTTTCCCTCACCGCCCCACTCTTGATGGTAACGTTCCCACACTGCTTTTCATGCCTGTCAGTGCCTCACTCTCCTCCAGAAATCAGCTGTCAAAAATCAAAGGTCAGCCCTGACTGGTGTGGCTAAATTGGCTCCAGTTGGACATTGGAAATGTCCATTCAAGTCCAGAATTTCCACTTTTTTTTACTTTATTGAGATTCTCTCTGAGTCATTGTCATTATACTTTCCTTTAATTCTTTAAACATGGTTTCCTTTTGTTGTTTGGATATATTTCTAAAAAATGCTTTCAAGTCTTGAGAAATTCAGAGACAGTATTTATTGACTGACATTATTTTCCTTGATATAGGTCACACGTTTGTTTGTTTGTTTCATTGTATGCTGCGTATATTATGTTGAATACTGGACATTTTAGATAACATATTGTAGTAGTTAGTGATGGATTATGATTTCCTTCCCTGGGGATTTTTTGTTGATTTGTTAGTTTGTTTAATACCTAGATTAAATCTGTGAAGTCTCTCTCCCCCCGCACTATATAGCTGCTGATGTCTGCTCAGTGTATATATTTTTATTTCTAAGTCTGGCTGCCAACTTGATCTGCACAGGTTGGTACTCAGCAAAAGACTGGTCTGAGGTTTTTCAATCTTGTGCCAGTAAGGTTTCCACTCTCTGCTGATGGGTCTCTGTGTGGACTGAAGATTGCACTCAAAGTTCAGTCCATTTTCAGGTTTGCCATGTTATTAATTTTCCACTGACCCCTCTCAGGTGTTCTTGCATCTCTTCTGCATGTGTGCATAGGCCTTACCTGCCAGGGATGCACGGAGGCTTGGGCCATCCCGGTCTCTGCTGTGCGTGTGCCTAGCCTATGGTCAGTTTGCAATATGAGCAGAGCGTATCAAGCCACTTACAGCTCTCTCGCCTTCTGGAATTCCCCGCACATCACTAGTTAGTGTACTATTTTGTTACTTCCCACAGACAGATCCACAATTTCAAGCTGTTGGAGTGACTTGTTCTTCCCATTCTCTTGCCACTAAGAACACTACTCTTAGACACTCAAATAAAGTGAAACTTCTTTGGTACTGGAAGCAAAATTGCTGGTGTTTATGGCCTGCCATGTGCTGGATTATCTACTGAGCCCGTAGATCTGGGGGCTGGGGAAGGAGAGATGGAAACCACCTAGATAAGAACATCAGTGACTCGTGCTGTTCAGTAACTTTCATGAAAAATGTTTCTCAGTTTTTTGCAAGCCTTCAGTCAATTTCTGGAGTGCTCAAATGGCTGTTTTTGACAGTTTTATCCAGTTTCATACTGCTTTGGGGGGAAAGAATTTATCGACTTTCACTACATCATACCAGAAATGACTCTTCCTCCTGATTATAGTTTTAAAATGTGAAAGTCAGGTTAGTGTTAGAGAGGCTAAAATTGGAAGTAAGAAATAAGAAAACCAGAGACAATCTTATTGCTTGTTAGAATGTGACTGACTTCCCGAGATTTGACAAGCCTTCAAACAAGGTATCTTTTACTACTCTCAAATGTTGAATCAACCAGCTTCCAAGAATCAGATGGGTAAATTTATCTCTAAATTAGAAATAAGACAAACCTGTGCAGTAATTCTTGGAGCTACATCAAGGTATAATGTAAAAATTATGATGTGAGCGTTAGGCTGATCAGGATTCAGACTAAATCTTGGCTACCTCAGTGTCACTTTGGACAATTAAATGAACATCTCTCTATCTTAGTTTACCAATCAGAGAAAAGCTTATGATATCTAGTTCATAATGATATTGGGGGATTAAAAATGATAGCGATTCCAAAAACAATGTGCTCAGTATCAGCAAGTAATGCTCTCCTATCTAAACCTGGCATCTAGGAAAGTGTCTACATTAATTGATATAGAAAGTATAAACAGATATTTCACTTTTACTTGGGACATTCTCTTTTTAAACCACAGATCTGAGCTTTGAATCAGAACTTTGATTATGAAGAGAAGTTTTTCTTTTAAAGGAATTCAGGCACCAGTAAGAATATAGATTTGTATTGCTTTTGATAGGTAGCCTTTTCCAAGAGATTTTAAAGTCTCACTAAGGTGGGCAGGATTATTAGGTTGAATCAAATGAAATGAATAATACTGACCCATTTTTGACCTATAAAAAAAGCCAGTTTCATATTGTTCAGTGTAATGTTTTGGAAAGAGAACTGAATTTGGCGAGGGAAGGGGGCTTTATTCTTCCACCAACCAGTTGTCTGAGAATATCAGGATCACATGCTCAATATAATGTAAGAGTTTCTCTAGGGAAATAGGGTACTTTGGATTGGATGTCTACATAAGCAGTTCCCCTCCTCCCGAACCCACTTAGAGGTGCCATCAAGGATCAATAGTCAGCCCATCGGGGCAGTGTGGGAATTTTTAGTGTCCTATAGAAAGACAAAGTTTTCTCCTTAACCCGACTCTAAACAGGTCTCCCTGAGCCCCCTTCTCAACTAGGCCTTAACCTTGGCCTATAAAGACTTGAACAAAGACTAGTGCAGTTTCTAACAGCTCAAAGGTGTGTCCCTAAGATGACCCTTACCCAACTTAAAGTGCCTGCCCAAGAAAACTCAAGACTGACAAAAGAACCTACTCTTCTAGCCAACACTTGAAGATAGGGCCTCTGTCTCCCTGCCTTCGTGGAAGGACAGGAGCTTAACTTCAAGAAGTACAGTTAGCACACCCAGACGGGTTTCACATAGAGCAAGCCCACCCTCTCCACTTTTTGTAATTTTTCACCTGAATCAACAGAACCCCTCCCTCCCTTGCTCCCGGTTCCTTCATTCTCCCTTTACCTCTGCAAAAGTAAAAATTGAGTTCAATTCATGCTGGAATCTTCCCTATTGCAATGGCTTATTACTGATACAATCTGTCCTTGACACTTCAAATAATATTTGTTTTTGCTTATCTTGGAAAAGAGTGGCCCGTGTTTTTGGATATTTTCTAGGCTGGGAAAGAATTAGTAGGCAGCTGTCATCCCCGGGAATTCTACCAGGTGTTCAGGCTTCACAGAAACAACAAGGGCCTTTCAGAGGACTTTGCAATTCTTCTTCACATAAGCCTGTGATTGATTATTGGCTAAATCAAGAAAATACTTTCTTTAAAGCATTTTTTCAAGTTAAAAAATAACATTTTAAATAAATAAAGAAAAAGTAACACTAACAGTATCATTACCCAAAGAAAACTACTGTTTTTATTTTATGGTGTTTTTTCCTGGACTTTTTTCTATATTGATTTTACATCATTGTAGTAATATTTACACAGTGTGTCCATGGTTTTTCACATAATACTTTGGCATTAACACAGTTCCTTGCTATTGTTATACAGTATTTCATCATCTGAAAGGGCCTATACTTATTTTAATAATTTCTTATACACCATATAGAATTCTATCAATTTAGTTTTGGGCATAATTTTGGATTTTGTCATATGTAGAATTATTTTGTTAGGATAGAATCCAACATGTGCACAAAACTATATGAATAACTGTTTAAGTTAAAATAAGTATTTATTGCCTCTAAAGTTCATAATTCTGGGTGTTACAAGCCAAAATAAATGACGATGTTTTGAGGAGAAATTATTCATACGACTAAAGGCATAACCCCTCACTGTCTAGCAAAGATGAATGGGAGGTTTGGGAACCAGGTGTGTGGAGTCAGTCACAATAATAGCCATGGTTGAGTCCTCATTTGCTGTCATTAGAGGTCACTACCTTAACTTGGTATCAGAGAAAGGAGGAGGGCTGTCAATCCTAACACTTAGGAACCAACACAGTCTTATTAGTTCATTCATAATCTAAACAAGTAGTGCATGGCATGAAACAATCAAACCCTGAAATATCTCCAAAGCATGTAATCATTTTTACACCATTCAATCCACACCATGGGATGCATTAATGTAAAAAGCCCAGGACCAGGAAATGGTATCATTAGTATGTAGCATCATTTGCCTTGTTAATGATTCATTTTTCTCACACGAGCAAGATTCATGCTACAGTTTTACTGTATTAATTCCTTTCCAAGATGGCAAGTACGTAGAACGAAAACGTGATGTTGTCGGGCTGCCTTAGGAATGGGAGGCCACGTCACTGCAAAACCCGAACCTTTCCTCTCCTGGTTCCTCCTCCCTCTTGAGCCACTCCATGATACATCCTAAATGCTTTGGCTCCGATTGTGGCTTTTTCTTCATTCTCTGGACTCTGCTTCATCACATTCCCTTTGTCCGCTTTTTCAATCTTTTTGACTACTTTTTCCCACATGCAACAGAGATGACCACTTCTGTTTCCCAGGCTGTAATTCTAAGAAGGCAGGGATGGTATCTGTCTTGTTCACGGTGCATATTGAATGCCTACACAGTGACCGGCACTTAGTAGGTCTCAAAAATAGAAACCTGATTCTTTCAGGAGTTTGCCCTCTGTTAATTCATACCGAAAAATTATTCATGCTTTGGGTCATCCTTCCCTGGTAACTATGGACATTTTACCAACACTATTCTGTACATTAACCCAGAGGTGTGAGGGATGTGGGCATTCCAAGTATTATAAAGGTGACATTAAGAGAGATGAGAGGCAGGGATGAGAAGAGTTATTTGCTGTTTTCCTCCAGCTTGATGCCCTGAAGGTCAAGTCAATTCTCTTCTCAAAGCCCAGTGGCATTCTGCTGCCTTTACGAGATTGTCCGTCTGCTTACACAGGCTTCCAAGGCCGCCACTTCTGTTGCACGCGATCAAGAAGGCTCCTTGGGGTCCGGATAGCCCGGCTTCAGATCTGGACTCCTCTTACAACATAGCAATTCTGAGCAACTCACTTAAGCTGAGGGAGCTTCAGAGTCTCATATGAACAAATGGAAAAAATAATAAGAGTCTCACAGGCTGTGCTCAAGAGAACGAGACGCTGCGGATACAGAAGCTCGGGCAGCATTTGGCCCCCGTAGAGTTTCGCTGGGTGTTAGACCTCCTGGTTCCCACCGCTCCCCTTGAGTCCCTGCATCTCAGTCGCGAAGTTACCTGCTGGTCTGCAGTTCAACACCGATCCTCACCGATCTCATTTATCTGTTCACGTTGCTTCTTCAGCTTGGGAGCCTGCCCTTGCTCCTCATCATTACCCTTATTTATTCTTTCATTCTTGTAACACCGACACCCTGCTGTATGCCAATCTCTGTGCTTTGTGCAGTGATGAACACGAAGAACAAGTGAGCCTCTGCCCTCATGGAGCTTAGGCCGCCAGAGAAGGCACAAAATTACCAAGTGGGAGGAGAAACAGTCTTGCCCAAATTCCACTCAAGGCCCAAACCAAACTAGACATGTTCTGACAGGACTGGGGGTGTTTTCCACAACAATATTTATTTTTATAATTATAAGTGAGTGCCTTTCATTGTAAAAAATTTGAAAAATACATAAAGGCATGATAAAGAAAAGAAATATTACCTATAATTCTACTAAGGATACCCATTATGCTTGTTCTGAAGTATCATTCATATATATATATGAATATATATGAATATGTAACATATGCATTTTTCAGTATTTAAATATTAGATATTAAAATCTTAATATACTTTAAACATTTTCCCACTTCATTAAAATTCTTGGCAAATGTGTAGGTTAACAACTTTAAAATATTTCTTAGTATCATTCTTCAGTTGCTCAACATAAAGAAAATATTTTAACAAGAGAAATTATATTTTAATAGAACTGAATCACTTTTTGATTTATTACCTGCCATGCAGTTAGGGTCTCAAAATTAAACTAAACATCTTTAAGCTCCCTGCCTATATTTTCCGATGTGTATGATGAATCAGTCATTCTTTCAAGCAGAAATTGTCTCTTCATTGATTCCTAGTCAAAGATGAATTTATTACCACAGGCAGGAAGGTGGTTAAGTTTGCTAGATTGAACAATAAGGAAACCTGTATTTGCTTTTCAAAAAACAATTAAGATAATTTGGATATAAACAAGGATTCTTTCAAATTTGTCTTACTTTAATAAGGAATAAAAATATTGTTAGTGAACTTATATCAACAAAGGGTTTTAGTGGTAAAACTATTGCTCTGGATGACCCTCCTTAACAATCAAATACTTCTAGTCATTTTCCCTGAAGTCATCAGAAAAAAAGTCAATAAATTAATGTGCTTGTGAATCTGAATCTGATTGTATCCTAAGAAAGAGAGATCATCATTAAATAGCTATTCCTTCAAGTTTTGTTTAAATTACAAAGTACAAGATAATTAGCTGTTTTCTGGTGTTGCTCAGTAATGCACCATATTTATTATTTTTATTTTTTCCTTTGACCCCTTTTAACCACAAGTTTTATTAGTTTTACAAAGGGTAGAGGGGACTTGTCCCCACATTACCTTATTCTAACCACTATTGTCTAGGACAGGGAGAGAAGTATACTAATTTCAATTTCTCAGGATACAGGAGGTATACACATTACATGCTTTATCCGTAGGGGTGGACAGATGGAGCAAAAAAGAAAAAGGACTCATGGGCATGGTCAGCAGTGTGGTGATTGCTGGGGGAGCAGAGTGGATGGAGGAGGAAGAGGGGATAAGAGGCATGAATGTAATGAAAAAAATGCAATAAAATAAATTAAAAATTAAAAAAATAAAAATAAAAAAAGAGAGTAACTCTTGAAGTTTTCTAAAATCTTTGGCATTGTGTCTTTCTTTGTAACCATAAGATATAATAAATTGTCTCATTTTAGCTCAGTCTCAAATAAAGCCAGTTTCCTCAAATCATCTGATGCATAATTTTTGCTTTCAAAAATTTAAACAGTGGACATCACTATGTTAGATAAAGTCCATGCTTACGTGTCAGGGCCAGACTAATTGGGGATTGTTTGGCATTTCTCTTGGGCAGAGCACCCACAGAAACTTTGAAGAGCCACCCCTCTAGATGGCCTCACTCACTCACATGTGTTCTGGCCACGAGACACCAGTACAGGAATAGGAACAATAAGCAGGGAATGTCTTCTGCTGCCTCTTTGCAGTGCCTCCAAGTTATCAATCATTTGGTTATAGTTGTGTTGTTCCGGAAGGAGACACTGAGCCAAAGATTTAGGAGCAGTGATTTACTAAGGTGGAGCTCCCAGAAGAAATTAGTAAGGAAGCAAGAGAAGTAGAATAAGGAAGAAAGAAGCAAGTGAGGTGTGATCTTGAAGTCCCAGCCTCAATGGCTCTCACAGAGAACTCCAGTGTAAATGACCCTGGAGATTGCTGTTCCACCTTGACTTAAGGAAGCTGGGGTCTTGTACTCCATGCCATCCAGTCATTGGCTTTGGACCAATGCAGTGGGCAGCTGTAAATACCAACCCCCCCCCCCCCCGCAAAGTCACAGAACAATCTGAAGTTTGTGAGTAGAGAACATTAGCCATTACCAACTGAGGCTGGGGCAGGAGCATACAGAGCTGGAAAAAGAGATGGCAGGGGATTTGGGCAAAAACCTAGAGTGTCTCACCTACATTCTAAACCAGAGACTGCTACTGCCCGCATTCTGTTCTCTGCTGGCAGAGGAGGTTCACTCAGAATCAGCCTGTGCTCTCTCCCCTGACTCAGCTCCTTCTACAGGACCAGATAGCTAACTGACGGGGACCCCAATCCTCTCCACGTGCTCTAGAGATTTCTCTCATTACCTGGTGACTCAGATTGATCTATGTCATTACAAGCATGCTGGATTGCAGGACATCTTTTTAAAAACTGTACCACTTATAACTTTAAACTACCTCTATTAAATACTCCTATTATAGCTTCAAGAATAGGCCCTATCAACTTGAGCTACCACTCCATAAAACCTCAATTGCATTCAAAGAAACATTATTCTGATACTAACAATAGAAAAGCAAATAAAACCTTTATTGTGTGTTATATCAAAAAGCTATTATAGTTAAGAATGCATGTATACACAAATCTTACAAGTCTTTTTTTTCATTTTGTTCACTTTTCTTCTTTCATACTTGTGGTTGGGACACCAATTCTTACTTCTTCTTCACAAACTCAAAAAAAGCCTTGTTTTACAAACTTAGACCTGGAAGGCTCTCTTTTGTCTCTCATCCTCTCCTCTTCCTATACCTGTTCTCTTTCTTTGTCCATTAGCTCTTTGCCTTCAGCCAGCTTCTCCAGCTACCCAAGTTCTTCCCTCACCTATAGTCCTCAGGTGTATTGTCAAGATTGCAGAACTAATGAGGCAAAACAGAATGCTCTTGATGTCACAGTAGAGAAGGAAAGCCCATGAGAAGATTCTTGTAACTGTGGGGCAAGGGGACATACTGTGAACATTCTTTCCATTTGTCATATCAGCCATCCAGGTGGCCCTGGGTGCATTCCCATAAGCCACCAGGGCACTATGTAATGGACACAGGCAAAGACCCTGGAGGCACACTGGTTGCACCGTCAGTCACAGTAAATGAGTCCTGAGGCCGTCTCTTCTGAAGGGGTCCTGTGACAGTGCTGCTGAGTTCCTTGGCTAACATGAAGTCACCTGAATCAGACTAACATTTCCCATGACCTTCTTTAAAGATAAGTAAGATGGAAGATGGAAGTGTAGGTAGACACACTGTGCCTCCTCGAAAAACCAAAAGAAAGATAACAAATTTAAAAACAAAAAACCAGAACTGCCAGACAACCGAACTGTATGGAAGTCCAATAACCAAGGAGTTAAACAAGAAACATTCATCCAGACCAGTAGGAGGGGCAGAGATGGGCAGCTGGGCAGAGGACTCGCATCAAGGCAGCGGCTGAAGGACTGGGGTGGGCAAGGTGGTGGCTGGCAGACAGGGCGGTCCCACATTCACGTGCAGATAAACTGGGAGGAACAACTGGGGAATGAGACAGACTTCACTACCCAGGGTTCCAGTGTGGAGAAATAAAGCCTCAAAACCTCTGACTGAAAAAGCCAGTGGGGATTATGGCAGTGGGAGAAACTCCCAGCCTCACAGGAGAGTCCATTGGAGAGATCCACAGGGTCCTAGAATGTACACAAACTCACCCACCTGGGAATCAGCACCAATTTGGGCCCAATTTGCTTGTGGGTAGTGGGGGAAGTGACTGAAAACAGGCAGAGAGCAGAGCAAGCAACACTGTTCCCTCTTGAACTACTCCCCCACAGATAGCATCAACACGCAGCCAAGTGGGTTGCCCTGCTTTGGTGAACACCTAAGGCTCCACCCCTTACTATGTAACAGGTGCACCAAAACAGAAAAAAATGGCCCAAATGAAAGAACAGATCAAAGCTCCAGAAAAAATACAACTAAGCGACGAAGAGATAGACAACCTATCAGATGCATAGTTCAAAACACTGGCAATCAGGATGCTCACAGAAATGGTTAATCACGGTTGCAAAATAGAGGAAAAAGTGAAGGCTATGAAAAGTGAAATAAAGGAAAATGTACAGGGAACCAACAGTGAAGGGAAGGAAATGAGACTCAAATCAATAGTGTAGACCAGAAGGAAGAAATAAACACTCAACCAGAACAGAATGAAGAAACAATTAAAAAAAATGAGGAGAGGCTTAGGAGCCTCCAGGACAACATTAAACATTCCAACATCGGAATCATAAGGGTGCCAGAAGCAGAAGAAGACCAAGAAATTGAAGACTTATTTGAAAAAATAATGAAGGAGAACTTCCCCAATCTGGCAAAGGAAATAGACTTCCAGGAAGTCCAGGAAGCTCAGAGAGTCCCAAAGAGGTTGGGCCCAAGGAAGCACACACCAAGACACACTATAATTACATTGCCCAAAATTAAAGATAAGGAGAAACTCTTAAAAACAGCAAGAGGAAAAGAAAGAGTTATCTACAAGGGAGTTCCCATTAGACTATCTACTGATTTCTCAAAAGAAACCTTACAGGTAAGAAGGGGCTGGAAAGATGTATTCCAAGTCATGAAAGGCAAGGATCTACATCCAAGATTACTCTATCCAGCAAAGCTATCATTTAGAATGGAAGGGTAGATAAAGTGCTTCCCAGATAAGGTCAAGTTAAAGGAGTTCATAGTCACCCAGCCCTTATTATATGAAATGTTAAAGGGACTTATCGAAGAAAAAGATCAGAAGTATGAACAGTAAAATGACAACAAACTCACAACTATCAACAACTGAACCTAAAATAACAAGAACAAAAACAAATAAGTGAACAACTAGAACTGGAACATAATCACAGAAATGGAGATCACATGGAGAGTTTTCAGCAGGGAGGGAGAAGGGGAGCATGGGGGAAAAGGTACAGGGAATAAGTAGCGTAAATAGTAGGTAGAAGATAGACAGGGAGAGATTAAGAATAGTATAAGAAATGTAGAAACCAAAGAATTTATATGTAAGACCCATGGACATGAGCTAAAAAGGGGGGAATGTGGGTGGGAGAGGGGGTGCAGGGCAGAAGGGAATAAAGGGGGGAAATGGGACAACTGTAATAGCACAATCAATAAACTATATTTGAAAAAATAGAAAAAAGATAAGTAAGATAGACACCTAGAAGTTGGTGTGACCTGAGGGGCTCACACTCCCACATATTCCTTGCTGCTGTGAGGAATTCCTGGCCTCGCTGCTGAAAATCTTATGATAGAACACGCTCTCCTCTTTAAAAAAAAGAAGAGAAAAAAAAAAAAAAAAACAACAACAACCCTGAAAGGAAGCCAGCTGAAACTGCCTGGAGCAGAGCCGCAGAGCCGCAACAGACGTGGAGTCACCAGGAACAGGAGTTCTCAGGCGGGAAGGGTGCATCATGTTGGGGAGAGGAGGAAGAAAAGGGATGTGGAGGTCTTCAATTAAATTTTCCATGTGTCGAAGCTTTACCTGAGAGCTACTTATTGTTTTCTTTTGTCTACCTCCATTTCTGAGTTGGTATCACAGGAAAATTCTAGGACGGTCACATATGTATTGTCAGCATACTTTCTAAGCAAAATTTTGAAGCCGCGATCTGATGGTCAGGTTTGTTTTCCCCTCAGGTTTATTTGAAATGTAAGTGACATAAAATATTGTATAAGCTTAAAGTATACAGCGGGATGAGTTGATACTCACGTTGTGAAATGATTACCACAATAAGGTTAGTGAATACACCCATCACCTCACGTGTTACCATTTGTGTGGTGAGAACATTTAAGGTTTATTTTCTCAGCAACTTTCAAATATTTAATGCACTTATGTTAACTATAATTAACATGCTGTGCATTAGCTCTCCAGAACTTCCTCATAACTAGAATGGTTTTCTTGTTTAAAAAATGTTTCCCATTATAAATTTTGAAAAAATATTTTAAAATATAAAATGTAAATCAGCTGTAAATAATACTTTTGCTGACTTATTACTATTATTAATTTCTCCTTACTTGATAAGCTTCTACAGTCATCGTAGCCACGTGCCGATACTTGCTTTGGGCGTTCGTCAGGGCCTGTCCTGGCCCTGGCGGGGATTTGTTGGTTCTGTAGGGTATGCTGTGCACTTATTGGTCACCTTGGGTATCAGAGATGCACTTCAGTTTGCTCCACAGAACCAATGTTATTTGATCAGGTAAAAGGAGGGAGAAAAAAACATAAATTAGGATAAGAAATGATTCTTGGTACAACTTAGAGAAGTAATTGGAGCGTTGTTGGCACATCTGTCCCCTAAATTCAGGTCACTGATGCTTTTCTCTCTGGAGAGCGGGGGTGAGGAGGTAAACACTACCTGAAAAACAAAAGGGCTTGGACGCTACGGAAACAAAAATGCCCATGAATCTACACTATGGCTACAGTGGAAACCCCAACTTAACATTTAAATAGAGGAGGAGTAAAGGTTTTCCTTTTTCACTTATTGTTACTTTGTTTCATCTTGCTGCAGTTCGCATTCTTATAACCTAACTTAATTCCTGTGGGACTAAATTAAGAAAGAATTTAAAATATAAAATATTTGAATTCAGGATTCTTCCGTTTGTGAAAGGATTTATTTAAAGAGAGCATCACATTGAATTCAAATTCAATTTAGGAAAGAAAAGCCAACCACCAGTGATTTTTCTAAGTACAGCCATGGGATGTGCGCTCCCTAACAACCTGGGCTAGGGATTCATGATCTTGTTATGTTCAGTGGCGAGTGTTCTTTCAATTGTGCTTGTACTGGTGTTCTAGAATCCTTTGATAGCGCCCTCGCGGCACCAACATTTACCCCTGGTACCACGAGCAGATTGGATGCAGCAATTTCCCATCAGCCCTCTGTGGAAGACGACTTTGTGCCTCGGCTGCTGCATTTCAGGTGCAGACATATCTCAGCGAGTATCATCACCATGTCCTCCCGGCATTGATTCTTAGTGCTTCGCTGGACACTAATTTTCCCCTGGTACTGTTGCTGCTCTGCTGTGCACTGTAATGAGTGTGTTGGTGGCATCCCCATACCAAACCATATTTCAAATAAGAAAGAGGAAATTGCTTCTATTCCATTTACGTTTTAGTCAATCAGGTAGATCCTGAAGCTCTGAATTTTACTCCAATGTTTTAAAAAGATATTAATAAAATTGGTTCATTTTTCTCCACCTTTGTACATTTAGACTCCCCACTCTCCATGGCACTTAGGCATATATTCATGTCATCCAGCCGGGAGGAAGAGCTAGAGGACAGATACCACACTGTACTCAGGATTCCTTGCTCCTCTGTTGGGTAATGCTGTCTCCATGGGTCAAACTATTGTTGCCAGGCAACTTCTTTCTTCTGAATGAGAACTCTCCCAAGAGGACTCTCAATCCATATGCAAACAAGCTTCTGGCAGCTGCGCCTCTCAATTCAATAGACAGGCCCAGGCATGACTCTCTCTTATAGCTAAATTGAGATACCCATTACATAAATAGAAGGTACCACAGATTCTTCATTCTATTTTTTCTCCATTGAGAATTTTGTTTCGTTTATCATATATTAGAGACATAATAAAAGAACAATAGAATAGGAGTCTACAGGCGCTGAGCAGGGCTGGTGAAGGCAGGCCATTGTGAATACCATAGGGTCCCCAGAGTCAGAACTGACTCAGTGGCAAGTAACTACACACAGTAAATGAACGTTATAATATTAGAATCCTTCTTCATTTATAAAACCATTCATTCTCCTGCCCTCCCCTAACCAACATTTTTGTTTGTTTGTTTGGCCATTCATCTTGGGCAAGACAAGTGCAGAGAAGAATTTGAGTGAATTACTTTCTTCTGTTAAGAAAATTTTCCTGTCTACAGTTATGCTAAAGCAGTAACTCTGAACAATTTCAAAGACCTTCTCAGTTCAAGGTGCTGAGCATTTGGGATAAAGGTGAATCCAGCTTAATTCCTAAAAGCTCAAAACTCATTCGAAGCCAGCCATGAATGTAAGTCTAATATAATGCGGTTCATGCTGTAGTTGATCATCGGAAAACCAGAGCGAAGGCGGTGATCCAGTCCTTCTAGAAAGAAGGTGTACTGTTTGTGGAGGAGGAATATCAAGTTGCCTCTCTGATCCTCAACCTTGAGGTCTGGGATTTTCATTCACAGTCATTAGACTCACCCTGTTACTTGTACTAGTGTCTATATTTTGAAAGCCACAGTCTACTTCCCATACGATGCTCTCATTGAGATCAGATCTCCTCATCTTCAGAACAAGCACGAATGTCTCATTTTTAGAGCAGGCAAGAATATCTGGGTGTCCAGAACGGTCCAGTGGCACTCATTCTGTGAACCACCATGTTCCAAATGAAACAGTCACACCTGAGGCATATGGACCTACTGGTAGGCCAGCCTAGCCCTCCCTGATATGGAAGCTTTACCTAAACTGAACTAAACCAAACAAAATGAATCTAAACTAAAATTGAGACTAAAACCTTAGTTTTCTGAAAGACTGTTGAGGCAGATCCCAATGTAGGTCCTCAAGTGCTAAGTTAAAAATGATCTGCAGCATTTTCAGGAATTCCGGAAATGAGAGAGATGCATTTGATCCTCTGTGAGCTGTCAGAATGTCAAAAGGGTAACTCTTGTTTTCATGGAAGGTAGTAAGATGAAGAATAGCAGCTGGAGATGTTTCCAAAAGTATCCCAGACACTTTTAAACAATTGACACAGGACTGGAGGACAAAGAGTATTGGTAGGTTGCTACCAATAGGTGGTGGGTAAGTGAGTGAGTGATGAGTGAATGAGTGAATGAATGAATGAAGGAATATAAATAGATATGGGGAGGGTGATAGTTTCATGCCTGGCTTAGCCAAATGTTGCTACTTTAATAAATAAATTGAAAGGGAAAGACAGCCTGGCTTTAGTTAGAATTTCCTCTTACATGTTAAACCAAGGAAAATAATCTGTTAGTGTGGAGATTGCCTTATTTTAAGGAGGGTGACACTCTGAAGTGGCTTTCCAGTATAAATTCTAGAGGTAGGTATCTCTGTAAGAGGAGCAGATAGAGGGAAGCAGTTAAGAGCGGGGGCTTTGGCATGAGGCAAATCCTGGTTGACTACCAGCTCCAGAATTTGCTGGTTGTATGAACTTACACATGCTTCTTAACATAGCTGAGCTTCTGTTTTCTCATCTGTAGCATGAGAATGATAATACACGCCTCCTAATATTATTGGGAAGATTAAGTGAGGATATCCCCACAAATGCTAGCACAGCACAGCACTCACGGCTCACAGCTACAATCGGATATGACTACAATGATGAATAGAGTGCTGCACTGGTCTCGGGCCCTGCCTCTTGGACTCCTATTAGTGTATGAAGAGTGCTTCATCAGACTGCTCAGAACAGATGCTGGCAACCTTTCCAAAGCCCAAGCTCACTGACATCCTTGGATTCACTCCCACCTCCCACCCCACGTCTGTTTGGTCATCAAGTCTTTTTCCTTCCACCTCATAAATTCCCGTCCACTCCACTCCGTCTCCTAGTCTCCATCTTCCCTGCCACTAATCAGGTTAGGTCTGCATCGCATCACTCACCTGCAACATCGCCTTCATGTCCTAAATGCTCTCTCTCTCTCCGTCCCTCTCTCCTCTCCGCTGTCCTAGTGCCTAGTGCCTGGTCTCCAGAATTAATTTTATAAATCCTGTTTCTGAACTAACTGATCACCTCCTTAATTGCCCCTAGTGCTTGCACAATTCCAAAATTTAGTCCCAGCTATATGTGAATCCATTTGAATCCACCTCTAACTCCTATCATTTTCATCCTCCACATGAACTTGAAAAGATCCTTCTCATTTACTTCCCTGGGCATTTTCTCCTGAAATTTAATTTGCAGCGTCTTTTTTTCACAGTTTTTTAATTGTCATTCAAGAATTTTCCCATTCCCCGTCCCCCCACAACTCTCCCCCACCTCAGGCATCCCCACTTCCCACCCTTGATCCTACCTGCATTTGGTTTTGTCCATGTGTCCTTTATACATGTTCCTGAAAGACCTTCCCCCTTGTCCCCCCATTATCTCCTCCCACCTCCCCCCTGGTTACTTTCAGTTTGTTCTTAATTTCAATGTCCATATTTTGCTTGCTTGTTTTGTTTATTAGGTTCCACTAATAGGTGCGATCATATGGTATTTGTCTTTCACCACCTGGCTTACTTCACTTAGCATAATGCTCTCCAGTTCCATCCATGCTGTCACAAAGGGTAGGAGCTCCTTCTTTCTCTCTGCTGTGTAGTATTTCATCATGTAAATGTGCCATAGCTTTTTGATCCATTCATTTACTGATGGGCACTTAGGTTACTTCCAGTACTTGGCTATTGTAAATTGTGCTGCTATAAACATTGGGGTACATAGGTTCTTTTAAATTGCTGTTTCAGTGTCCTTAGGGTATAATCCCAGCAGTGGAATTACCGGGTCAAAAGGCAGTTCCATTTTTAGTCTTCTGAGGAAATTCCATACTGTTTTCCACAGTGGCTAATTTGCAGCAGTCTTTACCCAGCTCTCTGTTGGGTGGGCAACAACTCCTCTATTGGGTTGGCCAAAAAGTTTGCATTTTTTTTCTGTAAAATAAAAGACATGTCTTCCATTTTCACCAATAACTTTATTTGGATATTTTTGAATATCCAAATAAAGTTATTTGGATATTTTGAATATGTCAACTATGTCCCACATAGTAGAATGCTGCTTTTTCTCAATGTCTCGATTTGATTGCTATCATCTTCAACTGGTCTACCCAACCATGAAGCATTGTCCAGCAAGAAATCTCCAGCACAAAACTTTGCAAAGTGCTTTTGAAAAGTTCAGTCACAGCACCTTCTCCACACACTATAAAAATCCTTTTTTGAATTTCAGTTGCACTTTTACCTTTCTTGAAATAATAAACTATAACATATCAAAAATGTGTATTTTCTTCCATCTTCAATATTAAAATGGCTACCCCCAAATTCACCAATTTTGATAAGTTTTTTTTAAATGCCCACTGATATGACAACTGTTACAATACAATCTAATGAAATTATTTCAAATGATTTAAATCAAATGAAATGATTATTTCAAATAATTTTTTAAAGACAACTAAGTGCTATTAGAGCCATCGTATGGAAAAAACGAAGTGGATTTTTGGCCAACACAAACCTCGCTAAATTATAACGCCCAGAGAGCAGCTCTCTTTTCTGTGCTCTCATAGCACTTTGTGACATCATTATCATGGCACCCTTGAATTCCCATTAAAGCTACGGCTGAGCTGCTGCTCTGTGCCAGCTGCATATTTGGATGCTATTATACATATATTAGTTACACCAACGATATCCTTTTAAGGGTATTCAATTCCTACAGATAAATAAACTAGGCTCCAGGAGGCTTGCAATATGCCAGAGTTCACATAGCACCTATGTGGCAGATTTGGCAGCAAACATATGATGGGAGATTCCAAATCCTCTCTTGTGACAGAATCAGGACCTTCCCAAGCAGTCACATTGCCATTGTTTATGTATTAGTCTCCAGAACCAGAATGTGCTCTCTCTGAAAAATTAGGTATATTCAAGTCAGAGGTATTTATTCTTCTTTGTATTGCCAACTCGTACCCTGGGACTATGCATATTACAGATATTCAGTCAGTGTTTGTTCAATAGAAGAATGAGCTTTGTATATACAAATGAGGTTCAAATGCCTCTGTTGCGAGGGTCGATTCTGGAAGGGGCTACAGGAAAGTGCTGGGGATGGATTCTCGAACATCTAATGGGCAGGCAGAGTGCTGAGTCTATGAGCGGGAACAGTGTGGCTCCCTTTCCAGCCCTGCCAGGCAGGTGTGGCTCGACCAACTGACCACATCACTGAGCCTTGTCTCCTAGGCAATCTCTGGCATTGTGACTTAGCTTGCGACCCTATTCATAAATGGAATGACTGGTCACATGTAGTAGAGACATGTAGTTGGGAAGTCATTTGTCATTTATCTAAAGCTTTCCTCATTTTCATCTTAAAAACAATCTCCATAACATGGCACTCAGCCAACGGTTATCTCTCCATCTTCTCTCTCTGACGCTAGCAAGTGAAATGGAACTGGAGAAAAGCTTTGTCCCCACAGGGATGCCTTTCGATCCAGCCTGAACAGAGCTGCCAAAACATCCTGTGACTTCAGGGCCTCGGCTTGCTTCATGTTTGAAAAACAACATCTGTGAAGCAAGCGTCCCCAACAAGGATAATCAATATCAGAATTTGTGCACATCTGAAATCTTGCAAAAGTATGAGGTAACTCAGCATCTGTCAGAATAAGTAAGACCATTTTGGTCCCCTGACTTGCCTGCTTGGGCCTCATGCCCTAGAGAAGCTTCCTGCTAACTGAGGGCCGGCTGCTGTCTTGGGGGCAGACATAGTTGATCAAAGTCCCAGATGGCTGGATTTGCTACCTTCATCAGGGTCTTCAAGGTCCAGAGTAATTTCAAGGTCAGACAGTGGTTTTGCTAATTACTTCACTGTATGCATATTTTTAGATGATCTTGTGGGTGCCGAGCTACCAGGTGTCTAGGTGTCTGTTCCCAGGGAAGCACTCTTAGGCACCTTGCCTGATCCCGTTGAAAAACAACAACAAAAAAGAGTTTCATTGCTTTTCCATCAGCTGATGAGTCATCCAGCACATCTCATATTAGCTCTGCTTTTGAGGTTGCCTATGGGCAAATTGGAGCCCCTCTGTAGCATAATTCTGTTGCTGAGCTATTACAGGAGATCTAATTAAATTAAGCCATAAAGCAGGAGAAAACTGTGCCATGACCTTCATAATCTGTGAAACCTTTCAACGTTTGCCAAGCGTCCTAAAGATGGGGACTTTAGCACATCGCTGGGAGATGAAATCCTAACATGGAAATTGTGATTGTTTACAATGTGCGCGGGGATGCTGAGCCATAAAACCGGAGAGGGAGTGGAGCCAAAGCACTGGGCATGTGATGAGGAGTACACTGTACACAATGACCTTGAAATCTAAATTAGCTCCTGCTAATTGGATGGAGTAAACTATCCTTTCCATTTCTGAATTTATGAAATTGTTTTCTTCTTTGGGAAAAAGAAACATCTGCTCTGCTGGGCTCTCTCCGTTCTGAGTAAGTTTGCCTTCCTGTGTTCTGGTGTAGCGAGGTGAGCAAAAGGGGACTCCATCTTGGTGGCAGAACCTGGAACCCAGCTTTCTGACGACACCCATCCTCAACTAGCTTTCCCAGGGGGGTTGTCCCCAGGCAGGCCAGAACAAGCCAAAGCTAGCCAGGTTGCTAAGCTTGGGGACTGGCTATCCCCTTCTCCCTCCCACACAGGCTAGCTTTCCTACACAAGAAATTTACCACCATCAAAGGTGTAATATTTATTGAGCACTTACCATGTGGCAAAGCACCCTGCTCAAGCTTGCACACACAAGAATTGCCTCACTGAATCCACACAATGAATTCAAGGCTCAGTGATGTTAAGTTGCCCAAATCACCCAAGTATAAGAGGAAGGACTCAAACCTAGACCTCACTGGTTTTAGAATTCATGTTCCTTATACCATATTATTCTTTTTTACCATAATGTAGGCAGGGTCTAAGGAAAGCTACACAATATTTTTCAGCTTTCAAAATGGAATGCGAATATATGAATATGGGCAAGAAAAAGGAAAAGGTTTCTACTTTTCATATTTTCTTTTTCAAAAATTTTAAAAAGATTTTATTTATATACTTTTAGAGAGAGGGGAAGGGAAGGAGAAAGAGAGGGAGAGAAACATCAATGTGTGGCTGCCTCTCACACGCCCCCCCACCAGGGACCTGGCCCACAACCCAGGCATGTGGCCTGACTGGGAAACAAACAGGAGATCCTTTGATTCACAGCCCGGCACTCAATCCACTGAGCCACACCAGCCAGGGCTACTCTTCCTATTTTCTTAAGGGCTTTAAGTCTGAGTGGCGGCATGGCCAAATGGCAGCCAAAGAGTTGCCAAGTGCTCTTTTTAAGTCTTCATGTTATTGGCTGGGTGATTGTGAGCAAGCCCAAGAATTTTACATATTTAAGATGTGAATTCAAAGGGAAGAGTTATCATCTAAATGGCTTATTCAGAATCTCTTGGACCTTGATTTTAAAAGGAAAGTAAACCAGTAACCTTGTCTTTGAGCTAGGATATTCTGACCTTACAAATTTAACCATGTGCAAGCTCCTGACATATTCATAGTTCAATATCTTCTAGTGAACCGGGTGGGGAATCAATGATGTCAGGAGCAGTGTGGTATCTGCTACCTGATGCTGTGCACAGTGCTGGCCCCTTCAGACATCACAGACTAGGCAGCAAAGGAGATTAGTTCTGAATCTGACAAGCATGGCTTTCGGCAGGGGTTGCAGCTGTGGTAAGCTCAATGCCAGTGATACTCCGTTGCACTGAAATTTTAAAAGTTTCTGTAAGTGTTTCTGATCCAACGATCTTTCCTCTGAAGTTTAAACTTGCATAAATTTCCATTGACCAGCAGGTCATCCTATTACTGAACGTGTATGTTAACCAGTAAAGCTTACACAACTACAGGGTTATATTCTTTTAATCTTTGGGTAACTAAATTTGGAATCAGTCTTAGATGCACCAAGCTAACCACCACCAACAAAAGCTTTACTTTTAAATAGACCATCTGACAGATCTCTTTTTAATAATACGGAAAACTGTACTCCTAGACTAGGTAAACTATTGGGAAAAGAGATCTTGTGTGGTCAAAAGTTGATTCTTTTCCTCTCCGCTGCAACTAGTTACATTATACTAACCTGTGAAATACAATCATCCAGAAATATCATTGAACACTCAGTCTTGCAAGTTACCATTCTATCTAGAATGATAAGTTATATATTCTACTGATTTATATAGCATGTTGTTGAATGTTTTACTCAAACAATACACACACACACAAACCCCTTTTTTGTCCTAGCCAGTATTCTCAGTGGGTTGTAGTGTCATTCCATTAACTGGAAGGCCATGTGTGTGAGTCCCAGTCAGGGCACAGGCCTCAGCTGTGGGTTCTGTCCCTGGTCAGGGTATATATGAGAGGCAACTAACTGACATTTCGCTCTTACATTGGCATTTCTCTTCTTCTCTCTCTCTCTTCCTTCCCCTCTCTCTAAAAATCATGTGTCCTTGGGTGAGGATTTAAAAAACCCTTTTTAAAAGCTTCTTTTGTGCAAGGGTTTCTTTGTACCTTTTCAAAGGATTAGGGGCTTAGGTTGGTTTTAACGTAGTGGTCAATGTGGAAAATCTCTTTAGAAAACTGACCCAGTTGAGTACTACCTAATTAAAAGGCTCTATTTTTAAGATCTTCCCAAGACATTGAGGGAAGAAGGGAAACTAGACATAAGGGTTAATTTTAAGCCATAGAGAAGAGGTGAAAACCAAATGCGAAAGGTATATGAGGTCGTCATGTATTCACTATAAAATCTGGTCCAAAGTGTGGGGCTTCTGTCCCCTAGACTCTGACCTCTGGTGGTTTTGACTATGCCTTTGCAAACTTCGTTCCACTCTCGTAGACTTCTCATTTTGTTTTGATGACTTACAGGCTACTGCTTTCTTGATCTTGGCTTTTAAAAATGCCTACGATCACCTCTATTGCTCACATGCTTGTCAATCTGTGTAAATATCTCAAGTCTCTAGTTGCCAGTGACTTGTCCTCCAGACATTCAGCATCTGTCATGTTTCAGGTGCTTGGCTGGGCCCTGGACATACACACAGGGAGCAATGTCTCTGCCCCCAAAGGCATTGGGAGGAATTTCAGTTAACCAGAAAGTCTGAACAACATGAACAATACAATGTAGAAGAATGCGTGGTGTGCTAGGAGACAGCAAAGGAGGGACACTTAACATCTAGAAAAGGTAGAAGTGTGTCGTGGAAGGATTCCCAAACAAGAACATTCTTCACCCAGGAAAAAGGTAAAAGAGGTTTGTAGGGAAGGTAAGTGGAGAAGGGAGCAATGTGTGGTTGTCGAAGGTATATGGTTGGCTGAATGTTGCATCCCAAATGATTTTAAGATATAGCACTAGGTAATATTGAATAAAACAGAAGTCACCCCCTCTCAATCCTGACTGGCTGAGCAAACCAATCTCCCTGTGTTTCCCTAGTGTATTTCCCATCCCTCGAACACTTGCTGCCCCCCCCCCCCCGTTTGTCAGAGAGCAGGATTTGGCTCAGATACTTTAGCGGGCAACATTATCTTCTTAGAACTTAATTATATTGCTTCAACTTTATTATGTAAATTTTCACCGCTTCATTTTTATAGTGGCAAATGATTTCAGTTTTCCAGTCAGAGCATGATAACAAAGTTTTATTTGAAATAACTTTATTTTAGTTAAAAATGAGGTCAATTAAAAAACAATATGCAAAAAATAATACAGGTGGTACATGAACATGGTAATAAGTGTGAAGGTGGCCTGCCGGTGACCAAGGCTGATAAACACTGGGGTAGCATATTTGGGAAACAGGAACTCATAAGGTGGAATGGAGAGAGAGAGAACGGGAGGCAAACTTCAAGGGTTTACAGAAGCCGTTCTGTGTAGAGCATCCCAGGTCAGGCCGAGGAGCTGAGCTTCATGAGGAGGATTATAACAAGGAGAGCGGCACAGTGAAGTTTGCAAGTGAGAGAGAACCTTCTAGCAGAATGGAAAGGGTATCCCAGAGGAGCTGAAGGAAGCAGACCAGTTAGGAGGCTGTTGGGGCCCCGTGAGAAAGGATGACCAAGGGTGTGAGAGAAGCGGGGCTCTGACAGAAGGGAGGGACTTGTTTCACATGCCAGTGGTACAGTCACCATTGCCACCAATTGGATGTGGAAGGAGAAATCTGAAATATTGCTCAGATCATGGCATGGTCAATGGGTGACAGGCATGTGGCTATCTTAATCAGATGAGGGGATATTTACTCTTACTTGCTCATTTGCTTGATAATTGACATGATTTTGACCCAAAGTGGAGCTCTAAATCTCAACAGCTTGTTATTAACAGCTTAATAGGAAGGATCCAAGGTCCTTCCCTCACACTCCTGCCTAGAAATCTAATTCCCCAAACACAGGGGAACTTAGAATGTGTGGTAGTTAGCATCTTTCCACATTATGAAAGAGAAGTGTTTGGTCAAGCAAATAATGGAAAGGATGCAATGGCCCATGGCTTGCCCTCCAATTTTCTAAGGGGACTACAACAAATCAAAGAAAACTTCCAGTTTCATAAAGTTCCTTTAAATCCTAAACCCCATGATTTCTGACTAAATTTCTGTTCGAAGTATGAAGTTACATGGCACTGTGACTTCAGATACTTTGAAATCAAAGGGATCAAAGAAGGGCTATAAACTAAGGAGTTACTACGGGAAGTCTTTGCTTTGAAAAAAAAATCTAAAGGGAGGATGAGATCTTTGTGGGGAGGTTCTTCCATGAGGACGGAATCAAAATCATCTCGTCATTGGCAGGAACCTGGCTGCTGGGAATTGAGGGGCTCAGAGAAGTGACTCTCGGACGTGATTATTTCCTGTCTTGTTTGTTCTCCATGGTGAGACTCTAGGATCCAAAAGGAAATGATCTGTTTTGTTACCTTATTAATTACTAAAGTACACAGCAATGCCGAACGAAGATGGGAAGTTCCTGTTAGGCTCGCCTGTGCAAAACCAGAAGGGCTCTGCAAACTACCCTCCCCGGAAGCCTCTCTAAGCATCTCACTTCAAGAGAAGGGCTCAGGTTAGGGGAGAAGGAATCGCCTAGTGAAAGTCACAGAGTAGAAGACAAGTGTTGGCTTCACTCATGATGACAATTCATAATTAAAAACTATAAAGATTACATGTAGATTATGTTTTAGGAAATAAGAAAACTTCCTCATTTTTTAAAAAGCAAAGAAGACTTTATGTCAATCCAATACATTTTTATTTAAATGAATGATACTGTATGGACAATTATATTCGAATCACTTACTATTAACAATGTCTATACCACAAGCCTGGTGATGGATAGCATAAGAGCCAGTCGCCCACCACCCTTGCTGGAAGATGACATTTTAAAGGATTAAATCCAAAACGCTTAAATCTATAAATCATTAATTGCTTCATACCCAGGATGAGAGCACTGTTTTATGCATAGAATGAAGAATGAGTTAGAACCTTAACAATGTTAGGTTAGGTCATGGGAGTGGCTGAAAAACGCCCCTAAGCAACGTGGCTTCTTACATTCAGGAGTTAATCTGAGACCTGACTCCTCTAGCTTTGTTGCTCTGCAGACCTTTGCCTGGACCTTTGGATTATAGTTTTTGTTTCGTCTTGTTTTGTTTTTTAAGAATATGGAATATGTAGGAACATCCTGGTGCAAACTAAGGCAAACGGTGTGCACAGGTATCCTATCAATTTAGGATCTTTTTGTTTGTTCGTTTTTACTAGGTATTTGCAATGAAGTCTGAAGGTATAATTATGAAAACTCTACAAAGAGTTACGTTTCCATACATTTCTGTGAAATTATAATGAAACGTTAGTAGAATAAGACATTAGTAAGTAGAGAGTTTATGTAAAATGGTGTGGTTACACAAGAAACAAACTTACAAAATACACAAAGTTATTTGGCCTACAACTTTAATGTTATTTAATGATTATGCTGCACAACGTATAGTTGTTATTAAAGAGGAATTTTCTTGTTGCAAATATTTGCTTACCAGATTGGAAAAATGATAAAATATGTTTATTTGATCAGTTTTGATCAATGGGTGCAGTGTAGAGTGTTTCATTTGGAAGTGAAAAACTTAGGTGCCCCAACTTAAGAACCTGGCAAGGAAAAAGCATACGGAACATGGTATTTGAAAATCACTAGAGGGTGGACATTTTCTGGCTTCCTTATCTGTGCGCAACTCCATTCTCACCACACCACAGCCTTGGAAAGCCAGTTGAATTGCCGTGTTAGAGATCAGAAGATAAACTGGGAGAGGGAAATTATCCAACTCCACACAGTTGCTAAGTGCTGGGGACAGGGCTCTGACTGTGAAGCCTGTGCTTTTCACTGAAGGATGCGACCTGCTTCTTGAAACTGTGGCTCCATTCCCATGGCTACATTTCATTTTCTTAGAAAGCAGCATTTAGAGAAAGGTGCATACAGTCACTAAGCTGAACAAATCGGACTTCAGAGTAACTCTAAACCAAAGCCAGAGGGGCTCACTGTCTTTCAAACAGAAACTTGGTTTGGTTGTGACTTGCACAGTCCATGCAATGAGAGGCCGAAAATGAAAGACTTGTGTGTGCTTGGGCGAGCAGATGGGAGGAGTGTGGTCAATAGAAGGATGAGTTGTAGTCAGAAAACCTGGATATCAGTATTCTCTCTGCAACTCACTAGAGATGTGTAGCTTCAGCAAATATCTTTTACCTCCCGAGCCTAAATTTTCCTCAGCATTTATCATATCAACATTCCATGGGGTTAAGAGAATAAAAAAGAGATAAAGGACTTTTTTAAGCTATAGAGCATTATAAAATGTTATCTATATTTAACAGGTTATTTCCCTGTATATGAGCAAACCTATCCATAAGTTATTAAAGATGTTGACATCTACAAATAATTCTCTAACCTCTTCAGCACACTGTGGGCTGGGAAGGGGTGTTGATTCCTCCATCAGGTTCTGCCTGGATAAGTCAGCTTCATGGGGAAGAGTCAGAAAAAGATGCTGTGTGGAGCCATTAGCCTATTTGCCTCCTCTTTAGGAATGGCTGGTCTCCTTCTCCTCCTCTGTTTCCAACAGGATCAGGCAGATCATGATAGTTTCCCTCTAGGTAACAAAATCCTTTCCTGTTCTCCTGATGGGTGATATTTCAGAGCTTGCTGAAGTTCAAAACCAACAGCTCACTAGAAAGGGCCAACGACTGCAAACTCAGAACGTCCACAGGAGCCCAAGGGTACATGCGGGATTGGGCCGAACTACTTTGTCCAACAACAGCCTGAAAGATTAGGAATATTGTTGCTGCTTGTAGCAGCAGGGTGGTTCTGTCTGTCATAAACTGAAAGCATGTGTATTTCCTTCCACATTACTCTTTGGAGTAATAGTTTCCATAAATTTATTTTATGCTACCCATTTCCGAGAGGGCAAGCCCGAGGGAGAGCACAAAGGGATGCATGTGAGACCATCAACAATTCCCACTCCTTCCGGCATCCTAAATCTCTAGATTTCAGGGTTGCTTCACTTCACCCCCAATCCTTGACATCAAGTCTTTTTGTAAGTCATCACCAAGACAGAGAGCATAGGAATCTGATGATGAGGAAGACAACTAGGTTGCAAAGACAGATTGTTTGCTAGTTTGGAGAGCTGGCCTGGGTTTGACCTTCAAGAGTCTACATGGTTGAAATGAACGGAGAATAGTAATAATTATCCAGATATTTAATTTGGATATATGTGCATCTTTACTCTCTCTCTACCACCCTCCACCACACATGCTTCTGCCTCAGATATCCTAGGTACCCAATTTTAACCTGAATTCCTAAGAAAGCTATCTGTAGTCTTCCATTGGGGAGACAGAAAAAGCCTCAGCTTAAACTTGAAGACATAGGAAAATGTATGTGTCTTTAACTTTTAAATAGTCTGTGTAATCCTTGATTTTCTGAATTGAATAAGTGAAAGAATGTGGTGGCTTCAGGTTAGTGTGTGTTCAGAATTTGTGTGTGTGTGTGTGTATGAATCACAGTTGACACAAATATGAGGTTTCTGAATAGTTTTGAAAATTTAGTAATATAAATAGTAAAAACTAGCACAAAAGTCACTCTTTGAATGTCCTAGAGACCCAGGCTGTTTTGGAGAGGACACTAGAGGAGCTGTTAGTAGGTCACAGGAATCACAAACATATATGGAATGAATGATGTTGATGGGAGGCCTCATGGTGCCCACAGACTTCAAAGGGGGCCGCTGTGTACCCCAAAGCATGACTGGCCTCTCCTTCACATACTTCAGAAGCCCTTACCCTGTTTGGAATAATGAGTAAAATGCTTGAAATATATAGAAAGTACCACCCATGCAAAAAGCTATTTGTTAAAATATGGCTTTTGTTTAGGCTAATTTCAGTAAGAAAAGTAATATCCTCATTTCTATGAGTAAGTCTAAGGATGTGGGAAATTTCTCATGCATAGGCCCTTTCCTGAGTGGTAAGATGGACATTGAGTTTAATTTGATGGAATGAGGGGAAGGAGCCCAATTTAGCCTTATCTCTTCTTAAAACTGTGAACTGATAAACTGAGAGCCTGATGGAAAACAAATTGACTGAAGCTTTAGGAAAGCTCAGCATGGCCCAGTTCTGACGGTTGCCTTCAGGTATGGTGGCCACGACCATTTGGGTCATGGTGACAAGTTGTCTTTTCATGACTGTGGCAGGTGGCCATGTTGACATTTCCATTAGCCTGAAGATGCTTCTTGCTATCACTACTGAACATGTTAACAACCAGGACTTAGGCAATCTTGCCCTAAAATGTCCTCTCTGATGTTATTGTGCGTATGGGGGGAGCGGGGGAGGGTATCATATTGCTTGGTCGTGGCCCCTTCAACAAGGATTACAGCGGCAAGCAGAATCAACAGGCAGAAGAGGATTGAAGAATAGGTCGTGTGGCATAAGCAACGGACAGACAAGAGGATGGTGGGGTCCACCGAACACACTCCTTAATTAACACAACTGTTGCAGGAAGAGGCAAGGTGCTGGTCGAACAGACTGAAACATTAGTCTGCTGAGCAACACTGCCAGGTCTCCACAGAGTAGCATTTTTATTGCAGTATGTCTTTCATGGAAAATGAACAAAACTTTAAATAAATCACAATTACTTATTGCTTAATATTTTGGATAATAAATTCTTTAGTTTATCAGTACCCCACGCCTTCAAATGTGCATTCTTCAAATAGTTTCAATTACATATACATTCTTTCTCCTGAACAATAAATTATTTAAAAAAAGAAAAAAAAGATACATAATTTTAAAGCAAAGGAAAACAAAAAAACATATATTTTTGACATTTATCTTAAACTTATATGAAAACAACTCTATGTTAGATGCTTAAATATAAATAATAAAAGACATTATGTTATTTACAATGTTACACAGTAAGTTGAGAGAGTAAAAATCTGACATTAACTCATAATGACAGTAAATGATTTAGGAAAACATCCCAGTAATGTACAATATGTATTTACAAAAGAATATATAATAGAACTTGTGATGTGTGGCCACTTCCTTTTGTCTGCGTGTCTCTGCCGTGTTTCATGGGTCTTTGTAGACAGAAATCTCTGTGGCTGGTGGGATGCAGTCCGTACTGAATGAAAAAACCAGGCCTTTCTTATTTTCACCAGTGTGAACCAGGCACCTTTCAACCCCAGACCAAAAAAAAAAAAAGAAAAAAAAAGAAAGAATAATTACTGAGCAAGTTACCCTGGATAAACTCCACTTATATCAGGACGGTCACACTTAAACAAAGAAGATACAGCATGTTGGTGTTTGAAACACATTCACCCAGGTCGAGTGCTATTTTGTAGAAAGCATGAGATTGTCCAGGTACTCTTGAAGAAAAGTCATACCGGGCAGAAAGGAAGAGGAGGACAGAAAAGGAATCTTGAGTGAGAAGAAGGAGTTTTGCATATACTATGTTCCATTGCATATCCCTCAGTGGGATATGATTTCAGACCCAGGGGAAGAAAGTTGCTGTTGAACTTCTGGGCAATTTCCATTGCCCGAAAACCCACGAAAGCTTTTCGTAGGCTGGGAACATAAGTTCACACTCCTTTGAATTGCCATAGCACTGCCTGTGTTTATAAACAGGGTTGGTTGAGAGCCACGTGGCAATTAAACATCATAGAGATGCCCCTGTGAACACAACGTTGGCAGCTGCAGCAGATAACCCTGAGGAGTCAGCTGGCCTTTCTTATCAAGGGAAGCTCTTATTCCACAGATGGTAATGCTGTCCCGACTAATGCCACCTCTGCGAGTGACCAGAATCAGGTTGGAAATGAAATTTCCTCTTATCCTAAATTTTCACATATTTTTGCAATATGAAAATTTACAGCTATTTTCAAACTGATGAAAATGTTGGCCATTGATCTCAACAGATTTTACTCATTCCCAGAATTCTCCAGAATGAGTCATTTGAATACTCCAAAGCCTGTAGAATTTGAAATAGAAATTTTAGTTTTAATTCATGATAGGAAGTGTTTTATTGAAACAGTCGGCTGACTCGAGCCCTTCAAAGGCAATATTAGCATAATCTGTAGAACTTCCTTACGTTGACTGTCTCCTTGCTCCTGCCATGAGTGTACTCGTTTCTACATACCTGGAAAATCAGTGCTACTTATGCAGCCTGAGAGGGGCCCCACCCTGTAGGTGACCGAGCTGACTCAGGCACTGCTGGGCACGGAGAAAGTGGCATGTGAACAACGAAGGGCAGCTTGGGAGACCAAACACGCACAGTGACATCAAGAGCCTGCGGACGGTCATCTCTGTGCATGGCAGAAACATGTAGGAGCTCAACAATAGGACTCATGCTCAGCCTGCATCTTTCTTCTAAGACCTACTTGCATACTATTTCTTCCCTTCACCTTTAACATAGAAATCTGGTGAAGAAATAGGTTCAGTTCACCTTCAAACAAGAAGTTACTCTCATCAACTGCATGCCCGGTATTTGGATCCCCTTGCTAACCTGTTTCCCACTTTGTCACATGGTTCCTAGGAGTCTTCTTGGAACCTAAGGAAAGCTCCAACCTAATTTGACAGATTTCAGGCAGGTCATTAAATGGAGCCTCCGATTTTTAAAAAAAAATATCTTATTTTCCTAGATTAGCAGTTATTTCAAACGTCAATACCTATAGGCCTTCCTTGGATTTACAATCTCAAGAGAACCTGCAAAGTTTGGGCCCATCTTAGTCCTGTTCTGTGACAGTAAAGCACAAAGTAAGAAAGGGGGGAAGTGGGAGATACAGGCTGCACATCGAGAGGTCAGGACACAAGAGGGAGCATTTCTGCAAGGAAATGTGCCATCTTCCAACACCACTGATGCTTCCCGGTGACGCACGGCTTGCGGAAGGTTCTTACTAATCACGAACCACATGCACATTGGCCTTCCTGACAAGAATGTTCATGCACAGTTATGACCTAATCAAGGCAACACTGAAAACCAAGAGAAAAAGAATGAAGAGAAAGGAGTGGTCAACAAAACTGTATGAAATTGCAACCCCATCACACAGCTGCTCTCCACCTGTGTCTTCCATACAGTCACTCCTTCTGGACACTCTATTTCCCCACGATGACAGGTTGCCACTACGAACAGCAGGCACATTTCAGTCTACAAGTATTTCAGACAAACTACTGAGTGTGCTGTTTAAGCTGGGGGTTTTGCGCCATAGTATGTCTGTTTTGAACCAAGAAGACACAACCAATCACTGGCTCTGAAATCGGTGAAAAATACAAGTCAGGAATGATTGCACCTTTCTCAGCCATGGTTTGATCTTCAACTAGATGAGCTGCTGTGTCATTCCCCCAGGGAGAAAGTGACTACGAGTCCTCTTGTAAGGTGTTGGACTTACCCTGGTAGCAAGCCAGAACACAATTTCTCTGCTACCCCCCCCAACTGTGGCTTGCTTGTCAAGAAAAATAAATCAAAATCAAGTAAATGGTAGCTCCTTTGAGTGAGAGCAAGCTGTCTTCTGATTAATAATATAGTTTTTTAAAAAATCACAATATTACTTTCTTCCTAATATTTAACATTACTTAATGCAGTTTCCTGCTGTAAATAGTAGCATGCTGTTGGATCTACTATTATCTCAGGGCCCAGTGAAGCAAACCTTTGGCTGGCAGAGTAGACACAACTCATTTCATATACTGAAAGCAAAAGAAAATTTCGTACAAAAGAGGAGAGAGTATTTGGATGGATGTGCCATTACAAGACGTACTGACTGATTGGGGGGCTACTGGAAGCAAACACAGGAACAGTTGCAAGTCTTGCAAATCATACATCCGGTCAACATCATAATGCAATGCACAAGAAGCCAGCAAAAACTGAATATATGGGAGGTTTTGCGGAAATACTGTGGAAAAGCAATCACGGTAATGGTACAAAACTTGCTCTCGACATAACATAACATAAAGGCACCATTGATATCTTTCTCATTTTGAAATACTGTAAAAAATTGCTACATATGGCACATAACACATTTTTACATACATATATTTAATTTATAAAAGTTTTTTTTTCCTGTTTTCTATTTGCAGAACTGCTAAAATAAAATAAATTGTTTAATTTAAGGTGGAATACTTTATTATATAAAATAAAGTTTTACAGGTGAATCTATGTGTTTATTTGGGTTTTATACAGCAACAGGGTCTTGGTTAGCGATCGCACTAGACAGCCTGGCCTGCAAATCTCCCTGCGCAGAGAAGCGGCCTGCTGGGTTAGTCCTGCTCTCGGCCGGGCGGGAGGCAGGGGCTGCCTCAGGACTGGCTGCCAGGGGGTTCTGTGTGCCCAGGAAAGGTGTCGCTTCCCCTACTCTCTCATCTTCTGTTTCACTCTCTGAGTTACTGATCTCAGCGCTTGTGTTGCTGTCCATTTCCAACCTGTTGGCAATATGGCCATTGGGCTTGGTTCTTTTGGCCCTCCGGCTGTTGGTGAGTTTCTTAGCAGGTTCTTGAGCTGGCTCGTACTCCTGGGTCGTTTCATACTCCTCATCCTCCACTATCCTCAAGGGGCTAGGGGGCAGGCTGTTGCTCTCATGCGCGGGGTTGTGGTGGAAGGAGTTGAACTGCTGAGGGTGGTGGTCGCACTTTTCCCGCAGCCTGGGCGGTGTCACCAGAAGCAGAGGTCTCTCTTCTTCCACAAAGGGGCTGATGGCCATGGAGGGCATGGATGCTGTCGTGCTGGACACAGGTGGAGACATTTCCGAAGGGGGCGATTTGGGGGAGCTTGGCGTGTGGAAATCTACAGGTGACATACGAGCCGGGGTGGTCATGGCTGACACATACCTGTGTGAGCACAGAATACCCCGCATAAGTGTGGTGGAATAAGAGGCACGGAGTAGGGAGGGTAAGGGGACAGACTTCACGAAATTATACTCAGAGAACAAAGACTCTAATTGTTGTATACTTCTTGACTTTTACACTAGGACATTCAGCCCCCTTGGAATCTAAAAGTATGTAGCCACGAGACTCCTTACAGGAAGTACATGCACAGGTCAGCTACATTGCCTAGCCCATCAAAGCTTTTAGGATGTTCAGTCTCATCGTGGTTTTAAATAAAAACATGAGTCAGGACAAGAGGGCACTAGGTCCTGGAAACCTGTCAGTTTATAAGGACCAAGGCTCAGGGATTTGTAAAGGAAAGAAGTATTACTTAAATACTATACCTTCCTAAAGGCCAAGGGGTCTTAGAGAATGAAGCCCAAATGGGGAATGGAAGAAGATCTAAGATGAGTTGCTGAGAGCTGGATCTGCATGCATTTGGGTCTGTGTGCCTTGTTTCTCCTTAGCTCAGCTATAAGGTTATGTCTTATGAAAAAAAGAGAGCATAGTAACTTAGATTTATTCCTGATAACAGTGTAACACATTTGTGTGCTTCAAATTTTTCCAAGAAATGCTACTTCTTAACATTCAGTTTGCAACTATCCATCCCAGTGACCAAGATATCCACAGATAAGCCTGAGAGAATCTTACATTGGCTTCACAGTATGCTCAATCTCTGGCCTACCTTTCTTCCAGCACTTCCAGCTGCATTAGTCTTTGACTTGTCTTTGTGACTGCTCAAGGTTGGATGTCCCATGTCACCTTATGTCACACTATGTATAATGCTCAGTGAATCTTGTCAAGACATCGAGTGCATCATTTTTTTTTACAATATCATGTTTTTCTGTCCCCTCAGAATAAGAAGACCTGACTTGTCACAGAAGATGTGGCTTATTCAGAGTCACATTTCTCAGCTTTTTATAAAAATGTTACCAATGCATAGCACTAAGTGACTCTTCTTCACAGTGGCATTCTCAGAGTCTAATTTGACACGACCTGTGATAACACAGGACATCATCATCTGAACATTAGCTAACAGGAACTCATTCACTTTCCTGCTTCTCAGCCATGGTTCAGAGTTGTATGGATGTGAGATCTAGCTGTGCCTAAAATGGGAACGTGTCTGGAGATTGAAATACTTGGGGCTCAAGTCTTCAGACTCTTTGCTTCGAGGATACTTCAATTAAGTTCTCTGAGAATCGCTAACCCAAATTCAACCAGCACGTAAAAGCGATTTATCTTTTCTCTCCATGATCCCCAGGTTCAGGCATATTTTGCAGTCCTAGAGAATATCGGGGGTATTCAAGGAGGCCTACTACAGTATGGAAATGTCAACCTTTAAAGATAAGTGTCACATGTAGTGATGAAGGAAACATTTATCACTAACCTCTTTTTCAGGTTTCAGAAAAGACTAAAATAGGACAGATAGACTTTCTTTGTACATAAAAAATATAATTATATGAACCTAAGTCAAATATTTTACACCAGATTGGGATCAATACCTACTTTCTCATACATGAGCAGAACAACCTTCAATTCCATAACACTCTGAAATACCATCTTGGGGTATTGCATAGAAAGGCCCTTGAGGAAGTGATTAGCAGGTTTTATATGACCTGAAAGCCCAGAACTGGCCTTCCTTCATTTTAAGTACTTCCCAGTCCATGAGTAGAAAAGGCCTATTAAAATTATTTCCACCCATGTAAATACCAAATAAGTATGGATTTGACACTCCGTAAAGCTTTGAACAAATGGTCAAAGATTAGACTGAGAGGACACAGTAAACAAAGAGACAAACCCCACTGGATTTGAAAACACACAGGTGACAGCTCACTGATAGGCTAGCAATGGTGGTTGATAGAACACTCTCCTAATTTAGGTGAAAATGGATAAAGAGAACCTGTGAACTCAGTATTCCCATTAAGCATCTCTTTCAGTTTACTCTCCTGTGTTCTGTGTTTTACCTTTGCCGTAGCCCCCCCAACCCCAACCCAACACCCCCAGAAGAGAGTCAAAACATTCAGGAATAAAGGGCCATATTGGAGGCAATATCTGCTTTAAAAACCACCTGTGAAGACTGCCAATGCAGCATATAAAAGATTTATTTATTCATCCCTTCTTGGAATTTCATAAAAGGGATACTCTATGGTGGAACACAAGCGCTTGTTCCCCATGACAGTCAGCAGTGACATAGCCCTTGACTTGACTTAGCTGAGGCTGGAAGGTAAGAAGAGTTAGCACATGGAAACATGAGGTCAGTTCGACCGGAGTTTGGATAACTGGCAAATTGGAATTATAGAAGGGTCCTTATCAATCACTGGTGCCATCTCTCTAAAGTTACAACAGAGGAAACAGATCTCGAGTGGGGCTGAGCCTAAGGTCAGAGCTAGGAACTCCAAGTTTGCTGCACCTTCCACATCAAATCATTCCAGCTCTTTAAGAGTCAGTTGCCTGTTAGCCACTGGGACGCCGTGAGAAGCTCAGATGAAATGAGTTCAGTCAAACAAAAGGTGACTTCATCAACTAGCAGCACTCCTAGAACAGGCAACTGCTGCCCCTTATTCTCATTAGAGTAGATTTCCTTAGGTGAGACCGCAGGTGCTCATGGGGATTCTCTTACTGGGGTTCTCTCTCCTCTGCAGTAGCTTTGCCCTTCGGTTTTACCTTTCACTATGAGGAGAGTCTCGGTAGGAGTCAGGGGTTTCTCTGGCATGCCTGAGGAAGCTGTTACATTCACGAGGGCCTCCTATGCCATTAAGACGTCCTCTTGGGCCCCCAGTTGGGCTGCTGTGCCTACTGTTTTCTACTGATGACATCATGATTACAGAGTGGCTTTCTGAAATGATGCTTTCGGTGTGTCCATTGCTCCAGCTAGAGGGGAAATGTGAAAGGCAAAGAGTTCATTAAAAAAAAAAACAATTATAAGCAACAATGTAAATGAAAGAGAATGACCTGACCAATATTTCAAATTATCAGTGCATCAGTAGTTTAGTATGATGTTGCTTGTCTCAGAATAGAATTGTTACAAAGATACTTGGTGGAGAAAGGATCTTGATCTAGACTGGTTTAGTAAGGATATAGGTTCTTCATTTGTTCACTCAGTCAACACTTTTTATCAAATGTCACTATGTACTAAGTGTTCCTATAATCAGGTGTTCTTGAGTGGCCTAGGTTAAGGAAACACTTACGCAATGAGCTGCACTTGGAAGCCTAGTGCTGCCCTTGGTAGCTCGCACTCACATACGGGTCACCAGGGCATTTGCGAATTTAACCCATTTCTCAGGTGCATTTCCCAGGGCAATTCAGTCACTGTACAAAGACAACTTCTAAGTATCCTGCAGCACCTAAGACTTCTCCCAGCATCGCAATTCAGGGAGAGGTGGGGCAAGAGTAAAGGCAACCTCTACAATGGGGAACACCAATCCTTGAGGGAGGTATTATTTCCCCTTGTGTGATGATGAAAAAATTAAGGCTCACATTTAAATAGCAATTAAATGGCAGAGCCAGTTGATGTCTAAAGCCTGTTTTGGTCCCCAACCGTACCTTTAACTGCACTTCCCTGCCCGTCACACGTGTCCCTGTCCCTTCTCGGGCTGTGATAGCACAAGGACATATGCACACGTCCGTACATGGAGGGATGTCATGCAGTTTTTTGTTCTCGTACCTGTGACTAGGCGTCTGGGTGACGGTGGTGGAGTGATGAGCTGTCGAGGTGTAGTGACTGGTGGAGAAAGATGTCTCCACTTCCCGCTCAACGATTTGCTCACTGGAGATGATATTTTTAGATACATATTGCTGGATAAACAAAGAGACACAACTTGAAGATTCGTGCAAATCAAAACACTAACATCGCCATGCACGACAAATCTAGTACACACGCTTCATTACAAGTTTCGTTCCTCCAGTGCCCAGACAGTAAATCCTATCCTGTACTGTGGCCTTTAGCTTCGGTAAGTGGAGTTGATAAATAATCTTTGGTGGTGCCCTCAATGCAGGTCTTATAATTATAACTGTATATTGTCAGAAACAGACCTGTTTTTTTCTCTTTTATTTCCCATTGATAACATGACTAGAATTCAACACAAATCGTTGCTCAGTGTTCAGTTTTGTCATGGTTGTACAAGTAAAAGAAGATATTGTTTGAAGTCTCTATATTTTGGATCTACGTCTCTCTTATGATTTCTAGTGCCCATGTTGCCCAAGTGATACCACTGAAACTGCTAACTTGTCAGTGGTAATACTAACAAGGCTATGAGAGATCTGAAGGGTTTACGGTGGCTCTCAAGGTCATGTACCTTGACTACACAGAGGGCCCGTGTTCAGTGCAAATGTATTCTACT
The DNA here is from genome assembly GCF_022682495.2 of Desmodus rotundus. Classification (NCBI taxonomy): domain Eukaryota; kingdom Metazoa; phylum Chordata; class Mammalia; order Chiroptera; family Phyllostomidae; genus Desmodus; species Desmodus rotundus. The sequence continues at coordinate 18,436,795 of NC_071399.1, read as the reverse complement.
TCACTTCCATCACCAAATCACACGGTGGCTATTACTGCCTTCTCTCAGTGAGAGAGGCACGTTCTGAAGTTGTTTTTAAATGCTATTCATATTTATACCAAATGGAGTTAAATAAGGGGATAGGCATGGAAAGGAATACTCTTAGATGAAATAGGGCACTTTATAATCTGATGGGCTATGGGTGCTAAAAGAGACTGATATATTTGTGGAAACCCAAAAAATATTCAATTGAATTGTGCTTGAAATTCTAACTGGTTCTCTTAGAGAAAAAGCTATTCCATGTGGATCTCTCTGGGCCGTACGAACAGCTAGCTTGCTTTAAGGAAAAGGTGGCAGTGTCATACATAATGAGCCATTTCCAGTCTGTGTACCATTTCACTCTTGCTCCTTGCAAGGCAATGCAAGCTCAGTGAGTCTAATGAAAATAATATTTAACAATTATTCAACACTCATTAAATGCCACTGGGTTAAGTGCTTTATATAGATTCTTCTATTTAATGCTAACAAGCACTTTCTGAAGTAGGTATTATTTTCAGGCCTGTTTCCATAATGAACAAATAGGATTTAGAAAGATTAAAGCCTGAAGTACCACTGCTTGAGCCATAATTGGAATCCAGGCAGTCATTCAGCTTCCTATACATTGTAACATTCCTGGTGACAGCCTACAGGTGTGTCTGCATTGAGTGTATTCATCAACTGTGCAGAACATTCGAGTGAACGTTGGCCAGGGGCGGAAAGCAGCAACATGTGTTAACACACTACCACTCTAACAACTTCCTGAAGGCCTTTGATGTGACTTACTGGTGGTTTAGTAACCTCCAACTCTGAACTTGGGTCCATGGTATATTTGCTCCAGACAAAATATACCTTTTTCTATAGGACAGAAAATGTAGTGCAAGATCATCTTCAAGCTTTGCTTATAAAAAACCAACACCAGAAGGAAATGAAGAAAACAGGAAGAAATTATAGTGGAATTGAAAGAGCAATAACTTCAAAAGCCAGGAAAACTGAGCCTAGCTCTGGCCCTAATCTGTAAAAAAAGGAGTTTTGGATGATGATATTGAAAGGTTTTCGACAATCCCATATTCTACGACTTAGTTATATTTAAAAGCTGAGTGCTTGGTACATTTTAAACAAAATACCTGAATGATTAAAGGCTATATTTCATCTGGAGGGCGTGGCGCCATGTAGAAAGTGGCGGGGAATAAGAGAGCATTATGTCCTTCCAGTTTTGCTGAGAAGCAAGTTTGATAAGTCACTCGACCTTTCCGTGCCCTAATTTCTTCCTTTGTAAATCAATCAGCAAACCACCAAGTACGGTGCAATGCCTCTGATAAAACCCACTCGAGCCTTTAGCTCTGTTTTCAGTACTAATCAGTTATTGCCTGGAGTAGCCTTCATTTCCAAATTGTAAAAATAAAACATTTCCTTCTTAGTCTTGTAACATTAATTTTCTCATTTTTTCTTTGTGTTTTTCTTTTCTTTCTTCCAGTTATGGCCTCCCCGCAGAACAAACCCAACGTTATTACTCCCGCCCCTTAATGAACACTTTAGAGCAGGAAATGTGCTGGTTTTACAGTAACCAAATCCACTTTAAAAAATGTTCCCAGTATTTTCTCCTGGCAAAACCTTGGATTCCTGGAAGCCATGGAGATTAATGGCAGTGGCTAAGAGCCTAAGAGCTTTGGAAAATAAACTTCAAGGTGCCTGAACAGAGCAGAGATGCTCCGCTTTTCCACCGGCCAGAGTCAACATACGTTCACCAGCTGCACGTTCTCGGTGGGTGGATTGGGGTGGTGGGGCCCGTTGGCCATGTTCACCATGTTGTTCCGCTCGGACCGCAGACTCTGCCGAAGCCGGTCGTGCAGCTTTTTCCGCTGCTTCCTGGATATGAAAGAGGGAACGTTGATTTTTTTTTCTATTATTTCCATTCTTAGTACGGTCAATTCTTTATTTTACCAACACCTAACTCAGGCAGTGGGCTGGTGGCGAGGGAGGGGGAGAGGGATGCGCCATTTTATCTAAGAATCTGCCCGTGAAGGGCAGACGGGGAGCCAGACGTTCTCAGCAAACAGATTTAAGAAGCCGAATGGGATTCTTACAGCAATTAAACCAGACTGCTGAGAGATAAGACAGAGAAGAAGACAAGAGAAATCAAGTTGCCATTTGGCTAAAACCCCAGCTTCCCTAATCTGTCCATCTGTGCCTATCCTATGTCTCACCGATGGTGTAGGTAATAGTTTGTGCTGTGCAACTGAGAAAGCTGATTTCACTTACAACTTTGCCTGTTTGTCTTTTAAGAAAATGCGGTTAGTTTTGAACCCGCACATTATGCGTACGGTGTGTGTGTGTACAGTACTGCACATGGAGGAAGGTATGTGCAGGTGCGGCCTGCAGGTTTTGGCACAGTTGTAACACAGTCCTACTGTAGTCATGCTTTTGTGTAGGACTCAGTAATAAGTATTAAAATATCTGAAAAGACTCTTAAACTTGACTCCATGGAGGCTTCTCTCTATCACTTACTCAGTCCTGGCACTGACTCTTGGGGGTATTAAGAAAACCCCATCCATGCCCTTGATTTTATGGTATAAAAGCATATTGTCGTGTTCCTCAATGCAACATTTAGATCATCATAATATCCCCATGACTAGTGTTGGCAAGAGCATTTATGTGATGAAGCAACAAAACTGCTAATATTGTTTTAGACTTGAAGAGGAGGAGGTTATGTGTCAGAGAGAAAGTGGAGGGAATTCATGTCACAAAGTAATTATGTTTGTGAATACAGACCCAGTTTAAAGGATCAAAGATAGTGAACACGAATCTGTTTTAATGTTGTCCCTTTTGTTCTTTCAAAGCAAGTTTTTCTTGATTTTCCTCCCATGAGATTCCTTTGGTGCATCTCATACTTGAGAGCATCTGAGCGGGAAACTCAGATGGAATGGGAAAATAATCAGTGTAACGATCAGAAACCGCCATTTCACACCCCAGCAAGTGTTACCTTCTAAACGTCAGTGTAAACCGGACGTGCCCTCAGTAGTGTTTGGCACCTACCACTCTCCTCTCAGGAGGTGGTGCGTGCACCCACATCCACACACACGTGTGTGCGCACACACACACAAGCACACACACATGCCTGTAGGGCCCCATACAAGCCTGTCTCTCTGACCTTTTCTCTGGTCACAGGGCTGTGGTCACTTATCAGAAGTCTGCTGAACATTTTCACACAAATAGGCAGTGCTTTCTAATTATGTGATTAGGAAAGGTGCTTAAAATGGATTATTCAGAAGAAAATATAAGGGGAAAGGTCCCCCTGGCGCCCCTCTGCCCCCTTTTTATCAGGACGGGGCTGCGGAGGTTCCTGCAGAGTCCTGGCGGGCCGCACTGCCTGTGCGCGCAGGGGGGAGGCACGGAGGAGGAAGGTTTACTTGGTTTTGCAGTAGGCCACCACACACATGATGCCGACCACGAGCAGGGCGATGCAGATGCCGGTGATGGTCAGCACCCTCTTCTGGTAGAGCTCCTCCGCTTCTGGAAAGGGATGAGAGCAGATGTCAGCAAAGGTGCCTTACATTTGCCAGGACTTACAACTGAACAGTTTGCATGCTGCATGACATCGCCCATGGTCACAAGAAAATAAATACGTGACAACTCGTTACTTTTATAGACATACTTCAAATACAGCATACTCTGTACTATTTTGAGCATAAACATCAAAGCCAGATGAGGCCATTTACAATAAAAAGTAGTATGCTATAATATTACTTTAATTACAAGCTATAGATACATACGGATTAAATTAGCAAACCATAAACACTGATTATAAAATAACTTTGGTTAAAACTGTGGTTTTTATTTTATTTTTTTTAAATCTCTTGCAAAGACAACAGGAATCAGATCATTCAAGGAGCTGGGACTGGCACCCCGGGACCCTCCTGTCGTCCTTTCTCTCCCCACCCCTAGGCTCTTTGGATTTCCCAGCTATTTTATATTCCAGTGGTCTTTACAAAGAACCATTTCTAACTTAATAAAATAAACTCAAAGACATTTGCAAACATGAGCTTGGCTTGTAGTTAAGAGCTTGGATGCAACAAAATTGGGTCAGGATCCCTATGCTTTCACAGTAGGATGTGAACGTAAGCCACATGATATGGAGCAGCAAGGTGCTGTCCCAGAGAAAACCCAATACAACAGGTAGCACAGTCCTGGGCCAAGGTGAACCTTTGTTCTTTGGAGGACAATTATTATTATGTCAACAACTGCACTTACAGACCTCATCTATCTGCATAAAGGAACTACTAGCATGAACAGTGTGTGACTTGGAATAGACCATACTCTCCTGCATTGACTGAGATGGAAAATTAGTTCATGCAGATTACTCTTAAGGGAGTGTGATACTTAGAACATTGAACGGAAGGTACTATAGTGTCCCAAATGCAACCAGTCTCTTATTCATGGAAGTCTTCCTATTTGCAAATCAGTTTTTTTGCTGGATGATTTGATTATATTGTAGGTCAGGTTATTAACGATTGGCTGACTTAACCCAATTCCCTAGGAGCTGAGCTTCCAACCTTTGTAATTACACGTATTAGAAGACAGTCTCATTTACTGAGAAAGAGAACCCAACCAGTGCATGATAAGCAGCATAAGCTGTACTTGGTTTTCTAATTAATAAGCTGGTCAAGAACTTGGGAATATCATACAAGTGAATGTCTTTTATCTGGACATCAACATGGGGCCTTACGAACATTTTCAGTTTACATTCTCAGTCTCAGTAACCACACCTTTTTTCTCTACGACAAGGGGCAGTTCACAGGAAATTTTCTTGGAATGAAAAAGTGTATTTTAATTTCTATGATACAGTCGACCTTATCATTAAACACAACATTTCCTACAAGCCAAGCCCATGGTAATCAAATTCCAGTTAACAGGTCAGGAACATTGTCAAATCCAATTAATACAGCACTGATTATTAACAGGAGGAGGAGGAGAACAGAAGTCGGTGGGTAAAAGACTAGAATGCTGCAGAGATTAGACAAAAACAAACCAAAAGGTTGGAAGTGGAAAAGGAAAAACAAACCAAGGGGACAGACAGACTGACAGGATGACTGAGAGAGGGAGGAAGTCAGGTACAAGGGAAAAGAAGGTTAAAAGTGAAGGAGTCATCTGAAGTCCCTGGCACAGCATGCCTGATACTAAGGGAGGAAAAAGAAAGAAAGAAAAGAAAACCAGAGGGAGGAAATGCTCAGGTCGGAAAAAGAGGTGGATGCAAAGTTGGAAGGGTTGCCCCATACAGCATAACTCCTAACCTAGGCTGGCCAGCACGTGGAAGCCACAATTAGGAAGCAAAGCAGCGGTGTACGGCCGTGAAACCACCAGGAGATGTAAGAGTGCTATCGCATGGTTTTTGTGCCGCAGAAGTCAAGTGAGGAGTGGAATGTGAATGCTTATGTGTTAACGGCTTGTGTCTGCTGCCTGCCCTCCCCCATAGAAACAGAACAGGGAATTACATTTTATGGGGTGTTAATCTGTGAGCTGGTGCCCATGGAGCCTCCTCTTTGACCTGGCATCCAGATCAGCCCTTAGCATGTACCGGCTGGTCCTTCTCCACGGGACCCAGGGCACAGAGCAAGGCGCCTTTGGTTATGGAGAGTTGATTAAGAAATAGGAATGTAAAAGTATTATTGTTGAGAAAATGAGGACCCTGCCTTATGTGGCTTTTTTCACTCACTCTATTTTTTCTTCTTTTAAAACAATAAGGGTTTGGTAGCGCTGACCTTTTAACATCATATCTTTAGGAAAAAACTGGGAAATTGTTTCTGCAAACTACAAAAATAAGACCTATCCAGGGACTGAAGAAGGGTGAAGCATCGTGCGTGCTCTCAGGGGTTCTATTGACCAGTTTTTTTGTTGTTATTAATGATAATTGTTCGACCTGGGTCTGTGAACACCTGGTATATGATGCCTCACCCATCCTGCCTGTGTTGTGTAGCAAGGCACCCATTTCCCAGTGAGATCAGTTATGGAAATAAAAGGGCCCAGTAAAGGCCGAGGGGTAAAGCACAAGTGCTAAGTGAAACGATGAAAGCAAAGGCCCAGAGAATACGGATGTGGGGTTCCGCTTCTGTATTCACATCAGCATTTATTGAATGCCTTAAATGTTTCTCATCTGTTTCTATTTGATTTTCCAATGTTTTACTAGATCAGGTGTCCCACCGCCCCGGCAATATCGATTGTGTTAAAAGAAAAATATTTGATTAAAAATAACATAAACAATGGCCTCTTCTAGCCCCCTTTCCCCCCTTATTTTTTTCTCAGTGTGATGGGGTCAGCAGGGCAACAGTACATTAGAGGCCGTGCTGAAAAACGAAGTCCTCAGTCCAGCTGGCAGATGTGCCGTAGTGAGTGGAAATGCTGCTGAGGCTTTATGGTTTGGCTGGACGCATTCCGATCAAGCACGTTTTTCAGGATGATCTGGCTAGGCCAAGCGACAGAGGCCTTGCCTTTCTCAATTTTAATTGACCTTTAAGGTCTGAATTTCCTTAGCCTTGGGACTGCAGAGCCTCCGGAAGGATCGCCTTCATGAGGCATGTGAATATCAACAGGCTGTGTCTTTATTAATCCGAGGCTTTACTCAGGGGAAAGTGGCATATCTAAAATATCCTTCACCTTACTTCACTGTTGGGGAATGGAGATAATAATTCTATAGTCAGACTCCAAAGGGATAAGGTAGCAAAGATGCTGTTAGGAAGAAGAGGGGAGGTGATGGGGGAATATTTTTCCTCCCTGCAGGAAAGGCCAATAAGCCTTTGTAGAAGTGGGTCAATTTTTATGCCGAGGGAAGTGGTGGATGTAGATGACTCCCCCGAAGTAGATGGCCTGCCACTCAAGTGACACCGTGAGCCCTCTCCTGCCTCTCACTCCTGGGAGATGTCCTCTGATATTCAAAGGGCCACATACAAATGTGGGAGGTTTTTCATCAGATGAAGTTTTCTCTTGGAAGGTTTTTGGAGGCACAGGCAATCAATTGAGTTTCTATTCCTGCAACTGCTAGAGACTGCAGTGGCCTCATTTTCCACAAATTACAGAATGTGCATTAGCTGTCGACTGTGAGGTATCAGCCAAAAGAGGATGGCAGCTGTAGGATGTCCTGCCTGCACGAAGTCACTGACACCAGCTGAATGGGAAGCAGACATTCCGTTCGTTCATCAGGACATTGTGGACCCACGACCACGGTCCAGGGCCATATGCAGCATCCAGGAGGCCTGGGGCCTGTGCCGTGGAGCCTCTGGGAAGGTAGTGTGGCTTCCTCTCCTCCCAAGACTGGCCTTTTCTACCAACTATTTAGAATGAAGACCTTCAAAAGGATCATGCCCCAACTTCATATTCTCGAAGGAGATCTTTTACGTTTACAGTGTTTGATATTTGTCTGGATAACCTTAGTGACTCAAGTTTAATTCCATTAGCACTAGACTTTCCCCCTAAAATAGCACATGGCTTACCTCTGTCTGTGTTCTCTTTCTTAGCTTATGAGATAACGAAGTTGACCAGAGTCACGTTCAAAGAGCTCCAGAAAATCAGAGCAATTCACGTCTGTTCCTGTAGTATCGTGTTGCAATGTAAGAACTTTCTCGATGCTATGTTAGATATGATTTTTATAGTGTATGCCAAACTACCATCAGCCTAAGATGTGCTGTTTTTTAAGGTGATATATGTAAAACTTCTTTGGTGTTCAGGCCCCTGGTTGGGTTCCTCCGGCAGCCTTGTGTACCGCTCCAACTTACCCCCGCTCTGAAATTACAGCATGGCCAGATCCAATCAGTGGGTCAAGGAACGTGGGATATACGTGAATTTGCAGCAGGTGAGATGGTTTTAAACTCTAAGTGAAGCTTGAGACTCTAAACGCTGCTGCATTCAGTACCATTTCGGTAAATTAATCATCGATTGAAAGCAGAGAAATCATTGTTATAGCTGTATGATCCCTTCTAAAGAAAAAGGAAACTTGTTAGGAACTGAAAGGGAAGAGTGGGAAGGGGAAGAGATTTCAGCTCATAGGCTCTAAATTCTGCAGGCTAAAAGGAATGATGATTGGTCCATACCCATAAATTCAATCCCAAGATGCTCTGCCAATGCAGAAAGTTGACAAAAAAAAGAGAGAAAGGGAAAAAAGTTTCAGAAAAGAGCAATACACTGCACTCCAAAACACATTACACATGACTATTGCAGCTCTCTGCGCGTGCACACTGAACAGGACAAACGGTGTTTGTTAACGAAGCAGTGCTCAGGTACGCCTCCAACAGCCCACACAGGGAACTTCTCGTTTAAGAGGTGTGCGAATACCAGCACACTGTGTCTTTATTAACCCTTAAAAGACTTTACTGAGGGAGAAGTTGTACAGCTGAACTATCCTCTACGCTCCTGCTCCTACATAGTTTGGGAATAGAAATATCGTATTTATAACTGGAAAAGGCATTTGGTACTATTTCACTCCCGTCTTTTTTAAAAGGCAGAAGCAAAGTTCCAGACAGTTGAAATTTTTGTTTCCCCAAAGACACACAGTGGCAGAGCAAGGACTAGAAGCCAAGGGGGTAAATATTTGAAAATTTTATCACACTGGATTTATATTTTTCATTAGTTATGCTCTCCTATTTCTTGTGGCTTTGGTCATGTTTTAAACTCTGTCTGCTTTCTCCTAACCTTCTACTCTCTCCACCATTTATGTGGTATTTTACAAGCATTTCTGCCCCAGAAGCCAGATAGGGCATTGGGGCATCAGAACCTGCTTGCAGCTTTTCATGGCATTTCTGCCTGGCACAGGAAAGGTTCAATGGTTTTTTTCAAATTATAAAAAAAAATAAAAATGTAGGGGGAGATACAATTTCAGGGATCTTTAGTGAATTTTAATGTATTCTTTGCGACACAGAGAATCAGTTAGACAATCACCCTTGGTGCTGAGTGCTGATGCCCGGGTGAAGGGGAGTGAGAGGCATGAACCCGCAATCCTGGCCCATCTGCCTTGGGGACGCCAGGATTGCAGGGTCAGTGAGACCTGCACGGGCTCAAATGAGTAAAGGGGAAAACGGGGCAAAGAAGGAAAAACACCCTGGTGGTAACACTTTCCATTCTTGAAATAAAAACTGCTGGTCAAGTTTCACCAGTGTGGTTAGTGGGGAGGCAGGGGCAGAATGAACCCAGAGGACTGGGAATCTACTGATTGGGAGACACCAGGGAGGTCCAAAAGGATGACAGGGTGACTCTGAAGTTCGGAAACAGGTGATAGTGGGGCATTTCTCTGATAAAACTGTCAGTTTGGGCCCAAAGTGCCTCATACAGAGGGCAAAGAGTAGGAGCTAACGGTGCTGGAATTGTCCCAGTTTCAGGCCCTGCCTCCGGCATTTACCTGTTCTGTGACTTTGGACAAGTTAATTTCTCATTGACAAAATGCTTACAATACTAACACATGCCTCACGGGCAACCCTGTGGAATAAAGAGGCGTGAAATAGGTCAGCCAACAGCTGAAGGGTTTAACAGCTTGGAGAATAGACACGTCTAGACATTTACCTTGGGTCAGTTACTGCGTGGAGGCTTACTTTTGACTAATCTCATGGCCAGGAAAACTCTGGAAGCTCCTGGGATATGTCAAGGATTTAGACTTTAAAAACTTGCCACCTCTTAAGGAAATGAGGTTTCACAGATTAAAAAAATATACTTATCCAATAGAACATTGAGTCACAATGATAAAGGCAGGCATTATACATAATACGGAGTCCCCTCTGTCTTGGGCTGAGGGTATGAGGCAGATAACCTAAATTTTTCATAAATTAAAAGCCAGATGATGTAGGATTAATTTGACTGCATAATGTTTGTAGCAAAACAATTTACTGAAATGAAAACAAATTCCTCTTGCCTCTGTGCAGTGATTTGACAAATGGGCGTTGTTTTTTCCATTTGTATCCTTCACATTAACTTTGGAACACCATGGTATGAAAATTCATGTTCGAAGGAAATAACAAATTTCCTTATACATTTGCATGAGGCTGTGACTCCATTTTTCTCTCTAGAACCCTCTCCATCTCTTGCCTTTTCCTCCTACCAGTCAGTAACAATTTAAGGGTTAAAATCAAGAGATATCTACAGAAACTCTTTCCAGAGAATCATTATTCCATGCCTACGTGAACACTGCTAATGACCTATATTAGTTGCATAGAAAGCTTGGTTAGGTCTTCAATAAAATTAGTAGCATGCCCATGCATACATATTACTGCATTTACAGTTTTATAGGTAAGTCTGTGAGCCTAACTCTGATTTCATTTCATGGGAAGTCATTCATATCAGGCAGCTCCAATTTCAAATAATTCAAAGGGAAATTGGTACTTAAAATTGGAATCTCTTCTGGCCATAAGCCCTAACAAGGAGACAAGCAGAGGAAACATGCATCAGTCATTCTAGACCCGGAGCACACACTACTCTAATTTATTTTTACTAGTGGTGGCTACATTTCTTCTTTGTGAGTCAAGAAAAGTATAAGACACAAACACTTTCCATTTTATGAAGAGGTTATTACTTTCTATCTATTCTATTTAATCTAATGTCGGCTTCAGCTCATTATGCATCACACGCTTCCTATTGAACTTCTGCCTAGCCACTACATTTTTCAAATTAAATTAATAATTCAAAAACACAAAGGTTACTGTAAACAATTTAGTTTCCTTTTCTACATGTGATTTCCTGCTGTGCAGTAAGCGATATAAAAAATTAATTTAAATCTAAGAGTCTGCAGACACTATTAAATATTGGCTCACTAATCCTTTGCTTTAGGATTTTATAATTGTTTGAAGAAAACTGATTAACCTGTAGGTTAATTTAAGTTTTCAATTCCATTAGAGAAAAAAAGATGACAACTTTCTTTTACCAAAATTATATGTACATGCAATTATGTTTTCTGGTAAAATTTGAAGGCATTCAGGATTTTACTCTTTTAACATCTTGGGTCTCCTTATAGAAATCATCTCAAAGACTGTGTGTAGTCCTGACTTTCGGCACCTCTGAGATTTCCAAAGGAGTCTGTCCATGCCCATTCTAAGTGGGGCCAATTTAATGTCTGACTTTTAATTTTCAACTTACCTTTACAAATGTAGGTACTTGTTTTTCACATATACCAATCCATGTGGTCACTGAGCCCTTGGAAATGTAATAGGAGACTTTCTCCTTACTCCCGTTTCCGTGTGCCCAAGAGCACGCGCACACACACACACCGTGAAATCTCCCTGCACTCAGCTGCCGTTCGTGATGATTTTGTCAGAGACTGAGCGTGTGCCTTTATTCTACTGTCAGCAAGACACATGTTTGATAAACACATTAATAACTTCCACAGATTTTTAAAGCATTTAGAAATCAAAACAACTTATGCAGTAGCAACTTATCATTCAAAACTACTTTTAAGGATATCTGCTAACTTTACTCATTCTGAGAATATGCGTTCTAAAATTGTACTTTTTAAAGATATTCTATACTTTGGATTATTCTATAATTACTTCCTATGATGTCTCTGTATCGCACACTTGCCCCATGCTCCCTCTAACTGTGGAAGCCGTGAGTGCTTATGTTCCCCCTCTCATGAAGTCTCCATTGAGTATGGATTACCTGTACACACACACACACACACACCACACACTATTGAACACGATCCTTTCAGGTAGAAATTCTGTTTCTTTTTTTTTTTTAAAGATTTTATTTATTTATTTTTAGATAGAGGGGAAGGGAGGGAGAAAGAGAGGGAGTGAAACATCAACACGTGGTTGCTTCTCAAGCGCCCCCTACCAGGGACCTGGCCCGCAACCCAGGCATGTGCCCTGACTGGGAATGGTGACCCTCTGGTTTGTAGGCTGGTGCTCAATCCACTGAGCCACACCAGCCAGGGCAGAAATTCTGTTTCAATAGGTCAAATTTGAAGCTGACTAGCCTTGGCAATATTGTCCTAGAAAGTACTATAAATGTTTTATTTCAAGGCCCATGACTCTCTCCCAGAAACACATAAAATAAACATTTGTTCCTTTCTCTCATACTTTAAATCAGTTTTTCTAAGTCAATAAAATGTCTCATAGGACACTCTGACCAAAAAAGTCAAAAAAGTTGCATCAAATTCTGAAAATGTAATTTATGTGCTAATAAGCATTGTAAAAATTGTACATTCCTTTAGAACCATATTTTTCAACGGCAAATGTGGTTTTGCAAGTTAGAACATACTTCTCTTAAAGCTGGGGAATATCTTTTATTTTAAAATTTATGGATGTGTTTCAAACTTTAGGAACACTAACAATTAAATTTTAAACATTACCACTGTGGGAATGTTTTTTACTCTTTATGCAGCCCTCATTGCTACTTGAACATAAAGTTCTTAGAACAGCAAAAATTTATTTTCCTGTTTTTTCTGGGGGACTTTGCAGAAATAAAAATTGAGAATTTAAGACATGGAGGTGAGAAAATTAACTCTGGGCTGGACAGCTTTGGAAAGCAGTTTCTGACTGGAAGTTTCTTGCTTTTCTGGGAAGGAGGCAGGCAGCACCTATGCACCACCATTACCGATTTTTTTCATAAGTGTTCCTCTGATCAATCTTTGTTAAATCAGGTTAAATATGAATGCTGCTTTCCTGGATGTATTCCAGAAGTGCCCCTGAAAGCTTACTAAAGAATTTATTTAAGGAATCCCATTCTGATTAATTACACAGTATGGCTCAGCCTTGATCTGGCGGCTCAGTTGGGGTGTCATCCTGTGAACTGAAAGGTTGCGGGTTCGATCTTTGGTCTGGGAACATACCTAGGTTGCAGGTTCGATCCCCGGTCAGGGTGTGTACAGGAGGCAACCAATTAATGTTTCTCTCTCGCCTTCTCCCCCACACCTCCCTTCCTCTCTGTCTAAAATCAATTTAAAAATTATTAAAAATATACATAGTGTGGCTTTTTAAAAATAATATCTTATGAAAACATGGTCTAAAAGAGAAGTTGAGAATATTTTCTCTGATTACAACTCTCAGATCCAATGGCATTATTATTTTTAGAAATAGCTTAATTTTTAATGCTTTTCTCTCCATAGTGCCCCCATATCACCTTCAGTGCACAACGAAACTGTGTAACACCAAAAATTTAAGTATAATGCGAATATTCAGAATTTTCATTAAATTATAAAATATAATTTCATTTTATTTATATGGTGTCAGGGATTTGATAAATCTATATTTTTAAATACAAATACATTTCTAAAAGGAATGGCTTTAATATAGTAAGTAAAATTCTATTATTTCCCTTCTATTTTTACTTTCTGTATTATCTACTTTAAAAAAGATCAATCTATAGCTACGGAGAAAACTTCTGCTTGCTAAATTCATATTATTTTAAGATGTGACAGCCCCGGCCAGGTAGCTCAGTTGGTTAGAGCATCGTCCTGATAAACCAAGGTTGTGGGTTTGATTCCTGGTCAGGGCACATATAAGAAGAAACTAATGAATGAATAAACAAATGAAACAACAAATCAATGTTTCCCTTTCTCTCTCTCTCTCTCTCTCTCTCTCTCTCTCTCTCTCTCTGTGTGTGTCCCTCCCTCCTTTTTTCTCTGTCTCTCTCAAATCAATAAATAAAAAAAAAATTAAAAGATTTTTCAATAAAGTGAAGACTGTATTTGAAAATTTAGTAATGAATTTACCAGTTTTTTTCCCAACCGAAAATGGTCAAATGGCCAAAACATAATCTTTGACATGTAGTCTATGTAAATATATAATAAGTACCACTTCACTAAATAAATGATTAAATATTATGAGTCTAATTTCCCCCGAATGCACATGGAATTTATTTTTCCATGGAGTTTATTATTCTATGATTATTAACATGAGGAGCAGAATTGTATTCTTTGTATGCATATGATTCAGGGTAAATCCCTTCTTTTAGGGATCCCAAATGACCATCTTTTATCACTGTATCTTGTGTTCCATAAACTTACGCTGCAATGGGCTATGTGTAGATTTACTGAGGGCGAGCAACTGACTGTCTAAATCAGCGGTGGACAAATCCAGCCCCCCGCCTGCTCTTGTAAATCAGCTTTTGAGAGCACACAGCCATGCTCATCAGTTTATGCCTTGTCTATGGCTGCTTTTATTATTTGCTACAGTGACAGAGTTAAGTGGTTGATAGTGATGAAATCATTTACAAACCCAAAAGTATTTACTGTCTGATTCCTTGCAGGAAAAAAAAAGTCAACCTTTGATCTAAATGGATAGTTTTATGGAATCCATTTTAAATACAGTGCTTTGGAAGCTCCAGAATGAAAAGCTATACTCCCAATTCACAATAGAAGGACAAATACACAGTTTAGTTATCCATGCAATTACATACAATATGAATTAGATTGTTTGGGAGTGATATTCAAAACTTCACAAAGCCATAGAAACCCATCAAAATTTCTCAGCTCTTCATTTAAAAAAAAAAATATATATATCTAGCAGTGAACTGTTAAATTTCAAAATAAATAATTTAAAAAGCCTATTTTCTCCTAAAATTATAATTGAAACTAACAATAAAGAAGTGCTAACATAAATAAATAATTATTTAAGCTGGTTCTGAATCACTTGTTTCCTAAGCATTACAAACAGAAGCCAGGCTATCTCATTTGCTGTGAAATGTTTGTTTTTAATTTTCCTACTCAGTGGTTTTTTTTTAAATACCTAAATGCAAACTGCTGGTTAATGAAGAAAAACGTCTGAACTCTTTTTATTATGTTTATTCGTAATAAATACATTCTGAAACCGAAATGAACTTACCATCATTTCAAGTGCATATTGGTTACAACTTATCAACATCTTTTTCAGGATGTTGTCACTTTAAAAGAAGGTGGACTGTTCAGTGGAATGATTTTATTTTATCAATAAAAGTGAGACTTTTAAATGCCTTTATTATAATTGCACTGCTTGATATTGACTATCATTTTGTATCACATTATTCAGTATCAATTTCAGAAACATCGGGAGCCTCACACACCTATTAGATTTTCAGAGCCAACTAGTCACGAACAGAGGAAGTAATACAATCGCTTTTGTTAATGGTCTCATGCGACAGGCAGAGGCAGTCAATGTTAGCCCTGCTCAAACACATCTAGCTCTAGGTGAAATCTGAGGGGAGATGCAGCAACAAGAAAGCAGCACCGACTGAGCATGCTCCTATTCAGGCAGAGACAGAAAGGGAGTGGACGTACTGTAGAAGCTGGCCATTACGTAGTTTTGGCAGCGATCACCAGTAAACTCATTTGGGCACCTGAGAGAAGAAACAAAAAACAATGGTAGAAAAAACAGAGAAAAAGAGAAGAGGTGAATATATGCTAGAAAGAAGCTCCTTCAGTGTCATTTGACTGAACTTGGTGAGTTCACCCCCAGGAACTGAGTCTTTGTACTCATCATGGCTTTCGGGCTCCGGCATCGCCCCCGGATGGTTAAAAATTTGGACCAAATGTAGTCCTTGGGTTTGTATGACAGAAAGATCCCAGCGTTTTAAATGACTGCTTTCTTTCAGAAGGAGCCACTTAAAATTAAATCTGACATTCTCTTCATCTCAGTTTTCCATTTGATAACTTTAGTTAAAAATGTTGGGAGGAAATTTTGCTTTTGGTTGGCCTGTCAGCATGGCTGCTGGCATCACGGGCCATCCTGGTGGGTCATTCTTTTAAATTTATGGCCTTTAGGGCCCATTTTAAGAGACAGGTGAACAAGGTCAGACTGAATGGTTTGTGCCCTGAGTGGTCAAACCATAATTAGAACAAAAGGAATCAGTTACAACTGAGCTGTAAAAACACCAAGTGGTAGTGATTGTTGCTGTAGTTTGGAGAGAAAGCAAATTTCAGATTATTTTAACATACTTTCTTGGTTTTGGACTTTCATTGGCACATTCTCAGTACATCTCGCTCCAGTGAATCCAGGTTGGCACCTAGAGGGTAAAAATGTCATAAGCAATAGAATGCTAAAGACATTGAACTTTCAGACTGGCAATTTTCCTCCTATGGAATACGGAGATTCCTACAAATGACCTGGTGACTGAACAACACAAAGAAAAGAGAAAACATTTAGAAAACCGTGTCCCATGAAAACTGTGGGGTATACAGTGTGGTGGTGGTTGTTTGCTTCAGTCTCCATCAGTTAACCGAGTGAGGTTGAAAAGTTGAATAGGGTGGGCAGCTAAGTCATTTTTCCTCGGGCATCTCCTTATCTGCCACTGATCATCCGCTCTTCCTATGTTAATGGGGTGATCACACTCAAAGGCAGATCAACGTCTAATCACTGTTTTTACACCTGAAATTAATGTAATAGTACACGTCAACTGAAGTTGAAAAATAATTTTAATAAAAACACTGGCTTGGGGAAGAGCTTACATGGTTCCATGCATACTCTTCTGTTATTTAAATGATTCTGAGCTTTTACTTTTACAGACACTCCATCTTGTACTTATTTCCTAGGTATTTTTTATAACTTAAGTCATCAAACTACACTAGAAGTGAAGCACTTTCACACCCTAATGATTACTGACAAGAAAAACTACATTCCCTGTTTTTTAAAGATACTACAAGTCAGGTTTTACTTTTAATGTTGAAAGACAGAAAGAAGCATATTTTTATTAGAACAGATTTCACTTCATTCAATTATCCCAAATCAAAGGCAAATACACTTTTAACACTTAAACATTAAAACTTCTACAATAATACTTGATTTCATTTTGCTTTTACGGTAAAAGTATTTGGAAATTGTATAAAATTTACATTTCACTCACTCACGTGAATGTATATTCACCTATCAAAATTCTACAATTGGTATACTTCTGTTTTCAAGGGGCTATTGTGCCTAAATATGGAAGTCTTTTACACCTAACTGCTCTTTTTGTGTTGCTTCTCCAGTAACTAAAGTGTTTCAGATTGGATTCATTTTACCCACATATCATACTCTTGTAAGTGGGACCATCGAAAGATTCTAGGAGGCAAATACACTTACAGATGCTCAACACCCAGAGCCATAATTATTAGTAATAGTTGATTTACACCATACGAGTCACGCGAAGTGCCTAATATAATAGAGTTCTGATCGCACATAGCTTATGATTTACGTACAACCTTTTCTTCTCCAGAGTAAATAAGAATAAATACTATCATTTGGGCTCGAAGAAATGTAAGTAAAACTATTCTTTTTTATGGGTGATTTAAAAAATTTTCCCTTAAAGCCAAATTCAATGCCAAAAAAATGTTATCACTTGATTTGGTACATATAATTCTCCTGTTTCATGAGGAAAGGCCTGGAAGATAAAATACTGGCAGTTGCAAATTTTCAGCCCCACACATACTTGTTTCAACTTAAAGTATAAATGATTGTTAACAATAATATCGATGAGCTTAACAACAAACGTCTTATATTGATTGACATAGCGCCTTTGAACTCTTCAAAACACTTTTATATAAATGAACTGGTTATTTTTGGTTAGAATAATTTTGTTGTAGTAAAAAGAGGAAGATCTACCCAGAGAAATACAGAAATAAGAACTATGACCTTCGAGGCTGGGTCATTTTTCATAAAGATGACATTGCACATGCTTCGATAAGAACATTTTCACAGATACATAAGAAAAATACATGGAAACTTGCTTTCTGTGTAACTTATTTGTTATTTGACAATAATTTCTGAAGCATTTGGGGTCTTTATTTGTGTATTTATTTCTGAACCAGGACTATAAATCCATATAGACATACCCTATAATTAGGCAGGTAATTTCAGAATTAAAGATATATTCCATAATGATTATTTTATCTTACCTGTTTGCCTCCTTGAAAAAAAAAATAAAATCCTCATACTGATCACACAATAATTCATGTTTTCACACAAAGAATATGGTATAAGACACGTGAATGCTGTGGGTTTATGTGTCTGTGTATGGGTGGGGGGGAGAGAGAGAGAAGCATTTGAGGTCAGGAGTGTATTATTTAAAAATCATGAAATTAACAAATTAAGAGAAGGAATATGCATTTTATTAGAAAATTGTCATTGGTTTGGCTGGTGTTGCCCAGTGGAATGAGTGCCAGGCTGCAAACCAAAGGGTCGCCAGTTCAATTCCCAGTCAGGGCACATGCCTGGGTTGCAGGCCAGGTCCCAGTAGGGGGCATGAGTGGGGCAACCACACACTGATGTTTCTCTCCCTCTCTTTCTCTCTCCCTTCCCCTTTCTAAAAATAAATAAAATCTTAAAAAAAAAGAAAGTTGTCATTTATGCATCTTAAATGACAGTTTTAAGATCAGAGGGCACAGAACAACTAGGCGAAAGGGATGAAAAATCTTATCCAATGAATTTTCTAATTAGTATGAAATTCCAAAATGGTATTTCTTAGGAAACTAGCATTATGATGGTTTGGTTTATTTCCATCAAAAGATGATAAGGAATATTTGGTGCAATAACACAAGATCTTAAGGTATGCCAGTTTGTTTTGGAATTTTCAGCTATGTCTGAACCAGAGCTACCCTTCCACAAATGCTGGTCGTCACTCAGATACATTTTCTTAGTGTAAAGCCTTATTTTTCCCAGGGTGGTCCATGGACCAAGAGCACCAGCATCTTCTGGGTTTTTGTTAGTAGAAATGCAGAATCCCAGGCCCAGAACTAGTGAATAAGAATCTGCATTTTAACAAGATTTCCCAAGGTATCTGTATGTACATTAAAGTGTAAGGTGTCAGGGGCCCTGACCTTGGAAGATGAAGACTAAGGCCCTCTGTCCTGGCACTGCAGTATCTTGCTTGGATGTGAGCGGCCCACTGGGCTTCATTGGGCCTCGGATTTTCTCAATGATAAGATTAAGAGATTAAAAAAACCCTCATAGACAGATAACAGTATGGTCACTACCAGAGGGAAACAGGGGTAGGAGATGGCAGGGGAAGGTAAAGGGGGGTAGAGGGTAATGGAAGGAGACTTGACTTGGGGTGGTGAACACACAGTACCATGTACAGATGATGTGTTATAGAATTGTACACCTGAAACCCATATAATTTTATTAACCAGTAGCACCCCAGTAAATTCAATAAAAAATAAAAATAAATAATTTTTTTAAAGATTAAAGGATTTAACTAAGTGATTATCAAAGGTTTCTTTTACGACAGAGGTTCTGGGAATCGAAGTTCATCCTAACACATGGAATCACTGTGTGAAAAATCCCTACCTCATTTCTTCTGAAGGCATTACCAGTCAGGGAGGGCTCAAGGTCTTCTAAAAGACATTTTTGATAGAATGAATTTCTAAGACAAACATGGAGGTAAAACAAATTGTAAACCCTATCCCGCAGCAATTCAAGAGTTCAGCAACAACGGTCATCACGTAACTTCTGTGGATGTCGAGCACTGTTGCCAAGTCCAATGGACGGAAGTGGAAACTGAAGACAGTTTCCGCATAAGCTGACCGCAGACTCCACTGATTGTGTAGAAAAAGCAGGTGCAAGTGCAAACTCATCTGCTCTACAAGCCCTGATTAAACTCTATGGAATTCCTTCTAAAAGAACAGGGAGACTGTCTGGCTTCTGACTTATTTCTACATTAGCATTATACGTTAAGCATCCAATCTATCACTTTGCTTGGAGATAAGAGTATGGTAAATTTAATCTGACTTTGAACAACATGCTTTGGCATGAGTCTGAGCAAATTCCAAAAATTTTATTTCTTAGAAGAACCTGGCTGAATAACCATCAAGCCCCCGCTGTAGCTTCAAAAATATATATACCATTTGTTCCACTGATTAGGTTAGAAGATGGAAATAATTTTTGAATTTTAGTATATGCTAATAATGTGATAAACATCCTTTGTTCTATCCTTAGGTAGTACTTCTTCCAACTAACACTGACCTGTGCCTCCCCATCTCCCCATTTCCTGTCCCAATCTCTTTGTCGCCCCTTATCTACCTGTGTTGTGATTATCTTTTTGTGAGGACAGTGACATTTTGATCACTTTGTATCCTAATGTTTAGCACAGTGCCCGACTCGGAAAGGTCTCTCATAAAATATCCGTTAAACTGAGCCTAAGACAGGATAGGACTGCAGTGGCCAATAAAGAACTGCATCAAAGAGACTTTCATATAGTCGATCAGTTTGCCAAGTGCAGGTCAGTATTGAACTTGCGGCTCTTATTTTTATTGTTTATGACGGATTCTCTTCTGTAGACTCCTAAATAACTTTTTTATAGGAACCCCCAGCACCCTCTTCACAGACTCTCTCCCCTAAATAGAAACCTTTACCATTGTGTTTGAAATTTGAAAAGACTGTAACTCTTTAACTGCAAGTCTATTATCTCAAATTTAAATCCTGTTACTGAAAAAACAGTTTACCTGGCATTCAATAAGGCAATATACTCTAGTAACCAAGACTTCCACATAGCATCAGTAAAATAAAAACTGTCCTTTATAATAACCTGATACACTGTGAATATCCTGGTATGTTTACTATGTAACTGACCATAAAGTCCTGTATTTTGAAAATCAGTTTAGTGCTCAGTGTATTTCTTATGTTCTAATTGAATAAATTATTTCCCATATTCTTGGTGGGGATCCTAAATATATTCAAAGATATTTGCAGACCCCCCCCCAAACAATTTCTGGTTATTTAGGGTTTGCTAATTTTATGGATCATTATGAATGGTTTATGGTTTTATAAATATATGGTCAAGTTATAAGCCATCCTTAGACATCCTTTCTCTTCTTTATTTTTTAGTTTTATTAATTTTCATCAGGTTCTTCCCTTGATGAGGCAGGAGAGGGAAACTAGGTTCACCTCTGATATTTCCTCTCTCTAGTCATCACTCTACAAAAAAAATATTTGGACAGTTTTAAATATCTTGTCTAAAAGAGATGCGTCCCTATTGTCTTTTTGCTCAACCTCAATATTAGTGTTGGCATTACCTTCATATCGTAAAACGTCTGAAACAATTTCTTTGGTGTCCATATTTATAAATATCAAATAATAGAAATGCCAACGAATAGCTATTGAGGAGTATCAGTGGGTTTAAGTATTAGATGTTCAGGCTGTGTACGTGAGCTCACAGAGCTCTGGCCTGTCTGCAGTATTATATTGCAAACACGGCCTTTCCTCTCCGCTTCGCCTGTTCAGCATTCTGGCGAGACCTCACCTACTCGCTGGCTGAGTATCTGGGTTGTAGATTATTCTTTCCCAAAGGTACTGTTACTATTAGTCTGCATTTTTCCAAGATGACCCTCATTCTGTTATCTACCCTTAAGTGAAATTTCTAGAGGTTTGGATATGCTTTTCTAATTTGTGTTTTAGCGATTTTTGTGACATCATCTGCAAAAGACATTTATTTCCTCAGGGAATGCCTTCTTCAACATCATTAAAGAAAATACTAACTATAAAATGTTCCAATAACATTTCCTTCAGGTCCAGCTCTATCCCTCCCTATCACTGTTCAGCTAATAGGTATCATCCCTTTTCTTTTTTTTTTTTTCAATTACGATCTGGAGACTAACTCTCAATGGGAAATACACGGTGGTAACACTGGACTCACGGGCAAGCACTGAGGGGAGGACATCTCAGCTGTCCTGGCTCTCCAGTGGTGGTTTTCAGTGCCTAAGACACAGACGCCCCAAAATGAGGACAGTGGTGTTTGGGAACTAACCTGTCTTGTTTCAGCCTCGGTGCCCTTCCCAAAGCCCTGTTTGCACAATTTGACCTGAAATGCCGCTGTTTATTCTACATGATGAATCTGTGAGTGGGGGTCAAGCACTTCAGCCGGATGTGGGGTCAGTCCACATCCCATACATCTCCATATGGAGTGTGACACTGACGCATTGGCTGTGACCTGCCGTTGGGCCTCCCCTGCAGACAACGCCCCTTCCTGTCTCATCGAACAAAGTCCTGTAAGTTCAGAACTGGCAATTTGGCCTACTCCCCCAGCCACGGTTTTTGATGATACACCTAAATATTCACATATTCCTTACATCATTCAATACAAATTTTTTAAAAATTGTGTTTTATCGTTAAATAGACTGTATGCCTCCCAAAGTGAGGGCTGCAGACACTTTTTTCAGTATCTCTGACTAGTTGAGGTCCCTCCCTAAATACCCTTCAAAGCACTTGGCACATCTATAACTATAATTAAATGAATTACTTGAAATACATTTATTACTCACAAGAGCCCGGAGGCTCCATGGGGGCAGAGGCCAGCACGGAGCCCGCTTCACAGAAGGAGCTCAGCAAGTTCAATGGCTCTGTAGCTGATTTTCAAACAAAGGAAGCAAAGCTATGAAGACTACTTAGTCAGTGCTCCTGATTTTAGGCAACACTGCACCTAAATCAGTTCCTATAAAAACAAAAGGATTCCCTCCAATCAATTGGTGAGTGAGAGACAAAATGGGTTAATATGTACCTAGAAGCACACATCAGGATTCCAGCTGCATGAGGCTCCCACAGGGAAAGAAGACAAGATCCCCTGAAGAGCTGATGATCTTGACCTAAGCCGCAAGTCCCACCCACTCTCTCTCTCACAAATGCTTCTGTGTTGGTTAAACGTTACAGTATTTAAAAAACAGAGAAGGGTGATAGGTAAGTGTCGCACTCATCCTGCAGAATGGACTCTTCCAGGGCTGGAGCTGGAGTACAATTAGTGGTCTGCTCTTATGAAGCCTAAGTTCTAACTCAACATATAGCTCTTTTATCTATTCCAAATTTCTCTTTCTATAGCCAAGATGATGAGGCTGAAGGACACAACTATGAACTTGAATCATCACGCTCCTTTCCATTATGTTAATCTAGCTGCTAGTAAGTATTATACATATTATCATCACCATTGATATTTTGTATATTATGTCAAGATTTTGTAAAACTTTAACCTTAGCTAGTGTCTTTGACTTTCCATCTTACCTAGTCCCCAAATTTCTCTAGCCTGTACAGAAATCTCTCTTCCCTAAATATCTGCTATGTTTTTGGTATCCCCCTCCTGCTCCAGAAGTTAATATGACTCCCTATTAGCTATCAGACTGTTCAGTGTCCTCTGCCTGGCCTCCAGAGCTCATAAACTGGCTCAGTGTCTAACTTAGTTTTTTGTTTGTTTACTTCTCAGAATGGAGCTGCTGGTTTAGATATGCATGTCACCGTGTCTCACAGAAACTGTCACTGCCACCTCAGTGCCTGTCTGCTATATGAAAAAGGCCCTGCAACTGTTTATAAAGTCTTCTACAATGTATTCCCCTCTTTTCCATCTTTAAATTCTCATTACCATAATAATCGCTGTTGCACCATTTGGAATATAGTCACTCTAATTAATTTACTCTTTTAGCTACTTAATTTTCCTAAACAGGGACAGATACCATGTATTACATTTTCTCTGTGTTTTCAAAATTGTCCGGCAAAGATGTAGCTGTTCTAAAAACACATGTTAGTTAATATTTCATTTATTGAGTTTAATTTATTATAATATTTGTTGTGACCTAATGTACTGCTATACATTTTTCATAATTGTCTCCAATAGTAATACAATATAGGTCCTTATATGTACTACACAGTTTCATATGAATTATAAAAATCATAAGCTCATGCTTGAAGGCACCTTCCATCTTCGCAAGATTTATCATTTTTTTGTTTTTTTGCATATAAGGTATATAATGATGACAGCTATTAAAGGACCTGTCAAACGCAAAGTTATAAAGCTAGCTGGAGGCCCCACCAAACCAAGTAAGAGCTGCTGGTGTTAAGGAAGATGAGGAATTGGGGGATTAAACATGGTAACACCGTCTGTTAAGACAGGTGTATGTATTTTTCCAATGTCTACAGAGAGTACGTAATACTACCATTTATTTTTTATTATAAGGAAAAAAAAATCTTTCTTTGCCAGAGTTAGAAGTACTTTAGCAGAAATGAATTCATTTAATTTCACTAACTTCCTAGGAAGAAATTTGGAGAACATAGGAACTCTATGTTGTGAATTAAGATACCGTCCAGAGAGTTGACATGGAAGGGCTCACGACTGTTCACCAAAATTGGTGGTACAAACTCTAGTACCCTCACGGGGCAGCCACATCTGTCCATGGGACGACACAATGGCTTTATAAATATGGTCTGGTATAAAATCACTGTTAGATTTTTAAAATCACATAAACCTATTCCACTAAAGCTGTCCAGAAGAACAGGTACACAGGAAAGAGGGGAAGCGGAGGAGAGTTTGGACAGCGTCATGTTCCCACTGACTTACTCCTTTCAACCACGTGACTACACAGGGAGTAAAAGATGAAATGTTTCTTTTCTCGTCTTTACGTAATCTGGAATAACAGCTGTGTTGTTCCTCGGGATAAATTCTAGATTACGAGAGAGGGAAGAGAAATATAAAAGATGGGAACTACCACTGAAATTCCCACACGGTCCCCAGGGGGACGTCCAAGAGAGCGGCAAGCCTCTCCGCAGAGAAGTGTTTCACTGCTTTATGGTTAATCCACCGGGGACGCCCGGTGCTAAATGGAGAGACAAAAGAGATTTGCTGTCAAGTCTTCAGCTTCAAATCCCAAGAAGACAACGTGGATTAGGCGACCAAAGAGACTACTTGGAAACGTGCATTCTTGTGGTGTTTCTGAGTCATGTCTTCCGTCAGGGATAAAGCTGATTTTGAATGATGTAACTCATGCTTCAGCAATGTTTTGCTCTAGACAGATGGCCCATATGGAAACTATGAACTGGCTTCGAGTACAGGACTGTGAGGAGCCAAGGCAACATTTTCATGTTTCTGCTTCTATTCAAGTGGTCTAGTGAACAATACATTATCCTCAGACGTGCCTTTGTTTCAGTTCTGAGTTCTGATGGTTTTCAATGCTATAAATGCTTTCAATATAGGAATTACTTTTTAAAGCACACTTTTAGTTCACCAAAAAGGTTGGAAATATTTTGGGTGTTATAAGTATATTCCAATTCTTTCCTTAAGGTACTGGCTTGCTTTCATGCATCAATAAAGACATGGTCTAAAAAGGGGGGGGGGGGGCTTATCAAAATCATAAATATCAAATTTTCCCCCAATAAGATCTAATAATAAGCTTTCACACTTTTCTGAAAGATTCTAATTACAAAACATAAAAGTAAGACTCTGATGCCAATTTGCTGAGAACTACAACCCAACAGAACCCACTAGACCATGAGTGTGGGGGACACAGAGTGCTCCTTCATGGTGAGCTGCTTTCGTAGTTATTAGAGAAATAACAAGCATTTCACTATAAGATTTTTTAAAAATATAGCAAGTATTGTTTTTTTCTGGATTGGGCTTCAAATTTAATGAAAAACTGTGGGTGGAAAAAAAATCGCAGTTGTTGGCACACCACCAAGATGGAACAAATGAACAACACTTCTGTGATTGCGTGTTTTGTGTAGGACGTGGGAGGGCCACCGAATGGCTGAAACTAATATGTGGAAAATAGCTGCGCTGGTCCCTCAGAGGTATTTGGAAACGATCACATGTACTCACTCAGCTTGTAAATCTCTGCAAAGGCGATGATGAAAAATGATCATGTTTCATTATTATAATTAAAATATAGTGGTCTCAGATGTTTTTCTAAAGAAGTAAAAATATGAGACATAGATAGTATGGGGACTTTGTTTAAAAAGGAGAAGAATTTATAAGGAACCATCATTTCAATTGTTTTTCAAAGAGATTTATTAAAATGTAATTGGACTGTATGCCTGAGATTAGGACAGAGTAACAAGATTTCCTCAAATAACAAATGAAGCTCATATTTTACAGATTATAAGTCTCAGCTTCTGATGTTTTCTATTTAAATCTGAGAAAACCTTGCAGAAAACTATAAAACTTGGTTCATCTTGCCTCACCATGATAAGTCTGGGGGTGCCATGTTTGCGTTGTAGTGGCAACAAATTATCAGAAGCAGAGAATAAAAGTGACCAATTTTAATTCTTTGCTCTAAGTATATAGATTTGAATATACAGGTGGTCAAAAAGTGAATCTCCAAGATTGATTTTAAAACACCAAATACTGATAGCCATGTGAAATAATTCAAACCTGAAAGAAATAATTTGTTTCTACATACTCTTTCATTTTTATCTTGTTTTAAATTTTTAAAGACTTTTACCTATTAATTTTATTGTGGCTTATAACTATTACCCTACCTCTATCAAAGAGACGTATAGTAACTGAAGCGCTCTTGTGATTCCTAGATTTTTATTCACTCCAATAGACTATGTTGACTTTTATACGTTGTCTGATTGACAAAATCAGCTATACCACCACCAACCCTTGTCTTCTCCTGGGATCGCTTCTACTCTTTTAAAAGAAAAGCTTTTGAGGCCACAAGCAGTTCTGGGAGGTACTTGTTCAGGAGGTCCCTGAGTACTGTGCAGATGACCCTGTCTTCTGAATACAGGGGGCAGCGAAACATGCCTTACAAAATGGCATTTTGTTCGTGTGTTATGATTTTTAGAAGTGTCTTTTAAGATGTACTTTATTACTCACAAACAATTAAGGTTTGTTTGTTTGTTTTTGGAACTGGCACATAAATATTCATATACTATTTACATGATGCAAAATGGAAATGGCCTTCTTAGTTCTTGCGCTTTTTTTCATTTTGCTAATTGCTTTATTAGCTCTCTAATAAACTTGCTCTTCCTTGTCAACATACGAGTCACAAGCTAATATTCTAAAGCAGAAGACAATTTTTAGGAGGGCGTGTTTTTTCCCTCACGTAGGACAAGCAGTGCTACTTTAGAAGAGTGGGACTCAGCTCTCGGTCAACTGCAAAATAAATGTGTATTTGTAATCATTTCAGTGAGACATTAAATATCTTTACCCCATCAAATTATAGGAGTCCCTGTACCACACTTAGCCTACATATCAAGAGTAGGATTAAAATGTATGAAACAGTAAACACGTGCTTCTTAATGAGACCTACCAATTGTAACTACAAGGTTCAATTATTTAATGGACTGATATTATTGTTTTATTCTGCCTGTTGAGAAAGAGTAACTGTGATACTTATGAATGGTGCATCAACCCCTTCAGGTCATAGGGCAGAGCGCCATTCTAAACATATCTACAAACAGCAGCAGTGCAGAAAAGGACGTTCTGCCTTCCATACGCCATGCTGCCACACCCACTAAATCCATTTCCAAACACCTGCAGTTTGCTTTTTTGATAATTAGTGAGATCAACCTAAACTTCATTTTTAAAAATAGTTATGAAACAATAAGTTAATGTCAAGTGCAACCGTGGTGTCTGTAAAGAATCTTCTGTACTTCTCTATCTCTTAGTCAGCCCATTCGTTTTGCGGGTGATCACTGGGGTGAAAAGGAGTGTTATATTACAGCTTAATCCACGCATTGGATGGAGCAGTAGGTATTGATAGAGACCTCTATGCTATTTGCACATCTCTTCTAGGTAACAATGATCAAAACCGTAAGGAAAGCAACTTTATAAATATGCACACAAAAAAGGAAAACAATTGTAAAAAGCAAAAAAAAAAAAAAAACCCAATTCTGAATATAACAGAGATGACAAATGGTGTGAACTTTTTGCAAATGGAAAAACACTCTACAAATAAAAAGCGTTATTCAACAGGATGCAACGAAATTGGAAAAAGAAGCAACAGCACATCATGAGACACGGAATCATCTGGAAGAAGCAGGTATGGACATAAGCCACACAGAGGGTTTCTGTTCTTACTTGCACAAGTATCTTGAGGGGTTTGAAAGGTCTTTCACCATGAAGCACTCGCCTCCATTCACACAGAAAGTTTTCTCCTTCTCTGCACATTTTACAAGATGACTCGTCCCGGTTGTAGATGTGGACGTAGCTGGATGGAGGATAAAGAAGGGCAAAGGGTTAGATCTATCTGTCTGCTTTCCACGCAGCCTTTCATCTTAAATTCTCTTACGGGGAATAGTTCATAGAAGGAATGACAGCCTCCACTAAACTTTCAGGCTTAATGAACAACAGCAACAAAGTGAAGTACTTTCTGGGTGTAATTAAACAGAATACAATTATACAAAGGTAATTATAATTAGTTGAATTATGATAATAGGAATATAGGCCCAACATTTTTTATAAGCAGTATTTTGTCTTCCAAGGAAGTAGGAAAAGATAAGATCTATTGTCATTAAGTAAAATACATTTTCCAGGAAGGCTCAAAGACGATGATATAAAGGTACATCAGTACAACTCACCTGAGATATCAATTTTTAATGGCAACTAATTGATAAAATTACTTATTTTGGAAAATATGTTTTATATGTATACTGACCATATTTTTTAGACATAATATATAGCAAAAAATACAGGAAGGCTTATTTGTTCCTAATGAAAAATTATATATTAACTGAATATATATATATATATATTATCATATAGATCAGAAGCCATTCTTTTCACAATGTCCATTCTATTCTAAATTTTACTCAGAACAACATTTTTGAAATATACAATTGCCATCACACTTTTGAGAAAATGGAAAGACAGTCTAATATTGCTAAAAATGACAAAATGGGTGAGTATCACAATATTCACTCATTGTGAATCAAGAGTAGAAATTAGTCTTAGTTTTGGTTCCTAACATCTTCCTTCGTGTAATAAGCTTGATACTCACTTATCCAACTCCACAATCATCTGAAAATGAAGCCTGCACCAGGAGGCGTGGCGACTGAATGAAGCCCAGGCTCTCAGTCCTGAGGCTCTAAGGACATCTACTACCAGCACTTCTGCTCTTGGCACCGGGAACATCACAGGTGATGCTCATTCTCGGCCCAAAGTAGCTCAGTTCACATAATGTTTATCACTCACATTATCAGGACAAAAAACAAACCCAGTATGTCAAGCCAATGAGGACTCTCCTCTTTCAGGAAAAAAAATCCATCTCTAGACAAATTATTTTTTCTTGTTTCCTG
Organism: Desmodus rotundus; assembly: GCF_022682495.2. NCBI lineage: Eukaryota > Metazoa > Chordata > Mammalia > Chiroptera > Phyllostomidae > Desmodus > Desmodus rotundus. The sequence continues at coordinate 18,407,870 of NC_071399.1, read as the reverse complement.
ATCATTACTTATGATTTTTAATCCTTTTCTTCCTTATTTTTATTCTGTATTTGCATATGATATTCAGATGCCCATTTTCTTTAACTTCTCATGTATTATTTTCCCATTTTCTTTTGCCTTTCTGTTGCATTCCCTTCACTAATCCACATTTTGTTTTGACTTTTAGCCCATTTTCTCCTCTATCGCTGCTTGATTTTTACTCTACTTGATAGAAACACTCACCATCTAATTATTCAGTTTCTGAATCACTCAAGACCTTTCTTGCCTCTTCAAATCAGGCATGTTTTTGGACCATTTCACTGTTCTTAGTGTGGCTTTCAGGAGAAACAGCAAAGGACAGTCAAAATGACTTGCATTTTGGAGAGAGATCTGGCTCAGATCCCGTCTCCTACTAGCTTTGCATCCTTGAGCAAGTCACTTAGCCACCCAGATGCTCAATTTTCCAATTTAGGAAAATAGCACTCTTACGGGGGCTTTGTAGAGATTAAAAATAATCTGGGCAAAAGAATTGGCACAAAACTGGCAGTCAGTGAATAATAGTGGGTATTATTACTGGGCAAATAGGGGCAGTATTCATTAATCAAATAAAAGCTTGATCATGGAAATTTGGGGATTTCAAAGATTTGAGTTATTACTGTGGATAATTAAGGAATTGTTCAACTTGACTTGAGGTGGTGAACACGCAATATAAGATGAGATGATGGATTATAGAATTATACACCTGAAATCTATAATTTCATCAACCAATTTGTCACCCCAATAAATAATAAAAATTAAGATTAAGAAAATAAATGGCTCATTTTTATTATTACTGCAACAAAAAGTCCTTTTCAAGATGCGTTTTAAGGTATTCTTCACAGGTCTACAAACCAAACAAAAGGTACCAGGGAGAGTGCGGAGAGAGGTGGCTTTACCCTCCATTATCGGCTGTATTTTACCACCTTTACCAGGAAGAGGGGAGTGTCATTAGCAACACTCGGTCTGTAAAATTATAGACATTTCCGTATATCACATAACATTATTGAACATTTAAGACAACATTTCTATATGTCACAAAACTGTTTACTTTGGTTCTGGCTGTAATATTTTCATTTATGGCAATTGTTTTTAAAAAAATATTAGGAGGAAGTTTGCCTTCAATGTTAAAGTTTTCACGCTTAAGGCTTGCAACTGCTGACAGGGTTCTGTGGGATGACAAATTGGGCAGGGTATCCTTGCCGTCCCAGGTGACAGGGCAGTATGGACCACCTGTGGTGTGCTGTCACCACTTGCGTCCCTGCAGAGGAGCTCTGAGCCCCAAGTGCACCCCAGTGGTCTCTGAATCCCCGACATGTTGCTAAGGGTCACCCCTCCCCCACACTGCACAGCCAACACTGCAGCAGGCTCTTTCAGAACAAATCCCAAGGCTTTTGTTTAAAATAATAAAACCAACATCCTCCCCAAAGCAGACACTCCATATACATTGTAAACTAACAATGAGGATTAGCAGTAATATAAGCAAGAGACAGATGCATCATACCTATTTCTTGGATTTTCTGATCTTGTGTTATCACGTAAGCAAGCTTAATGAATGTGTTAATACCGGAAATAATTCCTGGGCTTTAGTCCTTTAAAAATATTTCCCCCTAAAATAATTATCCTTTTAAGGCCATCCTGCAGCTCCAAGTTACGACACTCATTTGAACAAATTCTTAGATCATCACATGGAACTAGCAATGGGCTCTTGGATGGTAAAATAGTTCTTAAGACAGTGAAATGGGAACGATCTCATATGGTCATGGACTATCGTACTTGGCCCTTTTATCTGTTAGCAGCAGTGAGAACAAAAATGATCACGGAATTGTAAAGCAGCAACAAACTCCCAGGTGGTGTAAAGGGTGACTAACTGGGTACAGCTGTTCTCAACCAACATCCAAACACAGAAATCAGCTGTAGTTTTCAGAAGGACCTGGATGGAGATGGTGAATGCGCACCTGTCAGATCTGTGCCAGGCTTCTTTTATTCTCCTTAGCTGACCACTATGCACACTTAATCCTAAACAGGCCTATCGGTTTTGCAGTGATATCTTTTCTCTTTGGCTTACACACCCTGTATTGTGAAGTCGCCGTGCGTGTGGTAATTCTGCCAGAAATTCATGAAACGGACAAAGCAGCTTCTTAAACCAAACTGTGGAAGCACCATTCTTCCTGGGAGCTTTGGGAGGAGTTTATCAGAGCTGAAGCTAAAGGTTTTGCAGATAGAATGTGCCTCAATGTATAAAAGATGACCCTCATGGCTGTTCTTGGAAGTAAAGTGGAGTAGATTTCGCTCATCGTTCAGTACTTAATAAAGCCTGCCTCCCTCCACTTTGTGACTAGTTTGTCCTAATTTGGGAGTCTGTCACCTTCTAGTAAGAGCTAAATAAACAGTAATTAGGAACACTGCAAAATATGACTTCATTCCTCTTATGTTTGCCACTTATATAAACACACTTTCCTTACGTGTTCACATCTCTGTTATAAGGAAGAAAGTGTAAATAAAGCAGTTACTTGTTATCAGAGAATGTACTTCGGGTGTTTCATTCTTGACTTGGTCTCTCTTGGCAATTTAGGTCAGGACTAATGCTTTGGAGATCAAGATCACCATTTCTGGACTCCTAAACTTCCTCACCACACAGTAGGGACCCCTTCTTCCTTTCTAACCTGCCTGCTTTCCTTCCTTCTTTCCTTCCTCCCTCCCTCCCTCCCTCCCACCCTCCAACAGTCCTTTAATAATTGCCTATGCAAGGCATAATGACAACAACTAGAATTACTGGGGTTAAAAATTGTAAGACTGTGAACAATTATCTCTAAAAGGAGACCTTTATAGATAAAATGTAGTGAAATGAACCCTGGAGGTGGCGGAGGAGCATCAGGGCCAAGGCGCCATTTTAGCAAGCATTCCTTGTGTGAGTCCTGTCCCGCTAACCCGCCTCAGTAATCTCAGCGGTAGGAATGAGCTACCCCAGGGCTGTTGTGAAGTGTGACAAAATACTTTTTCAGTGGCAACACTGCACACAAATATATAATGCTGTTACTATTACTAATGGTGTAAACATGGAACAAAGAGAAACAAAAACATTTCTGTGCAGGCTCTGGAATTGTCTATAATCAAGCCTCAAATGTTGTTTCTTAGTAAGTTATTATTCTATGAAATACAAAGAGAGATGGTCTAATCTAGAAGGTTAACCACTGAATGATTGTAAGACAGTAAGGAAATATCAATAATCTGCTCTATTTTAACTTTATCACATCTGCTTGTCAATAATTTATAGCCACTAAAATTGCCTATAAAATAAACTGAAGAACAATGTGTGTTAAAAGGAAAAAACCTAACATCCTAAAAGTGTAATTAGTTTCAACTTTCAAGGCCCACACAATTCTTCAATATTTCTGACCGAACTTCCCAGTTACATGAATTAAGTTTACTTATAACACAGTGTGTCATTTTAACAGTTTACAAGCTCTTAAAATATTTTTTAAAAGGCTGTGACCTCCACAGAATTACTTAACACTATGGAAATCATATACTATTGCACACTTTAAAGATAGATGAAATAAAAATTTGAGGAGTTAATTAAGTGTTCTCTGTTCTATTGCTAAATATTTTCCCAAGGAATCACACAATATTTCCTGTAGAATGCCAGGCTTTTTCTGCTCAAGGAAGGCTGAAAAAAAAAAAAAAATGCTGGAAAGGATGGCTTACTTTCCTGCTTGTTTTAAGTGGTGTTTTCCTTATCAGCGGAGTAGACAGCAGCAACAGACCAGGGCCCTTACACAAATGCAAATTGCTGATAAGAAGCCACTCTATTCTTCTTTGACAATTAGCAGGAATTAGCAGGAGTGTACGGTGTTTAACCCCAGGAGCAATCATTAGATCCGGTCTTCCCTGAGTAAAGGAGTCTTTACTAGCAGTTTTTAGGCCAACTCTTAATGATCTATTTGAAGAAAATTAAACTAAATAACTTCGCAGTTTTCTCAACTATACAAATTTTAACAATTTTTATGGTCCAATATGAAACTGCCAATCACAACAACATTACAGGTTTTTTTTTTTTAAGCCTTACCTGAGATATCTTCAGTGGCTATGGATTTAGAAATCTGCATGCTTTCTTGCTCTTTGGTCTCCCAGTTAAAAGAAATCTGAAACCTGAAATTATTCTTGCTCAGAATACAGCTCCTCCGCAGTGACTTACTAGAAGCTCTGAACTCCTACTGGGAAAAAAGTGCTTATGTGGCTCCTGAAGATGAGGTTCTGGAGCAGAAGCTGAGCAGAAATGCTTCTGCAGGTGCCAAGGGAATGACATTGGTTTTCCAAGGAGAAGTTCAGAGCCAGACTCAGAATGACTGAAGCGTGGTCATTCGAGGTTGGCATTTTTTTTTCTTCCTGAGGAGTAATTCAATCTTATGCTGAGTAGCATATAGGTACTTGAAAAGGAAAAACCGACTGGAGGAGATAAAAGAAACCTATGCTGACTCGAAGGTTCCCAGAGCCAATATTGTGATTTAAAGGAGCATACTATTTCTTTGCCTTTCTTCTACTGCACCCTGCTAACGACACAAAAAGGGAAGCCAGCGATTGAGCCATCATGAGACCATAACTGGAACCAGACAGAACTTTCCAAAGTAGAATTGGGACATCTCACTTCATGGAACTAAGGTGGAAGTTCTTAGAAGTTTGTAGGCTATGTACAAGGTGGGAGTCTGTACGAAGAATAAACTGACACCAAAAGCCCATGAAGATTAACTGGTTTAAACAATGAACTTGGGTTTTGGAATCATTTAAGCACACACAGATTGGTGGACCAGAAAGAACTTTAATATAGTTTATGGTTTAGCCCATATTTAAAAAGAGGATTCAAACTGTCTCAAAACAATAATTCTGTGGTCTTTAATAAAATCCCTCTAGCTAAGGTTTCACGAAAGCACACAGGGAAAGGCTGCCCAAGATCACACAAGAGAATTAGGAAATGCTTGTTTTCTGTTTTGTGAAATGTATATTGGGGCTGGAACAGGTTAATAAGATTGCCTGTAGGTCCCTCTCTCTCCCATAGGCTCTCTGGACAGACCCTAACATTATTTCTCCCTTCTTCAGGAGAATGAAAAGTGACCTTCGGGTGTTTCTCCTCATAAAACAAGATTATAATTTTTGTTGTAACACTGATCTCATTTGTAGCTGAACAGAAAGCAGAGTCTCAGTCCCCAGCAGTTGTTGAGCAAATGATATGGTGTCATTAGACAGTATTATCCTTAGAAAAATAAAACTGTCAAGAAAGGTGATTTTTCAAACATAGAAGTTGCTATTCGTTTTCTTTTGTTTTCTGACAGCGTATTTCACTCAGGACCCGCGGTAAGCATCGTAGTCTACTACTTCTTACAGCAACATCTCGGTGCCCTGAATGCCTTGGAGGCTGTCACGGCGTTTCTGAAGACCAGGGAGAGTCTTCTCACAGTGGGTCGTTGGCTGGGTGAAGTTACAAGAAAGCTACATTTTCTTCCTGACAAAGCCAATACTCTAAAAGGCAAAAACTCCAGAAATATAGTCCTGCCATATATTTTCTACTAATTACTGACAGTTTTATATGAATCTAAAATTTCCACAGCTGGGAGTTGACAAATTTTCAAGCTGTCCCTTGAATCTCTTCCCACCAATACCTATTCTAAAAGATTGAAATCCACTTAGCCTTCAAAGCAAACATGAGCCGTCCATCTGACTGGCTGAAGTTGACATATTTATAGGTCTCCCAAGGTTAAAAGTGGAAGGCACACATTCTTTACTGTACTCTGCATTTTCTACCAGCATCAGTTTGACTGGCAGAAGGTCATGTCAAAATAGAAAATGTCCAACTGTCACTTTCCAAATCTGTCCAATGTTTTGAGACCCAACAAACCAAATCGAAGTGGACTGATCGAAGATTCAGTTATTCAGCGAGCTGCTAAAATTACCATGTGACAGGTAATGACACAGGTTACTTTATTCATCAACGAAAATACGTCTAGAATGAAAGGAGAGGAAAGGTCGAAATAGAGAAACTCCAAGGCAAACTCATATTCAACAAACTTTTAAAAATTGTGGCACAGCAAAAAATAACAGCCGTATGTCATTTTAATGGGTACTGAATCAACACTTGATGAGATTAAAAAATCAATTTCTATAAAACCGCCTGTCAAATATTCTTATCCCTAAAATCAAACCTGAATTTAATCAAGCATCCAGACAAAATTACTAATTTACAGGAAGTACGAGGTCAGAGAAACATATTAAAAGACACCTTGGGATGCAACTGGCAAATCCCAGACTAGGAAGAACTCTCCAGGGCAAATAACCTAGTTACTTACAAATATACATCTACCTCCCTTTGCCTCTCTCTCTATACATAAAGAGGCAAAGGGAGAGAGAGCTAGAGAAATACCAAGAGGGTGAAATAAAAGAAAAATCCAAAATATAGACATTTAAAAGAGAATTAGGAGACATATAAATCAGTAACAATTTGTGAAACTTACTTAGAACCTGATTTAAATAGCTATAAACGTATGCTATTTAATATGAGACTAAAATATGATCACTGATTAGATAATTCATATTACTAACGGGTTATCATTAATTTGCTTGGTGTCAAATATATCATGCTTGTGTTTGAAAATAGTTCTTATTCTTACGAGCTATGTACTGAAATATTTATACGTTAAATGATAAGATGTCTGGGATTTGCTTCAAAATAGTAAGAGGGAAGGTAGGCGAGGGGGACCATTGCTGGCTTGGATGATGGCTATGTGGAGCCCCACTGTGCAGGGTGTGGCAGGAGGGGGTTTACAGTTGCTCATATGGGGAAAGACATGGAGGTGGTGATCATCACAACAGCTTTATTAACTTTTTGTTTGTTGCACTCACAACTGTAATCTAGTTCTGGCCCATCCTGTACTATTCTTTGTACTTTCATATATTTGATAGGCATGTTTAAATGTGTATTATACATTAACATGTTTAAATATATATTTATATGTTTAAAATAAAATGCAAAACTGTCAAATTTAGCCTTTTCAAACATGTTGTTTAATGTAAAATTAGAATAACACTCTATATCATCTGTAAATATATTGAATTTTAGCCAACAACCTAAATCGTACTTAACATGGAAACTCTAGAAGGGATTTCTATTAATGTCAACAAGCCAAGGATGTTGACTCCTAAAGCTATTATTTAACACTGCTTTAACCAATGCAATAAAGCAGGAATAAAAAACCAGTAAAACTCTAGGAAATGAGAAGATAAAATAATCATTACAGAGGATGACATTATTGGATACCAGTATTAACTAGCAAGAAAACCCAATGAGATACAGGGATCATATTCACAATAGCAACAGGAAAAATCAATCAGTTAGATTGGCCAGGTACGAATCTAACAATAAATATGCAAAATAGGAAATATCTTAAAAGGGTAATATATTAAGAAGGGGAAGTGGGTCTGTGCTTGGGGGAGAAGCAAGCATTCCATTAAAGGAAAAGCCAATGAGTCTGTGCAGGTAGAAAAATGAATGTCATATTCAGTGAAAGGCAGCAATTCAGTCTGACTGGGAGATGGATTATAAATAGAAAGGTAAAGTTAATGAAGCTATGTAATAATAACGTATCCATATCAGAGAAGCCCTTGATAACCTGGCTGGAATTAATGTGTATTATGCATGCTGGAATTAATGTTTACTATGGAAAGAGTTAAGCATTTGAGTAGGCCCATAATTAATGGAATTAAGGGTCTATTCTATAACCTTTGAAAGGGGAGGAATTGAAGATGAGGAGAGCAGTAAAGGAGCTATCACAAAGGCCTAGGAGGGAGAGGAAGATTGCTTAAATTAGCACACTAGTGATGGAAAAAGAATAGGAGCCTATTCAAGAAGTAACACAACTTTGCGTTTAGATACATTCCAATTAGGCAGGAACCACAAGCGGGCGCTCATCTGTTTTCCACACTTTGCATCGCACCTACCTCTTCCTAAGGCCTTCAAACTGCTTACCATACACTTTCTTCTCACTCTTCACACAATCTAGGAGATACTCGTGGAAGACAACAGGACTGAGGCCCACTCTCAATATTCAATACTCGACTAATGAGGGGAAAGTGTCTCAGTCACCACCAAGTCACAGGATGGCTTTCTCTTGTGACTACAGCGCGTCTGTCACTAGAAAGGGACCCACTAAGGAGAGACAGTTGGCTTAAGTTACACCGATGACCAAGGGGGCAATGCACCTAAAAGTCCTTGGAGCATCTCCATGATAGAAAAGGATTTCAGACAAACAATTAAACTTTCAATGTTTTTCTCATAAAGGAGCCTTCATAAAAGTGTAGAGAAATGGGCACTAGGCAATAAAGCACAACCTTCCACGTGCGTCAGGTCTGGGCCGGGTCCCAGATCAGTGGCTCTCTAACACAGGAGCCTGAATGACACTTTTCAGAATGTGACCTTCGTGGCTGTGAAACACCAGATTGCTCATTGCCACGTACCATTTAGCCAAACTGCAGCAATTCTGGGTGTGTGGGGGGTTGTGAACATAAATAGCCAGATTCTGTTTCCATAAGCACCACATTTTCCTCACGGGGGTGAAAGGTCGCTGCACATAGAGGAATGAAGTAGTAAAAGCACGTTCGAACATACGAATCTCACTCTGCAACACTTGGCTAATCCAGTCCACATATTTTCCCAGAAGTCCCAGGAGTTCCCTGTTCCCAGGTTTGTGATCGGAAGAGCGAAACACCCCTCCTGTTACTAAGTGTGTATCTGCAGTTCTTGGGTTCCCAGCACAAATGCTAGTAACCAAGGAAACATGGAAATCTAACTTTTTTCAGTATGGTTACTGTCATTTACACATGACCAAACCGAACAGGGGTAAAACAGGTCTTCAGAAAAACACATAATTTTAAATGCTTCACCTCAAGAAAACATTTGCCCTGCCCCCAGAGGACTATGCTGGTCTCATAATGTTTAGTTCACAACAGGTTTTGTTTCTCTAAAGAACATATACTTTTTAGAGATGGGGACATTGGGGGAGGTAATATTCCAGGCAAATCCTGGTCCTTTATAGGAACCGGGCCAAAATGATAAATTTGCCTTTTTGACATTATGTATAAAGCTTCCCTTAAGCCTTTGTTTTTAGCTGTTATTTTTGTTTTTAATTTCTGGGCCTCTATGTTCCGACCTAACAGGCACCTGTGTTTCTACTGTTGCCATTAAAACTCACTGTTCAATGCAAACAGGCAGGTGCACACTTTGAACTCTGTTGCCAAAGTGCACGGTATTTTACAAAAACTGGGGCCATGTGTTCAGTGTCTTACTCTCATCCTCTGGCCTGGCTGTTTTCGATCTGTACCTCGCTCGGTTGTTGGAAGAACTCAATAGAAATCATCTTGCTTGTACTTAAAACTGAAAACGGACATGTTGAATCACATCATTCAAGATGAGTAGAGGCCAGAGTCTTATCTAAGCTCACTGCCCAAAGCAGGGACTCTTAAGAAGGTCCACCCGTGAGATCTTAGTTATAATTTATGAGTTTCTTTCCTGGTGGTGATATATCTATCTGTGAAGATGGACTAATAAAACACTTCCATCTCCTGGAGCTATAATAATTCACCATGGCTGAGGTCTTCCCCTTTTAAAACATAAACCATTCTTGTAGACACTGAAAGTATGTGTTTAATACAAATATTCATTCTTTCCATCCATCACTAAGGTGCTTCTAACCCCAACACTAATCAAGAAAACAACTTAAAGCCAGAAGCTTGGCTGTTCAGCACACCAGCTGAAAGGGACCCATGGCTCTACAAAGCCACCTAAAACTCAACTCACACAGAACTAAAACCGAGGCCACATCCACTCTGCCAATTTAACTCCTCAACTTCCCATGTAAGAGACAACTGTCTTCAATTGAGATTTGTCATGTATTAAAAAGCTTTCAAGAAGTCAAATATGTTTCGGGACCAAATAGCATGTCTAACAAAATTAGACATCTAGTGAGAATTTTCCAGTTCAGAAACTACGGAATCCAGTGACCAGTATGATGGAGAGACACACGCAGAGTTAATTAGTGTCCGTACTCCACCAAGGGGGAGTTCACAGATGACAGGCACATTCTTGTTATGTTGCTAAGCAGAAAACAAGGTCTTCCTAGGTAAGAGTTCTTGTTAATAAGAAGAAACCGGACCTCTGACCCTCTCCTTTGAAAAGGCCTGGTTTCTTTGTGGCTTTCCCCTTAAGAAATCCTCACTTCTGAAGAATTTTGAAATATAGAACACTTTTGTGGAAAGAGTCAGAGATTTCTCTTGATTACACACTTTTGGAGTGCTGGACACAATCACGGAGACATAACTGTCTCCTCACATCGATTAGTCACAGGTGGAAGACCCTCCCAGTGCAGAGGCCCCCTGTGCCTTGCACTTCAATGTCCAGTGTTATAAACTAAAACCTCCAACACCTGCATTTTTCTCAAAGTCTGGAGAACTCAGGGAAGTGAGACATTGCTCTAGAGAAACCACACAAGACCCTGGAATTAAATGGTGATAATAAAAAAGGGATCTTAACTACCAGACAGGTGTTGCAAGAATTCAGCAATCCTTCCTTGCCCCTCACACTTCTTGTTCTCCATTAAAAGTTTATCAGAATCTGTCAAATGGCTACATGGATCCATCATGGCCACTGGATTGTGCCTGAGGTTCATGCTTGGGGAGCCTACCCCACACCTGCCAGACCATTCTGTGTGTGTACGCGTGTGCACATGCCTGGGTGTGTGTGAGACTGTGGCTTTCCTTACTCTGGAAAATCAAGCTGCGCTCAGTCACCCATTGACTGAGAGGCTGCTTTAAATTCTTTGTTTTTGTAAATGAAATGACAGGAACTGAAGGGTTCATTGGTGAATAAGGAATGTAGGCTATGGTGTCCTTAACGGAGTCTCATCACTTCTGTAATCAGAGCTCTTTTCCTAGAGCCGGAAAGTGACCACGATATCCCAGGAGCCCAGCCCCCACCACCATTTTTGTTTTCTAGACTTCTTGCTTGTTTTAGTCTCACCAATTGATATTAGCTCATCATAAAATCTAATATAATTTTAAGTGGAATGAATATAAGCACACTTGTTAGATAACAATACTACCACTAGAATGCATGATTATTCTTTACATTTTTTAAATTCCATTTTATCCTTTGACAAATTCAACCCTCCAAATATACACTTGGTAATTCTGTTTGTCTGTTTTCATTTTTTGCTTGCTATGTTTGTTTGCTTTGAAGATGTGATGACCGTATCATCTGTGAATTATTTTAGTTGTAAATGGCACATTTTAGTTGTCCAAAGGTGAACAAGCAGAACACATGGACGAACAGATGGAAATTATAAATGAATGCAGAGTGTCAAAATATTTCTTCTGAAGTCAGAATGAGGCATTGGCAAATCCATAGTAATATCTACAGAAAACGCTGGCTGCACGTCCTTAAACAATATAAAGAACTTACCCAGAATGTCAGAGAGGAAGTAAGCAACAACAAAAAAGGTGTGTGCTGATGGACGTGTGGGAGAGAAGGAGAGACCAGAAAGCCTGTTGGCCCTGTGAGTATGGAGCTCTTCTCGGGATCCAACCCTGCTTCTGAAGTTCAACTCAGCTAGGAAGGTCCGGGATGACAGTTCTGCCATGTAAATAAGGCTGTAATATCCCTCAGGGAATACATTTAGACAAGCACTCAGGTTTTCCAGCCTCTGGAAGGACTTCCTGTGCTCACCTATAAGGTGGTTACTTCCCCTCAGTTTGCTACTTCCTGCTGAATGCACCATAGTCCTTGGGTTGAAAACCTGCGATTTACGGTAAAGTCTAGCTTCAAATCCTGACGTGAAGTTGGAGTTGCTCATGCAGAACTACGAAAATAGTGACATGGCAAAAGGGAAGTTGCAGAAATTGAAAAGGTCTCATGAAGTGTAATCTGTGCTCCTGGAATCACAGTCTACGGCTGAGGCAGGGGAACCCTACGAGGGTGGACAGAGAGATGGCTGAGTAGACAGTGAGGTGTGTCCTCTAACTCGTGGGACTAGCGCTTCAGCCTAAGGACGACACTGCTGACCATTTTAGCAGCCCTGCGAAAGAAGTCATGAACGATACAACTCTGGAGGGAAGAAACATGTCTAAGTTACCAAAACTTTTGCTCTGTTTCACAAGAAACTCTAAGGCTACACGTAGCATGAGGTCAGAAAAAGGTCCAGCTGTCCTTCCATCCCTGAACCAGAGGAGCAGAGGTTGAGACAGATGGAATCCATCACGAGCGTTAGTGATTACAAGAACTCTGGGGTCGGGGTGGAGTGGGGGGGGCGGGAAGGCACTGAAGTCTTATCCAGAGCTACCCTAAAATGATGAGGGACATTGACATTTTCTAATGAAAATAACAAAGACAGCATGCCCTCCATGCGCAGCTAAACTGGATGACTTAAGGAGGTAAACACTGATATGTTCCAAGTTAGAGAAGAAGGAATCATTTCAGTGAGGATGCCTTAGACCTGTTCTGATTCCAAATATCCAGTTCCCAGGTATACTTTAGAATAAGAGGAAAGTTTCTCACAATGGCCATTTCCACTGAGCACGCCATCTACTATGTTCCGGCGTTCTGGTGGTCTTCAGGGCGGGTCAAGGGGAAAACACAAGAGAAACGAGAAGCAGAGAGAGAAGACTTCATTTCATGATGGCAAAGACGGAGCAGTTCTCAGCATACTATATTTTCTTCTTAAGCACCTTCCTCTTTATGTGATAAAAACTATCATTTCCTCCAGTAATCTTTTGAAGTTGAAATCATATTCACCTAGGATAATAGGTATCTGGCATTAATAGTGCTCATCATAAATTGTAAAGGTATGTCTTTTGCTTCTACTCTTCCTGATCCCTTTTTTTGGAGGAGAAATAAATGCTGAAGAAACCTCAAAAGTTACCTACATGGTGAAGGCAATACGATTCTTAGCAAAGAACAAGAAGACTGAAACCCACTAAATACAGCGCGCCACATATCCTAGCCCTGTAGTCCTCGCCACAAGCCTAAGAAATAGGTAACAATGTAGCCTTTTCACAGATGCAGAAACTGAGGTTGAAAGAGGTTAAACATAGCGTGCATTTGTTCTCAGTGTAATAAATAACGTGGAGAGGAATTCCAAGGCAGATTGATGGCAAGACTAACAATATATCCACTAAAGCATTCTATCTCGTGATTCTCTCACTTCAGAACTACATATCTGATCTTGAAGTTAAAAATAAACACAGAAGAGAGATTAAATTTATTTCCACAGGCTATTAGAGAAGCCATATTCTTTCACTTTCCAGAAAGTGTCACTTTCTGAGTATTTGCCCATGTTTGTAAACTGTATTTCAGGGAATGACTCTTACCATATTACTTTTAGATTTTGCTTTCTTAGCAGAAGACGGGAGGCTGATGTTGGTTGCAGTGATGCTATTTTTTTTTGTCTTAACTCAGGGAAAATGCTGAGTCCAAGTTATCTAGCGTTCTATTGTCTTGTTTCAGAACAAAATGGTTATCATTTCAGTTAGCCTTCCTGTGAATGAGAAAACTCAACTGATCGTGAGCAGTTTAGTTTAAATTAGGAAAGCTGTCAGAAATTTGATGATGTGACCACCCAAAGCCGCAGGGTTGTGATGGAAGCTATTTAACTTCCATTTAAATTAGCCTCATTTTTCTTTTTCAATCATTTTTAGGAAAGTAATTTAATTTTCCTTTATCAATAATCTCGAAGTTTTATTTTTAAAAATGACCTCATTTCTTTATAAAGCGAAAGTAAGAGAAATTATGCATGTGCATATAAATGCATATACAAACAGAAATGCACTGAGGTACAGACAGCTTTGAGGGGTTGTGACAGCAAGGACTATTCCAAATGAAATGCTAACTTTAGTTATGATGATGCCGGCACAATATTTAATATTTGCATCAGATCGCTGATCCACCTCAGTGCAATATTAATACCACTAGTTCCTTTAGAAACTAATTGCAATCAGCAAAGAGTTAGGGGGAAGGAAAGAAAAATGTATATTTATCAGTAACACACACACATTATATAAAATTAAAAGTTTCTTGACTATACCAGTGACATGTGACACGAGGCTCATTTTGTTGGCTGGTAATTTTCTTTAACCTCATTTTCATATAACATATAAATTATCCACAGGAAGGTTTTAAAAATGGGTCTTGGGGTAGCACCTCTAATTGAAAGTTAAATCCTGCCAACTAGGTCATTGAAATGAGCAACCCTTACAAAAATGGACTATTCTAAATAGCTAATGTAACACTGCTTTCTTTTGGTTAAGTTACATGGAGGGATCACCTAACCAGACTTGCCTTACATATTCATCCCTAAAAATACTAGTGCTATAAACAGAGTGGCAGATATAAATAAAGTGTTTACTAGTGACAAATGACTAAAAAACTAGGAGGATTTATAATATAGAGTTGAATTGCTTAATTTTCATCCACTGCTCTATTCAGTAGATTTTCACTAATTTTTTATTCACTTGACTATACCAAGTCTTCACTTACTTAAAGTATGAAATATTGTAGTGTAAGTCACTGATTTGTTCAAAATAAGTTAAAGATATGGAAGAAATCTGAGGATCCTAGAATTTTACATTTATTTTTGCAGTAAGAGAAGACAACTGAGGCACATAAAAATGGTTATACAGTTTTTCAAACTCTTTAAATGCAGGTAAGAGACATGACTAAAATATTGAACTTTGTACTTTCAAATGCACCATTAACATTTTAGTTTAGCATCCTTTGTTTCCTAAAAGTAAGCAGTCAATGTTGAGCAGAAATGTCAGGAAATCAATAAAAAGTAATTAGGAAGAGTGTTTCACGTCCTTGAGAAAAGCTCTGAGGGCAGAAAGGGAAGCTTCTGCACAGTGACCAGTTAACATTCTTTAGGTTTTTTTTCCCCCATAATAAAAAGAAAAGGCATGATTTAAATTACTTTATTAAAAAGTAACCATATAAATGTCAAGTGTCACGCTGGGCCATAATGCAGCTGACGCGGTTGCCTCCCATGACAAAAGCCACAGGGGAAGCTGCCGTGGTGAGCTGACCGGATCTGTAGTGTTGGGTATGCCCAAGTGGGATAAGCAACAAAGAAGAAAGCCTCCTGTTAACACCTAGTGGTTTTAGCTATTTCTAGCATCTCTGAGCAAAGACAGCGAGAGAAGGAAATAATTGTGGAGTGATCTCAATGTACCAGGGAAAAAGTATACATGACCTCATAAAGTTCCCACAATACCCTGTAAATTCTGTATTATTTCTCTGACTTTCTGATAAGCAGATAGTAAACAATATTTCAAAGAGACTAAAGAGTCTGCCAGAGTCCTACAGATGAGAAATTTCAGTTAAGATTCTAAATCTGATTACAAAGTCTTTGCGCTTTCCAAGACACCACTGAAGAATTTTAAATGGTGCTTCTTACTACTTTCGAGGGCCATACACTTCTTTCGGAATCCGGGCAATGCTATAGCTTTTTGTTTACACAGGCAAGTAAAACCCTAGCCTACAATTTTGGGATTTCATGGACTCCCCCCTTCTCTGAAGCCAATCCATAGTTATTCCATGGATTTACAGTTAAAAACTCTCCATGTGAGGTCGGAGCCTGAAAGACCTCTGACTTCTGTAATTCAGAGTCCTCACTATCATGATTCCATGAGACAAGAGAAAAAGCTATTTCCCTCTGTTCATTACTTTTACTTGCTTTATTTCAGAGGCCTTTCTTAATAATCTGTGTTAACTATATTAGGGACAAATATAAAAACATTTAAGAACATCTGCAAAATTATTGCAGGTCACGATAAGATAAAACAACATAAATTAGGAAATGAAAGCTTATGGAGGAGTTTGTTTTTTTACGTAAGTATAATAAGGGTGATTTAACCTTTAGCAGTTTATTATAAATAATGTCACTATGGTTTACAGATTAGCTAGGATAATAAAAGAACATTTTACTTAAAAGGGGCCCCCATACCTTAAAAACACCAAATCCTTTGTACTTAGAATTTCAGAAACTACTGGGGGTGGGGCAAAAAGGAAGAGGGTCTCTAGCTACTCAAGAGTCTTAGATATTCTTAATTTTAAGCTTGGACTCGCATTATTTAAGATAGAAACTCAATTCTCTGAAAGAGACCTGTGGCAACAACTTCATTTAATAAAAATCAAAAAAATAAAAATAAAAAATAAAAATCACATTCCTCCTAAAAGAAACAAAGTACAAATACCATGAACCTTCTAGACATATTTTTATTTATGCATGTGGTTGCTGTTCTGACGTGCATAGCTTCAAACCAGAGGGTTCCACTTATATCTTTAAAAAAATACTTTTAAAAGAAAATTCTAAGTTGAAATATGTTAACATTTAGTATGGAAATCCATTCATATAATTCTAAATATTGTTGGCCACAAAACATAAATGTGTGCAATGGCTTGAACGGTCAACGTAAGCCTTTATTTCACGTTCAACTTCATTAAAACAATCTCTTGACTAGTTTTTTCCTTCTGAATTGCTCTGAAAGCAATTTAGAGGAAGAAGTGTGCCATAGTGACATTTGTTCCTCCTGTCCTTCTCAAGAGTATGACAGAAGATTAGGAGGAGAACCTAGCTCTTATTCTGAACAATTTTTTCACCCTAGAACATCACTATTACTGATTTTAGGCAACATTTTATTACTACTACTAGTCAGTAGAAATATAACAATTCATGTTTATTTTATAGAAAAAGAAAAGCAATTCTGCTGTGTCTAATAATCGGTTATGAATTGTTCTAATTAACTGAATTAAAGTATCATTTATCAAGTAATGAATGAACATGGCATCCAACACAGAATGCACTTTAGTTTGAAATGTACTGCTTTCCATGTATGGATTGCTTTTCATTTTTCTAGACTATTCAGATAATATTGGAATAAAAAGAAATAAACTGATTTTACAATAGGAGTTTGTAATTTATCACTTAACTCTAACAGTATATGACATCTTAAGTGTTTCCTTTGCTAAGTGGATGTACAATTCCAACTCCCTCACCACACACACACACACACACACACACACACAGAGAGCCATAAAAACACACCATGAAGCTTTATTTTTTTCATCCCGTCCTGAGACTGGTTTTTATCAAAAAGGTTAGAATTACACTGCTATATTGCTGCTGTCCCTCCGGGATTTCTACTCCATTTCTGTTGTGATTGAACCAAAGACAGTGGGGGAGGCTTTCCAATGAAAACTCACTTCAAGCTAACAAAATAAACCTCCACACATACACACTCACACTCTGCTGCCTCTTTCTTGGTGCTCCGATAGTCTCAGGATTCAAGTCCAAGGCACTAATAACAGGAGTCAATAACTCCTGTCTGTCAATGGGAAGACTTGCATTTGGGCTCCAAGCAGTCCAGGGCCAGGGAGTGCACCAATTCTAGAGCCAGGCTTTCATCGGTATTCCAGGTCTATTGGTCTCACCACACCGTGGCGGTACAAGCACATTTGGAGTCCCCAAGTTAGGCTGAATTTGCAGTAGAACTGCTGGGCCTTCAGCACAAGTAGCACAGAGGAGAAGGAACTCCCGAGGGCTGTTGGCTGAAGCAAGGGGAAGGGTGCAGGGGCAACTTCTCCAGCTATGTGCTGCTAATACGGCTAGCAGCTGCCCTGAAGTGGAGGCCCAGAAGAAGAGGGGGAAAAGTTTGGTCACCATATCCACATTTCACCTGGCTCCCATGAATGTCACTGGCTCCATCATTATAGAAAACAGACTTCAGAAAAAAGAAGAGGGAACACTGGCGAAATGTAACGTAGAGGACAGAGGTCTGTTAGGTTAAGAAGCTCCGGTGTTACCATATAAAGAATGTAGGTGAAATTGGTGTTTGCTGCCTGAGAGTCTAGAGGAATGGAACTGGTCTTCAAATATATCAGAGCTGGACATATGAAACATTTAACCACACGGGTGGGCAAAGGGAGGTTTACAGTTGTGAGTATGCAAAACACAGAGTTTATTCTTGTATTATCATTTATTAACTATTATCTTATTTTCCACACAAAAAAACTGTAAGCCTACTTTTGCCCCACCCTGCATATAAGGGGGAGAAACTGGGTTGAATTAATGGAAGCTACAGGAACACAAATTTTCAGTTGAATATGTGAATAAATTTGTACAGCTAAACAAAGACAAAATGGGTAAGCTTTGGGAGGTTGGGCATTTCCTTTTAACAAAAGAAAGCGTAGACCAGTTGACAGTTTTTTGTTGGTGGGACCCATGGCAATGAGGGATAGGGTTAGGCCTCAAACGGTTCCAGGGTTCTTCCGAATTTGAAGTTCTATGGTTTTAACGAGAGGATTAAATGATTTATCAGTGATGCTGGTGGTTTGGACTAAACGCAACAATTTTCATATTGAAGCAAGATCTGACATGATTTTTACAGAGCACAAAAATGCTACGTCTTAATCTTAATTTCAAGCACCTGATTCTAATTCGTCAATCTGTATCTGGCGCGCATTGGCGCGGAATAAAGAGCGGCAGATCAAGAAGAGACCCCTCTCAAAGTGGAAAAAGACCCGATGCCCCTCACAAGTTTTCTACTTCTGTAAATGTCCAAAGCAAAAATTTTGCTCTTTCAGCACTTTCTGTCAAATACAGCAGAAGCCAGTTAAAATATGTGCTCACAAATCACATGCTGATTGCTATTCCTAAAAGCTCTAATTTATCAGATATTTTTAAGAATTTATTTTGGCTATGTAAAAATATTTGGGGGTTCAGAATTTTAAAATATACTTAACAATAGGAAGAGGCTAATACTTTCAATGGCTGTAAGAAGCATAACCCATGATCACAAATCTAGAATGACAGGCATTCACTGCATCTCTGTCCCCACAGATTACTAATTTCATTGATGAGACTTCCTATAGCTTTTATTGGCCATCAGCAGATGAATGGGGGTGGAAGTGAGTAAATGCATCAGGACCAATAAAACCTGCCTGTAGGTGATAAATATGAGCTGTCTGTGCTATGACTTTAGAACACTGTATTATAGTGATGTTTTCCCAGAAAAAATACAAAAGTTCCATTAATTTCATGATAGTAGAGGCAAAATAAAGCATGAAATAATCAAATTTACAGTACAGAAAATGCAGGCAATATCTATGCATTTTTCTCAAATTACAAACTGGTTTGAGCCTTGGGAAATCAGATCTTGCCTTTTAATTTTTTTGTTTGTTTTTCCTTTGCTCTTGTCACATCATAATATATATAATATATGTTTCTAACTTCGAATGTCATGCAGATTAACCTTCCAGTTTATTACACAAAAGGTCTTTCATTGTGTTATAACGCAAAGCATCTTCCACAATTTAGTAAATTTTAGATTTAAGCCTGATACAATCACCTTTCCTCAAATGAAAACATCTAAATTACAAATAAACCCTTGAAAAAAAGAAATCATTTTCAAGATTCAACTCTAAATTCATTTAATCTGGCTCAACAAATCACTGTTTAAAATTCACCAATTTGCCACACTTTTTATTTAACTTGTCCTCCTGCCCCCACTTTTACTGCCTCCCCAGACGGTATTGGGAAGATGGAGAAGAAGGAATAAAAACATTAAAAAAACATTCTTTTTAGCACACCTCACATATATCATTGTTCTGCTTAGTGGCTGGTGGGCGACTGGCAATTTGTTAAATTAACCATTTCCTCTGTATCCTTCCTTGTTACCGGACGGCCATAGCTCTGTGTCATACAGAGCCATTAGTTACGAGTGCTTGCTCAGCACAGTCCATTTCTGCTGATGGTATCTGGAGTTACATGTGCAAACGAGTCAGAGAGACACCAGAGTGAAGACCATCTGCATTTCCCTATAGAACATGCTGCTTTTTCAGACTGAATGTGTTGTAACACTATCTCAGTGAAAACAATAGGTATTTAGCCACTAATTGTTTTCAAAGCCCCCAAATTAAAAACTAGAGCATTAACTTTAACTTGTGTGAAAAGTTTTATTTCAAATACTTGACCGAATTTTCCTGCATTAATGACAAATTTTAAAAACAGCTTGCTTTATTGCTATTATTTTTTTTAAAGTATACACTGTTTATAAGTAAGAATATAACAGATTTTCATTTCTACATTTTCCTTCCCATGATTAGGCTGACCAGAAGAAAATATAGTTTCATTACCCACCAATTTATCAAAAAGACAATTTTATCAATGACTATTACTTAATAAATGAATTAGAACTGCCTTTTAAACCAGTCCCTATCAATCCCCAAAGTCCCCAAAGAAACTATTTTAGCAGAAAGATATGTAGACGTTAAAGGGAAAGTAATAAAACACAGTATTTCTACATAAGATTCATTTACATGTGTTTACGTGGTAGGAAAATTCTTTTTCTTCTTCCAAATAATATTGCTGCTTCAAAGATATACAACTGATATGTGGCTGATGAAAAGTTGATTCTTCAGTCCCAGGCCTCCTCCCACTTTTTTTGAGCCTGGTATCAGATGCACAACGAAGAACACGAAACCAAGGAGTGCACTCTGCATGGACCTTCACGAGCAGCACATTTTTATGACCTGTGTTATCGGAGTGGGGAGATTAATTGTATTTGTTCTTATAATTGTTTTTTTTTTACTTCCAAACTGATCTCTTAGATCTCACTAGAAAAGCCTAGGAATTAGAATAATTTGTATTGCTTTGCACATAGGAAAGTTATAAATATGGCATTATAGCCTAAGTAAAATATTTGTGAAAAAGCAAGTATTTTTAAGACCATCAACAGGACAGTTCTATAATATCATGAGATGAAAATCATCAAAGCATTTCTCATATCAACTGGGAAATTGAAGAGATAAAAGGATGTTTCAGAACGAATAGTATTGATGAGATTATTTGCCCCACTACAGGACAACCGAGAAGAGAAAATCTGAAGACACCAACGGGTCACTGCAGCATCCTGTCCCCGCCACCCCACGCCTCCCCCGGGCAATACTGTTTGTGTTCAGGTTCTAATTGGCTCAAAGTCCTCTACGGTGTCAGGGCCAGACAATAAGGACACAGAGGTAGGGAATGCCTCTAGTCTTCCCGTGTTTTCTCTGAACCCCTCCCATCCATTAGCCAAGATAAGCAGCATTACTTAGGAATTCCAAATATAAAAAATATCTCTGTAAACAAATAAAAAATATAGTGAAATGCTACCCTGTAAAATTATTGATTCATTTTAGTACAAACTCAAACAAATTTGCACTTTTAGGTACATTTAGTACTTTTATGCTTGCTTATATTTTTGTTGAAAAATCCATCCATTAGAGAAAAGAAAGAATAAAAAGACAAAAATAGGACTGTAAGATATTAAAATAGTCTAAGCAAATAATTCACCTCCATGCTTTGAAGCCTCTCTTCTTCAAGTTCCAAGAGCTGACTCATAATGTTGCAAGTAAAATTCACAATAATACTGAAAATATTACTAACATTCATAACATCCATGAATCCATTCTCCTTCGAAAATCAACACACACACCCAAAACCCAGGCTGCCGTTGGCTTCAGCAGGTTCACTTGATTTCATCTCTGCCCACTAGGCACATTTGAACTTGGCCTCACGTGCTTTTTAGAAGCACACACGTTTTGCCACGCGCTTTCTAGAAGTGACATAGTGGAGTCATTTTTTAGATGCAGGCAGTGTCTCGCCAATGC
The DNA here is from genome assembly GCF_022682495.2 of Desmodus rotundus. Lineage (NCBI taxonomy): Eukaryota > Metazoa > Chordata > Mammalia > Chiroptera > Phyllostomidae > Desmodus > Desmodus rotundus. The sequence goes on along the minus strand of NC_071399.1, from coordinate 18,386,116 downwards.
CTTAAAGACAGCACTTGGGACATGTTTTTCCGAAATACCCTTTTCTTTTTCTTATATTTTCCATAATTGACATGAGGTGTGCAGGCCAAGTCTCGATGAGGAGTTGTTAGTCTTAGGAAAAAAGCTACCCTTAGAAGCACGCTTCATTTCTGGGGACAGAGAAAAATCCAATCCCTAGCACTTGACTTACTTCATGATGAAGTAAATCATAATTTTACGATGAAATCTCAGGGCTATGTCATTTTTGTAATCCCATGATCCTGGTATGACCTGTCAGTTTATGGACTTTCAAATTCAGCTGAAGAGTTCCTATTCAGGTGCTCCCTCCTCCACCAAAGTGCACCATTCACGGTTTTTTTTGTTCAAGCAAATGCATGCTGGGCACTTAGAATACCTTAAACCCTTCACGGGAGGAAGCAGGGTAAAAATAGATAACTAATTCCGAAAGTGACAATTGATAAATAATCTATGATTTCTGTCAAGTTTTGCAAAGCAATCATCTTTGAGTTGAGCACACTGTCTTTAGTTGACAGTTTTGCCTATTTCAAAATAGGTTTCAGTAAGTTGACAAATCAGGCGTCTAATGAGATTCCAAAAGTCAGAATTATTTCAGGGACAGGGCACAGCAATCAATATTTAAAAACCACTGTCCCACATGCTGACCCTTTGGTTGTTATGCCCCTCTATCACTGAACTGTCATTCTTTTGAGAGAAAGACGCTGGTTTATTTAACAGTGAAAACTGACCAATTCTGAGAAGTGACCCTTTTTGGCATTTTTGCCTTTTGATTTAAACACAGAGAATAACTCTCACGGTACTAATGGTGACTGTTATTTTAAAACGTGGGCAGTATATTTACTTACATAAATTGCCATATTCCATTTACACCTCATCAAATAACTTATCGAGCTCTTCTGTCCATAGAGATAAACTTTAACTCAATTATTTTAGCTGACATGCAGGGTAAACCCAAGGTACCCATTAGGAGGGGTGAACAGAATAAGGATTTACTGTATTTGTGGTGAAAGGAAGTATTTTTTGAATAAACAAAAAGGGATATAGATTTTTAAAAAATAATTCTCATCTGAGTTCTATTTATATGGTTACACGATTTATATTTGTGTATTAAAGGAATGAATTTGCTTCTTTAAGAGAATTTATCTCATATACCTAGATAATTCAAGTTTCTGTTTATGTCAATTTTGAGTCAGAGAAAAGCATTCATTTTTGCTCTCGCATTTCATTCACAATATTGCTAAAGTTATTTAATCAGTTGTACATATTTAAGTATTCATTAAAATGAAACAAAAACAGTCTAGTAAACTACATATGATACTATATATGTGGAAACAACTGTTTTAAATGAATAAAAATTTTGCTAGCTATAAACACAGAACACAGATGTAGAGTTCTAATCAGAACACTTTCTTCTGGAATGGGGGAGAGAGAAAGAGGAAGTGGGAAGTGACATGTAACGGGAACGAGGTTTGTTTTGGGGACGATGAACAGGTTCTGGGATTAAACAGTGATGTGGGTTGCACAATTTTGGAAAACATTAAAAGAATGAATTGCACACTTTGGAAGGATGAATCTTATGGTATGTTACTTACATCACAATAAAGTTGTCAGTAAAAAGTTGTGTCTCAATACCTTAACCTATTAAATCCTTAAAAGAGGAGACACATGCATTGGAATATTTTCCTACATATTTCTCGGTCCTATCAATACCCAAACCCCTGTGTTACCAATTAAGAACATACATATTGACATGAGAGCATTAGTAATATGAACATGTTTCCAGAGAAAAGATAGCAGAAGGCAAGAAATTCTAAAAGTATCATCTCAAAAGCTGCACTAATCACATTCATGTAACGGCATAAAGCAAAAAATAAAGAAAGAGACCAAAAAATCTTGTTCTCTCACATTGGAAGTCATCTTTCCATTCTTTTTTCAAGTCCCAATATTAAGTTACATCTACATTTGACTACACTCAAAGGTGGTTCACACAGTGGGACAACTGCCATATAACTCTATTCTCTCGTGACTTCCGTAGCAAAGCAGATTTCATTCCTTACAACTGCATTCATCACTAACCCAGGCAAGCTGTTTAACTAATCAGTCTGCGTCTGACAACTGCTCTCATTTACTGATTCTATTTCTGTGCCACCGTGGGCACACCGAGCCCCTCAATCACTGTCAAGGGCAGAATGGGAGGAAATAGACAAGTTCCATTTGTAATAATTACTTACTTAAAGGCAGAGTTCCTTACACTTGCACAGCAGTTTCATCCACACAAAATAACTCAGACATAGTTTCTCACTAACTGACCATGGGGCAAACACACTCTTGTGAAGAGGGAACCCAAATACAAATGTGCAGCGATGAAGGACAGAGAAGAGGTATCATTGATTTACGATAACACATTTAAATATACTTGGAAAAATAACCATGGGTTGGCTTTAGGGTCTTCATCACTGGAAGCATTTATAACAGTAATTGAGGAATTTTGTCCAGCAAGCTTTATGGCTTCTCTGTGAATGGAGAGGGTAGGTAACGTATTTCCTTGGTCTAGCTAGGTGGAGTCCTAACTGAAGGTCCTGGTTAGACGCAATGCCTTCAGGACATCACTCCCAGCCCTAAGATTTTAATATTATACGAAAAGTCAAACCTGAGGAAAAGCTGTATGCAGAGTAGTTTTATCATCTCACCTCCTTGGTAAATTTGGTCCTAAAAAGACAGGCTAGAAATTCTCTGAATTCCCTTTGTTAGGTAGAGAAAGTCAGAGAGGATGCGAGCCATTGCCCTTACAAAAGCCATCCTGAATTAAACTGAAGTGGGGGCCTTTGCTTCTTTACCCAGGTCTCTAGTTGACCTCCTCGTAGGCCTTTATTTTGTCATTATCCTCAGTTACAGATACTCAGGCTCTTTTATAAGCCCCTTACTTCCTAAGACCTTCTACCATCTGGGCTTTCTCTCCAGTGCAATCAGAGGCAGGTATGGCTGCTACTCTAACACCTTAATGCTGTACTCTTGTCTTACTAGCTGGATTATGGGCACATTACCATAGAGCTACTTGAGAGCTAAAAGATCCTATCTGCCCTAATAACTCTCTTGTAATGAACTTTGCCTATAGTTGAATCACTGATGTGCATTTCTTGATGTTTCACTCCTTTATGCTTCCTCCCTTTTCCAGCTGTTCCTTGAGTGCTATATAAAAAAGCAATTTTATTCCATGTGCTTTACCTATGTGTTTACTTGTTGAAAATTCCTGTTATCTTTTCAGCGCATTAATGTCTAACAGATTGTTCCATATTATACGGGGTATCATCGACAGCACTAAAATGTGCTTTTCTAATTCTTAATAAGCCTAAGCCATAATTCAGACGCTACAAAAAGCAACAGAGCCATACTTCCCTGATTTATGAAAATCATATCTGCATTTGCAATTTATTTTTGTAATACAGTTTTTTTCTAACTGATTGCCATGTCTTTTGATTGGTCTTCTATGCTCTGTATTAACCAGTTCCAGCTCATATATATATAGGTTGGATGTAGGCCTTGTTTCAGCTCTAGATTTAATCAGCTCTCTTTCTTAGAACGACATGAGTTGAAAGTTGACTACAGTGTGCGTCTATTCTGGAGGACGACATCAGCGCCAGGAAAGCGTGCTGACACCTGGGGGTAGTTCAACACCATCACATTAATCAATTAGAAAGTTTTTAAAAGTTCTTACCTACAGAACAGAGAGATAAGAATTTGGCACAAGGTCATCCTCTGATTTGCTCAAGCCAAAAATGAATGGTTTACTTTGGACATGAAGGAAACATTTAATAATTAAATCTAGAGTTTCTCTGAATTATCCATGACAAAAACTACAGGCATGCAACTCTCAGGGAGATGACTAGCCCAGGGCTCTGTCTCCTGGTGTGCCACACTAATTCTTCAACAGAAGAGGCTGACTCAGGCTTGGCCGACGTGATTCTGCTCCAAGTTATCTCAATCCACTTTGATGGACAACTTAGCTCTCATATTTAATGAGACGAGAAAGTCGGTACCACGAATGGAACTGCCGGCCACACCCATCCAATCCTACAGTTTACAGAATTTTGATTCTATTTACCCACATCAAGTGCACACATCAGACATCTGAAACATTCTTTAAAGATTGATTACCTTGCATTTTTAAGGTTCTTGGAAAAGAATCATGAGCCTTTACTACCTCTCATCCTCAATGAAACTTGTGGGAAAAAACCTAAAGACAGCTATGGATAAAACAGCAGGAGAAGTTTTGAGGCTGCTTAATATAATCAAACTTTCTGGAACAGTGTTAATTTTCAAGGCTCTTGTGTTCTTCAACATGTGGAACAGCAGGAGGTTTCTGTTGACAGAGGAGTTAAATGTCAAGGAAACGCAGCTTGAGAAATTCAAGAGGGCTTTCCACTGACAAGTGCTATGCTCTTTTTTTCACTAAGAAAAAAGAAATGCAGATTTCCACCACTTGTATCTTTTCCCCCCCTCTCAGGTAATTAAGGAACTTTGAAAGTGAAGAGGATCATGACATTATCCAACATGATCCAACTCTTGGGAAAGCTTTTCTAAGACACGAGTTGTTTTTTTTTTCCTTTTCCCTGTCTTCCTGAGAGTCTTGGTTCTGATGGGAACAGTCTCCTTCACATTATAGTTCAGTGACATAAAGCTCTCTCTTCAAAACTAAACAAATGGAAAACCATCCTAATTTCCACCTGGGACTGGGGGTGCAGAGGAGAAACACAGAAACGGAAAACTGGCAAACACTGTTGGAAAGGAAGCTAATGCATTCTTTTGGGTCAAAATCATCTAATTTTGTGGTCACTTTCATTGACTAGTCAGTCTGATTTTTACCGTCCAGACACTGGCTTAAAGTACTGTGGACATTCCTTTGCTTCACTCCTGGGCTGTCTGCCTTGTTCGATCATATCCTCATCTGGACATTGCTTCCTCCGATATCTAGAGAGTCGCATTTCTAAGCATCTGATTTTTAGGAGATGGTGCTTAGTAATATGACCAGAAAAAGAGTGGTACTTCTCCTGATCACGTGGCATTCTATGACTCCGGAGACCCACAACGCCCTGCCGAGGGCCACCTCCCAAGCCCACAGTGCATGTCTAGTCACCCAGCTTTAAACTGGGTCTTAAACAATTTGTGATTTTCATGATTCTGTCTTTGAATCCCACAGGGAACATTCTGCCTGTAACTAATTCTTCCCCAGCTAGTCTGCAGTGTCTCCATTTACTAGGTATAGAAGGTGTCATTATTTGCTTTTTATAAATTTCTGCACTTCCCCATAAAACTGTGATAATGATACACAGACATTGTTCAGTTTTGTTTAGCAACTCTTTTTAAAACTCCTAACAGATTTCAAAGTGTTTTTTTCATTTTAGTTACTATATTTAAAAAATTTTTATTGTATTTTTTCCATTACCATTTAACCCCTTTATACTCTCCTTCCCCAATAATCTCCACACTGTTGTCCATGCCCACGGGTTCTTTGTCCTTTTTGCTCGATCCCTCCATCCCCTACCCTTAGCAACCCTTGAGTTCACAATCTTGCTGGCAATTTTAGAATCTCAAGCCTGATTGGTAGACTTCCCCTGCTCTCTCCTTTTGTATTATCCGCACTTGATTGCCAGGCAGAGTTGCAGGTTGCTCAGAGTTGGCTTAAAGGAAAGACGGCTGGACTGGGGGCACAGTAGGAGACCTGGGTCCTAGTCCAGTTAAGCTGAGCTCTGCGGGATTTCAGGCAAATAACATGTTCTTTCTAGGCTGTCCGGTCCTATTCTGTTACGTGAATCCTAGATACACTCCAAAGCTCCCTTCATTTTGCCACAAGGACACTGTGTAGGAGCTGCCAGAGGAAATACAGTCTCTCTGTTTTGGATGTGCACACACCCACGCATTTAGCTTGATTCACGGATGATTTGAGACATGACCTAATTTCATTTAGGCTCAGGATCTCGTCAGTGTGGGTCTTCATAGTTGCTTTATACAATTAAAATATGGAATATGAGGCCGGAACTCCGACTTTATTATTATTAGTCGTGCTCAAAGGAAAAATAAGAAACTGATCTAGTGGAATGATGGATCAGCAAGGAAAAAACACAATGAAAAGAGCCCGTTAAAAAGTGAAGCACCTCATGAGACCAAATAATAGGAAAACTACAACCCCTGAAATGTCAGAACAGTTATATATTGAAAACTCTTGAAAAGAAAATACTTAAATTGGAACACTCATCTAGGGGAAAAAAGATACGAGAATATTGGCAAAGTCTAAGGATGAACATCTGCAATCTAGGATTTAAAATTATGACAATAATTGATACTAGCAAGGGTTGGGTATAATTTAGGACATATATATTTAAAATGTGAGTTTTAACCAGACAGATTCTAGGGGTGAAAGGTAGAACAGAAGATTAAGTTACGACTCTCTAACCTCAGTGAAAAGAACATACTAGCCTCTTCCTGGTAGAAAGTGCTGGACGCATAGCAGTTAAGAAAGCACAGCTGAACCCTTGCCAAAAACCTGCTCCCGAGGCTAGGCAGGAAGAAACAAAAGGTGAGAGGGAAAGCGACACGCATGAGGTACGTACACACCTTTATGCGCAGTCTTTCAAAAATGAATCCAAAAAGAAAGTAGAGTCTATGCCGTTAAGGTTTCTTTTGCTTCCTTTTAACAAATAAAATGTATGAATAATGAAACAAACACTTTTCTTATCCATGGGAGCATCTCTTCCTAGCCCACAGTGGTTCACAAGATTTTGATTTTACAGTATCAAATAGAATAAAATGAACAAAAGTGATATATATGTTAAACCACAGTTTCTCCAAGGGAAATCAAAATTTTGCAGTTTTTGTGGGCCTGGCACCTTGCATGTAATGCTTTCTGAAATAGAGACTGCTGGCTAAAAAGGAAGCACGCTGCCTCTGCCTTCTATTCCCAACTCCAGGGCCTTCGAGAATGTGAACTCTTTGAAAACTAAAGAATTCACTTAAACATGAGTGACCTATAGAGAAGAAAAATGAGGTTTTCCAGGAGCCTTTGGCTAAAACAATAACCTTTCTGCATAATGTATCTGTTTTTGCATAATGTGATCTGTTTCAAGATTATGTGTATATACAAACAGCAGCCCTTACTTCATCATCTTCTTTTAGAAAAAACGACTTCTTAGTTGTTCACAACCAATCAAGACAGCTACCAGCAAAAAGCATGTGGCGATAGGGCTCTCCTCCACAAGGACCATGATAATTTGCTTGAATTTTAAATCTCTGACATGTATGTCTCACTTCCAAGTACCTACCTGGACTTGGACATGTCGATCCAATGGCCCCGACAGAGAAATCACAGGTATGGCAACCTTGGAGGGGGGAGGGGGGTAGTGTATAGGAGCACTCATCTCCCCTCCTGCCAAGACTTGGTCCCTTGTCGCATGTACACTGGGCCGATTTCCTTAAAAGGAGCCACACTGGCTTTCAACACTGGGGTGGGACTCAGGTTTATTAGCAGATGCCATTCAGTCCCTTTTAGGAGTACCCGCTTTCATTATGTTTCTGCAACTTAAAATAGAAGGGGCAGTTGGGCCTAGAGTAATCAAAACACGGATGCTGCTGCTCACTGCATACAGAAATATTATGCCAACTTAATACATGGTTAGCTTTGTGGCCCACTTTTAAATATAGGGGGCGTGCGGAGTCCGACTGATTTTTCTAGGGATCTTTCATTTCACCATTCTTCCTCTTAAGAGGGGACTTTGATTCCCTCTAGACCAGTCGTATGGGGCCAAAGTCCAGCTGGAATCTAGAGATGCAGAAACAGTTAGGCTGAGCCTGTCGCTGCAGGTGCCAGGCAAAGACCCTGCGTGACAGAAAATCGTGTGCTGCTGGACAAATTGACTTTGCTCAGAGTCTGAATGAAACTGACTCACTCATGATCCATTAGGCACCTGGCTGGCATCCAACAGGCCAGAAAATAACTACGCAGAATAAATCTCTGGGTCTGTTGCCAGCAGCCAACTGTGCTAAATTCTCATAGTGTGTGTATGTGATAGGTGTGTTACCCTGCCCTGAGAACACTTGAATTTGGAATATACTTAGTCATTATGCATATTAGAATTGGGTTTGGGAGGCTAATTAAGTTATGGAACTACAGGAGGAAGAATAGGAAGTAGATCTCAAAAGTTTATTTACCTGCTTGTCTGAGATTAGCACAGTGCTACGTGTACAGTGATCCTCCATAAACGTATGTTGCTGCTAGCTGTGAAGATGATGATGATGTTATAAAATCAGTATCATTTTTTTCTTCATGGAAAACTGGATACATATAAACTGCTTGTAATTTTCAAGCGGTTTTACGGAAAGCAGCCCAACCATTTATGTAAAAAGCTAAAAGAAGGATGTCACTCAAGTGTCTCCTTAACACAATGCAACTGGCTCCCCAATTAGTGGGGAAAAATACCAATTTGCAAATAAGTCACACTAACAATTCCCACGACTTCTTTGCTATTATTACTATACTTAACTTATGCATAATCTTACTACTTACAAAGCCTCCTTTTTTCTAGGTTATAATCAAAGAAGAGCACATAAACACTTTTTAAGAATTGAGCACCATGTCACAAAAATTATCTATTTACTGGTATATTAAAAAAATTGGTGATTGCAATTGAAATTCTCTTTTCAGAGAGACTATTTTCAGGGTCTGTGTTTCTTACCAGCATGTCTAGTGCAATTTGAGGAAATAAAGTCCTAGGCAAGATAGGGGACAGTGGCGTGGAGCACGAGGCTCTGTGGAATCATGCAGAGAATCTGCATTTCCCCTTTTCCTAACCTGCGTGACAATGAAGTTTATAGACTGCTTTTTTTTTGTGGGGATACAGGAATTTATGCTCGATAAAGGGCTAGCACACACACACACACAGATAGAGACAGCAAACAACAAATTCACTAGATTACCCTGTAAATTTCAGAAGGATATCCGTCATATAATAAATTGTGAGACAGTCCTACTGGGAATGAGATAAAATAAAAGTCACCTTAAATTCCTAATTCTTTCTTTTGTGATGGCTACCCACCCAGCTAAGTATCCAGTCATTCTGCTCAAGGCCATTATTGACATTCAAAAGGTAAAAAAAGAAAGGTCCTTGTATGTATCTTCCTGCCTTTCTTTACACGCCCACGGAGTTCATCTTCCGCAGGAGGTCTATGTTGGTGATTTTAATCCTTTGGAACCCTGGGTCTTTACAGGCTATTACTGTCTAGGAGCTTTAGAGCCCAAAGAAAATCAAACAGGGCCGAAAAGACTGGGGTAAGTGTCCTGCGGTAATACAGCAGATCCTCCTGGTAATGCAGTAGGAGGCACTGGGCAAACAGCGATGGCTCCCTGCTGTCCCCACTGCACACAGGGCCAGCGTGGTTCAGCCCTGTTAAACGGGTCCATGCAGTGGGTCCCGTCTGGCTGGACATGAGCATAGGTTTTCACACGGTGCTGTGGAAAGGAGTTGAGGCGTCATTAGAGCTGCCTCAGGGGGTGCTGCAGGGCGTTAAATAGAACACGGGGCCAATGGAATTATGGGTTCCTGGGCTCCCATAATCACTGCGACAAGAGGAAATCTATTTTATTGTTTTAAACAAAACAACGGAATTTAATTTGAGATAAACAAAATTTCCAATGTTTTTAAAAAATTGAAGAGAGCCGAGATCTACACCAGCATTGATAGCTGGCGATGCTGGAGCCTGACTCATGCAACGTAATGCTGTGTCCAGGGTCTGGAAGTTGAGGGTGTATCAAAGTTAGGCGCAGGAAGGGTGTGGACATCACAGACCACCTGACCTACCATCTCAGAAAGAAGCGAGAACAAAATCAGCTTCCTGTTGGTTCCTCTATTCTATACCAGGCCAGACAATGTTATAATTCAAGCTACTAAGATTAGAACAGAAGCTAAAACATTTTCAGGGGCAAGTGGTAGGAAAAACTTGACTAAGGCATTGTCATGACATGGAAATGAATTTCTCCAGTTCTTTTGGGTTTGACACTCATGGCCGTGAGCTCTATTACTAGTTATAAAAAAAGATGTGAAGCAGCTAATAAGATAGCGAAACGAAAATATAAATGCAATGTTGCCACAGTGTTTCTTTGTTAATTGGAATGGAGGCCAAAAAGAGCTCTTACTGCAAAAAATATACATACTTTAGCTACTTTGGGGAAAAAAAACAATTTCAGGTACTTTTGTATTTTTGCTCAGTGCAAAAATACAAAAGGCAAAAATAGAGACCACAAGAGCAGTTTATTCATAGTTACTGCAGTCTAAGTATAGTTCTAGAAGCAATTTTTGTTCATTCTTTGTGTTACTTGCAAATATGAGGAGAGAAAGGTAATTTTTTATCGTATCCCATTGACAGAGAAACAATACACAGTCCGTGAACTCTTCCTCTTTTTCCCTTGCTGCTGCTATAATCCCAGTTTATCTCCAAACTGCCAAATGCCCGAGTCTGCACTAGAAAAGCAGATATTATGAGACTCTGTGAAGCAAAAGGTCTTATCATAAAAATTTTTTCGAATTCTACTATTTGATCACAAAAACTCCAACTATACAAATAATAGGCTCACTTTTTCTTGGACAGCTATTCAGTTGGCTGTATGGTTGCTTTTTTAGTCCTATCAGTCCCTGCGGGTATTCCAGATACTATCTTGCTTTTCTTGGCTGCAGCACTCCCTCTTGGAAAACATCTGGGCCACAAGCACATGTTGTGTTTAAGATTATGGTGTGACGACCCTAAGAGGCTGCCTAGAGCCTAGACAATACAAGACCAAATACGAAGCAGAGTAATTCAACATTTCAAATGCCTAATAGATGGACGAGCAGCAAGCTGTGGCTTTAAGAGTACAATAAAAACAGGAACAGAATTCACTGAGAACTGAACTGAGCCAGCAGAGAAGAGACTATTTATTTATTTTTATCGACCACCTAAAGTGGCAATTATTCTAATAACTTAATGTAGTATTTAAGCAATTGTTGAAAAGCTGTCACTATTATTGCACTGGGTCTATGGGGCCTGGAAAAAGATTTTCTAAGGGTTTTCCCAGGGAGTGAAACTTCTTGCTGATGCAGATTTGGGATTCAATCATAACTCAATGAATATGTTTTGGGCACATAATACAACGGGGGGGTCGGAATTGGGTGTGAGGGAGGGAGAGACAAGTGAATATTAAAAATAATAAGTACTAATACTAACAGGATTTTTGTCTTACAAGAGTTTACAATATAACAAGAAAAGTAAGGCATGTTCAAAAATGATCTTTATGGAAAGCAGCTTTCAGCAAATCCTTATAGCTGGGAATAAAGGCCGTGTTTTGTTGCATGCTTTGAAAGATGGGTATACTGTTAATTAATGGTAACTGGTGATGGGGCAAAAAGCATTCCAGGTGGGGTGAGTGGAACAGGTGGGAAAGACAATTACAATGGGCACTGAAGGACCAGGAAACTTAGCTCTTAGTGGCTGTAAATTTTCTAAGTGTTATAGAATTCTTTCTTTGTTTCTTTCATTAAAAATATCTACAGCTTTATGCCTTGCCCTGGCTTCTCATGGTTTTTCTTCCTATACACCATCAAAGGTAATTCCTTTTTTTTTTTCTTTTTTGGAAAGAACTAGCCAGGATATTGGGGAAGCCCATTTCTCCTCTTCTTCGGCAGCTATGTGCCCATCCGACATCGCTCCTTGCCCGGAGGCCTGTGGATAGAGGCTCCTGCACACGCATACCCATGCGTAGCTGCGGGGATGATAGAAGGAAGTGATGGAGACAGGAAAATAATGCTTTGGGTGGTGATGGTCGCTATGTGCCAGGCCTTGTCAAAGTGCTTTGCATATATTATCATATCTACACATCATGGCTCTGATTTAAGTGCTATTTTAATCCCCATTTTATGGATGAGCACGCTGAGGCCCCACAGCGTTAAGTAAATTGTCTAGGGCTGCTTAGCTCATGAGGAGGTGGAGGCAACAATACACCAAGGCAGCTGTGTTCAGTCTGTGCTCTTCGACACTTCAGGACTGTCTCTGATAGATGGACAGTCGGGGACAGTGATGACATAAAACATGCAAAGGAAACATTTCTAAAAGCAACGATTACCACCTCTCTTCCTCCTCTAAACACTTATAATGCATTCTTTTAAACATCAAGTCTTTCCTTGACACATTTTGGAAATAAAAGTCCAGCACAATTAGCGCTGTTGTAGAAAGGATTTAGGAGCATGCTAAAGTGGGTATGTCCTGGTAAGTACCCTGAGCTGCAGGCTGGCCACGGGTAGGGGCATCTTAAATTTAACAAATTGCTCCGTCTTTCACAACCCGGTTTGTGGTTGGGTCCTAGTGACGTTCTCAGGATGGTCATGTAAGAAGCAGTACCATTCCTAGACGGATTCTGATCGCCTCTCCCAGCACTCAGCCGGGCCCCTGCCTGCCTGAGAGGATTGCAGTCTCGGCTAATGGTTTTGAGCTTCTTGGTTTCCACTGGTAATGGATCATCTGTCTAGGCTGACAACCTCCTTAATGGCTCTTCCTCCTCACAGCGAGCTCAGGCTCACGCTCAGCTTTGCTGATCCCCTCTGTGGTTTCCGGTTGTCCTTTGTTCTTTTTCTACTTAGAAGAGATTCAAGTGACCTTAGATGATAGTGCCCTATTTCGTCTTTCAATGCACATGTCCACTGTAGCATCCATCCATCCGTCCATCCATCATTTATCTGACCCCTTTCCTTCGGAAATAGCTTGTCTAAAATTCGACACAGATGATACCAAAACAATTTTGTTTCACCCTTTACTGAAATGTTGGTGATGATAATATATTTTACCAAGTCTTTGTAGCTTCTCTTCTCTGCCAGCGATCCACATTATCTTTGATATTTAATTAATGTAGAGTGGTATGCTGAAGATGGTTGTATCTGGTTGGTATATCTTTATAGAAATGAGGATTTTTTTTAATAAGAGGCATCAATAATCCCAGTCTCCCGAACCTGGTACTCATTCAGAACCAAGATTATAAAGATTGGAGCAGCTGGTACCACCCAGGCTCTCGCATTCAGATTCAGACCCTGGGTTAATGCAAATCAGTTTTTTACTTCAGTGGTAACTGGCTATACCTTCTGTCCCCTGTGGTATCAGTGTATCCATAATACCAAATGACTTGTCTCATGTACCAGTCTGAACCTGCCTATAAATTGAGCACATTTCCCCCCACGTCCTGTGAGTCATTACGGATGCTCTCAAGCACAGAGCTGGTCTGCCCTCATAGTCTCTGGGGCTCTCCCACGGAGACCTCACTTGGTGCATTACTGCAGAGCTGGCAATTCATCTCCTAGGACAGCTGTGTCACTCGCCTTAGAGAATTAGAGGCTCTTTCTGGAAATCAGGCATCCAGGTTCACATCTCCCTCCCTTAGCTCTTGATATCTCTTAAATTGCAATCAAGTGTGCAAATAATCCTGTATCTGAGTACGGGATCTGGATAGCTTCTGAGTTATTCTAAACCTGGAGGCTGACACATGGACCAATACTTTTCTCTCCCCATCACTCTCTGCTCTACCTCTCTGAGTTGGCTCAGTCCGGTGTGGGTCCAAAAATCTCATTTAGCTGTCATTTTGGAGAGTATATTATTTTTCCTGGCTTTCTTCAATTTTTCTTTCATGTATCACCCCTAATGGGATATAGAAAAACTTTATTCCCTTTTCTTTTTCCTGCTTCTTTGTTTGGTTCTCAGTTCAGACTCGTTTCTTGTTTTTCAACATTCCAGTAGGAATTAGATATGTAGTTTGTAATCTTCCCCCCCCTGCCACATGTTTCAGCTCATTAAGGAAAGCAATAGAAAGGAGTGATATTGGTAACTTGAATCTGCCACAGTCAAGGAGGTTGTACTAATCAGAAGAATAAAAATAAGGCTGTTGAATAACCTAGACTAGACAATGGAAAGAAATATTTAAGGCAACAATTATAATGATAAAAACATACTGTGTCTTTCTTTTTATGAAAACGAATTTACAATAAATCTGTTTTGGAGACAGGACATCAAAGTTACAGAGAAAACAACCTATTTCTAACATGAAAAACAAACAGGGTCAATCCTTTTGCGGAGTGACTCATTTTCTTCAGGTTCTCGATCTGGGTGATTCAGTTCCCGCAGAATCATTCCCTCGTGAAAGAGCACTTCCTCAGCCCCCCTTCCTCTAACACCCCTCCTAGGAGACCTGCCTCATACACCACCCTGAACCCGGCCAATAGACTGAGCACTTTTTCCTATACTCTGATGAGTCATCTGCTTGAAATTAGGAAGCAGGAAGATTTCTAAGTTTAATGTTTTTAGATACTTTTTTTTCTTATTATCTGAAAGTTGAAAAGGAGCTTACAGATACTTGAGACTGACTAGTTGTTAAACTAGTATATTGATAGTCCACCAGTAGCACAGTTAGCTGTTCTCATAAGCAACTCTCAATAGAGGATGAAGGAGTTAAAATCCTAGAAGGCTAAGGGCAAAAAATCAGGATCTGCGCGTGGTGGAGGCGGAGGCGGAGGCGGAGGTATGGAGGAAAAGGTGTTTGGCTGTGACTGAAAAAACCCTACAACACAAGACTCTCACAAGTCTTCATAAGAGAAGGAGACATGCCTCACTATCATTCTAGTTGAGAGTCACTGATTTAGAGCAAGTACTGACAGAAGAATAAAAGAAAGTGCAATGAGGTCGTGGCTCCCAAAATGTGATTAAACCAGTTAGTGGTTGCAGAGCTGAGAACTGAATTCAGGCTTATTGACCCCTAGTCAAATCATTTTTCCTATAAACCCTGTTGTTAGTTTATCCAGATAGAAGAATATTTAGTGGTAAAAAATTTAAAGATGGGAAATTCCTCAAAGTCTATTAAATTGCTCTTTTATGGCCACATTCCTTGTGGTGGTGGAAATTTTCCATATCTGGACTGAATCAAGGTCAGTGCCTGCCTGAAACAGTCTGTGGTTCTATAGGATGTCACCACTGGGGGACATGGAAAAGGGTTCATGGGCTCTCTCGGCGTCACTTCTTACAGCTGTAGGGGGACTAAGGTATCTCAAATTCAAAAATTAACTTTACCAAAAAATATATTTAATTAGCAACTGGATTCACCTTGAACTGGGGGATGCATGTGTTTTCTTCCCCCCGCCCCCGAAAAGGTCAGTAGTGTCAAAACTGTGAAAACTTTATACCACCCACCAAATTGCCTCTCTGCTGCCATCATTAATTTACTAGGTATCTCACAACAAAGTGGACAGTTGTTAAGAGCTGTCAAAAATTAATATTAAACATTGACTAGAGTTGTTCAAATCTGAGAACTAGTCAGTAAAGTTCTCCCTATGTATATTTGTAGACATTTTTATTATAAATATGGTGTTTTAGATTTATTTCCTCAAATAATAGCTCTTACTGATATTTTTACTCACAGAAAAATATATGGAGAAAGGATAAAAAGATACACAGAAGATGAGGACACCTCAGTTCCATTCAAATGTAAGCCACTTATCAATATAAGTAACTCAACAGTACAAATGAAAAAGTAAACCTCTGCTACACTGACTCTCTCCTACCATTCTGTTTAACAGTGGAATTGCTCTTGACACAGTAAAAGAAAACCATCCTACTTTGATGAGACAGATTAAAAGCAAAAATTGCAGCCATCGAATATTCTCTTAAGTAAAATAATTCTTTAAATGTGAGTGATGTTACGGAGGTCTGAGTATAATCATGATAACAAATTTTTTAAAAATGTTATGTGCTTCCTGGTTTCTTCCTCTTGTCCCTCTGACCTAGGGATACTGGTAAGCATTTTTATTCAAGAAGCAGATTATAAGCGTCCATGTTTTTTTAACAGGAATTTAGACCAGGTTCCTGGCTACAGCGCATGATGAGTCATCAGGAGACACAAGCAATATCCAAATGTAAATATAAAACTACAAGAGCATTTCATCAGCATAAAGGTACAAAGGGCACAGAAGAGACTGGCCTCAGAGTAAGTCTTTCCTTCTAATCCTACAGAGTGGGGAGGGTTGGGAGACTTCCCTGCGTAGGAAGGAGGGGAAACATCAAGATAAATTAGAATGAGGCAACCCTTCTCTTGGGAGCAAGGCAGGCTCCAATAAACCACACGGATGGCAGGACGTGGAGTCTGAGTATCTATTGTGAATGAACAAATGGGATCCTATTTTTGTCTCATGAAAGCCGCTTTGCCTAAAAAGTGCATTCAGCTTGGCCCATGGTTCTTCACTTTCCATCTCTTGTTCAGACTGTGAAGTTGAGGCCCGTTTGCATTTACAGTCAATTTCCGAAGACTGACACTCAACCTTTCTGCAACCACTGTTCTTAAATTGTGCTGTTCTGCAGAGCTGAGCCTCCCTGACAGTTCTATAGCCTGCGTTTCCTTGCTTTATGACAATTTACATCAGCACAAGCCCTGAACACTGTCAACTGACAAAACACACTACAACACACGGTAAATAAACTCGGGAATAGACTCTGTGGGCTTCTGGTCATAAATGCAGACACGGCGAGGTTGTCTCCTAAGTGTGCAGTTAACAAAGACATGTTTCTTTATGGAGCTGATCCAAAAATTTAAGGCTAATTTTTAACAAAGTCAGAATTCTTGATGTATAGACAATAGCTGAAACCTTTAACCAACAGAGGTAAATTAAAGCTGCCAGCTCAAACTAGCTGTGATATTTATTATCATAAAGATAAAAGGTTGTGTAAATTATACTAAAAGTATAGTTGACATAGCTATTAAGCTTTTTTTTTTTGGTTCCAAAGTTTATGAAGTCCCTTAAATATTTGTCAAAATATGTGCTCTATAAATCAGTTGAGATAAGGCACATATTTTTATTCTAAAGTAAGTTATGACAAAGTAGCTTTGCTTAAAGGAGAGCAAGAAGTTTTCCTACATAGATTTTATATGAATTACAGATTTACAAATGTTTTCATTTCCATAAGCCTTACCGCAACTATTTCTTATTCTAATATTTGGTACATGGGAACAAAACGGTAAACTCTGGGGAAATAGCACCTGCTGCCTTCCCCATGATTAGAAGAAACACTCCAAGGGGCAAAACAATCTCCCATATCGCTCTGTGGAATACGAGATGTGACTCCGAGAAAGGAACCAATCTTTTCTGAGAAGTAAAAGGTCTCATCAGACATCAGATGCAGGTATCATACAACTAACGACAGGTTACAAGATTATTAGCACTCATGATTGACTTTCAATAAACTTCCTACATCTTCTCCATATCAGAAAATCTCTTTTTAGTCATATCATATCGGAAAACCACAAGTTTCACAAAACTATATAATGAAAAACAAAATTTTAATATGACTACAACTTCTACTTTGCTGAAAACACAATACCTTATTCTGAAGGGAAATAATTATCCAATTACTGTCATTTTTTTTTAACACAATCAAGGTAGTATTGCTGCAATTACATCACCAGAAATACGGAAGCCAAAGTAAGTTTACAGTACTTCTCTTTGGAATTCTCCTTTCGGTTTACTCATTAGTGTTTAATATTTTGATCAAAACTCTATCTCCAAAAGTAAGTGTTCAGAGAGAAGAAAAAAAAAAAATAACACCACGGGCAAACCTTCTGAGAAACACTGGACTTTAAAAAGGAGGTTACTTTCATTCAGGACTTCTCACTTTTATATATGCTTAAGTGCTTTGTAAATCTCCAAGAATGGAAAATAATTTCCAAACTTTGCCAATGAAACAATCCCCCCTTTTAATATTTTTTTCTGTAGTGTTCCTATTAGCATGTGTTCCACTGAATTCATTTTTTTGAACTTGCTAAACCACAAAATTGCTACCTAACTAATGCGAATATTCTGCATTTGCTTGTAGTTTTTAATTTGATTCCTCAGATTAGGGTTTTGCATTAAATATTTACTACTCAGGACTCAAGGAGTGCTAGAGACCATGAGATCTGAAATGAAAACGACACGAAGCTTGGGAGACAGAAGCGCCGAGTCTGATGTGAGTTCTGCCACTAACAAGCTCTGTGGCTTTGAGGAGGCCTTTTAACTCCTACAGGCAGCCGTTTTCTCATCAAATACACGGAGGTTTGGCTAAAAATCTCTGTGGCTCTTCCCGTGTGACCCTTGTCTAGCAAAAACGGTATGGATGTTCCCAGGGAGCTATTTATTTATCCAGTCAAGGCCTGGCAGTTCATTAATCAGTGGGTATAGACTGATCGCATTTCCAAAGTATCTAAAGCTAGAGTTAGATTTCTCTGCCAGCGATAAAAATGCCACCTATAGGTGTTAACAGGCAATATATGATAATTCAGTTCCAGAATAAATAATTTCCACAGGTAGTATTTTTTTATAACAAACCAATTCTTGACTAGTGCTTAGTGCAAAACTTACATTTCTTATGTCTTCTGAGACCAAGATTATTTGATCAGTATAATCCTCAATAATATCAGTTGCACAGGATTACATTTTGTTTCTAAAATGCATAATGCTCAATAGGGTCAATATACCGAAAGCGGTATATTTTCACAACAAATTAATTCTTTTCTCAAGTACACTAGACTATGTTCTAGTCTACTCCCTTGGGCTGAAAATATCCTTGTATATAGGGGAGAACAATCACTCACAGTGTGATACTATTAGTTACAGAGTAGAGAATAACTCACTGAAAAGTACAAAAAAATGAAAGAAAAAGAACAAAGTCAATTAATTGTTATAAATGACCCAGCCTCTCATTCATTTGATTTAGCGGGGTCAGGACGCCTGCGTATGATTCTAGCTACAAAGTAAACAAGCAACGGCCATAACAAACTCAAAGGATTCAATGTTCAACAAAGGAATGGATGTGATCTGATCAAATGAATTGAAAATTGACTGACAACCAAAAAGGTTACTCTTGGAAAGACAAAGAAAGTGGAGACAAGAAAATGACGGTCCCACCACTGAGACACACGTGTGCCGCGTGAGCGGGCTTCAGTTAGGTGCTGCTGCTGTTACTGAAAGTAAGAGCAGTGTGTCTGCTGCTGGTCTCAACACAGCGACCAGGGCGTGGCCTGTCCAGGCACGGGAGTAACATGTATTTTCATTGCACTGGCATGATCGGTTAACATGCTGTTCCCTATTTTAAGGAACACATTTGTGAACTGGTCAGAAATGGCAGGACACTCATAAATATGGGCGTCTGCCTACTACTGACCGTTTCAGAAGAGCCAGCTGACCATACCTCGCCCTACCCTGAGTTTCCCTCTGCTGTGTCAACACTACAGGGGGTAAAGGGAGGAGAGAAGAACCCAAGTTCATCGTGGCACGTTATCAAATGCTTCCAGTCACTGGCTGGGGCTTAATGAATTCAGTTCACATGAATGTCCTGCATTCTACCTTTAGGGTACAGTTCTCTACTTAGGATGATTCGGGAGGAAAAAACATAGATGCTTGCAAATAAATAATTTAAAAGATAGACAATAAGTTCTTGTGCATGTTAATGCAATGCATTTTTCCATGAAAAGAGATAGTAAATGGGGAGAATAACCATTTGCAAGCACATGAAGAGTTATTAGAAAATAAAAAGGACAGAAAACTGTCCAACTGAATGAGAGTAAGTGAAATATACAGTTCTTCTACATGGTAGAATGAAGTACACTACTCAGATTTTAGGTTAAATGTTTCCTTTGGGGAAACTATTTACATTTATACCGTCTAATATGTAATTCTTCTACACTATGTCAGTTAATCTTCAAAAGCTAACTGCTCCAGGCTCCACTGCTAAACACATCATCACAGTGTCTCCAATATTTATCCAATTAAGTTCCGATTCTTCATCCTAGCATTTCAGGAACTTTGCGGTCAAGCGCTCATTATGATTCAAATCTTACCTTCCCCTCTATCCCACACGTGTTCGTTGCTTGAAATTACTTGTGTGCCAGCTATGTGAGAAATGGACTGCAGACTTTCTACCTCTGAACCATGGGGTGGTTTTTCTATTCCACCAGGGACCTGCACACAGTAGGTCCTGACTGTCTAGATAATCAAAGAATGTGTTTACTCTGTGTACATGGGTATATGTTCCATTTCATTTTGTACTGAGGATTTGAAATATTAAACATTTAATTCCTGGCAAATAATTCGTGATGTCTTTAATGTCCTATCACATCTGCAACATAAACCATAGTAAATGTATCACTGTATGCTTTCATGTCCTATAAACTGAAGTCCTATGCATTTTATTTGCAGGTGATTAGTGTCCTAATTACATCCTGAATTTGCCTAAACCACAGCATTCTATGGTGACAATATATCAAGGGCACATTATTGTAAGACTTTGTGTACAAATGTTTTTCAAGCAGCTGGGAAACTCTTCTTTTTTGTTTTGCTTAATTATTAGTGCATCACTTTGTAAAAAAAAAAGGTGCTAGTATAAATAAATTCTTTATGTAGGCCTATGCTGTCTTCCTATGCTTTATGGTATTGACACACTTTATTATCCTTGGTTCCCAGGTAATAGGCAGAAGAAGAAAGAGAGTTAGGGTTAATTAAAGATTTCTTAGGGAGAGCTTCTTCATTGTGTCTGAAACAAAGGTTTACTGGTGACACAAGAGAACAGATATAGAACTTGTGCTTTATTTGCCTGAGTATAGCATGCCTTCTGGTATCTTCGTCTAAACATACCAGCATTGATTATATTCATACATTTCGTTACTTCTTTTATCTATAAAATCTATTATGCGGGTTATTGGAAAAGTCTGATCAGGATCCATGACCAGACTAACACGGTCTTCATTTGTATGGTGATTCTATTCCCCTCCCTGAGAGGAGGGGTCCTTCCAAGTACCAACATCGGCCAGGGTGATTTAACAGAGTAACGGAAAGACACTGGGCTGTGCAACCAGGCAGATCTGATCTTCCACCTTTGGCTTTACCATTTATTAACTTTGTGTTCTTATTCTTGTTACATAACATCTTGGATCTTTGAGTTCCTCATCAGTAAAATAGAGATAATACATGCCATGTATTTCATTGTATTATTTTGAAGAACAGAAAAATATATAGGTCATTCATTCATTCATTCGCTCCCTAAACACACTAGGTACTTGGGAGTGAGTACAAGGTAAATCTAAGGCTTCTATCAGATTACAGTCTATTAGAGGGAGACAAATAAATAGTGAAATTTACCAATACCATAATAAACTTTGGTACAGGGCACATCGGTACTGGAGGAAAAAAGCAGTTTGGGCCTGGGGAGAGGGCATCAAGAAAAATTTCAGAAAAAATTATCTCTGGCCAAATCTCCAAAAGATCCAGTCCAGGGATTCAATAATGGCTCCCGTTGCTGTCACCTTTATCGTGGGGACCTATGCCATCGGGCTTAAATCGGTGAGGTTGCCATTCCACTCACAGTGCATTCATTCTGAAGACGGGAAACTGGAGAGAATTTCTAGTCAACCGACCCTCAGACCTATTAACAATAACTTTCTACTAAGGATATGGTAATTATGTTAGACACTATACCCAATTCAACTCATTACTTTAATTCAGAGTTAAGTATAATCAACTCATTACTTTCCTCTAATTGATAGTTAAATGGAACTGAAGTCAAATGTTAAAAAGGTAAAATGGCCCAGGTTAATTTACAAAATGACATCCTCAATGTCCAAAATAATATAACATTTTCTTTGAAAACAATCAAATTTTCTTAATCTTTAAGAGATGAGAAAGAAGTACAGTAATAGCTTTCAGGAGTGGGGATACTTAGCTCATATGAGTAGATATACTTAGAAATTCATTAGCACAAATTCCCTTCATTCTAATCAAAATGAGTGTGTTTTTACTCAAGAACATTGGGACCTATTATTTTGCAATCAAGGAAGTGCCTATGTGAGGTCCGAGAAGTAGACTGGATGGCGATTCAGTCATTACGCACTCTGTGTTGATTTAAGACCAGTTTAACGGACTCGAGTAGTCAACTTTAAAAAACAATAGATAAGTATTAGATCATTGTGGTAACAAATGCCCAAATAGTCAAATTAAGCCCAAAATAGTAGCGTGATATTTTTGATATATTGTATTATAGTGGCAGGAAAGGGAGAGAAATCCATTCAGTTTGTCAGCATATTAAGGTAAAAATTTAAGTGACAGTGTTTTTCAGAGCAAAATGTTTAATACTTTCAAGAAAGGCAACTAAAGTTATCATGCTAAGCCAAAAAGGAGGGTGTAACCTATTTTCAACTGTGAAAAGTTACATTTTATTTATAACATTAGAACTGTTAGAAAATAGACCTGTATTTATATATTGTTAAGAATCTACTAACCTAATCAATGCATTTAAACTGTTGGCATTTATAGCTCCAGAATTCCGAAAACTATGATGCTGAAGACATTTCAACTTTTTCTTTACAAGAAAAAACATGAAAATATAAATCAGTCATCATTTGTCTAGGACTAATAGCTGATTATCTAACTGTAAATATTTACTTTTGCCTTTTCTATGCCATTTTTTAAATAATAATTTTTGATTCTCATCCTACTCAAGCAGTTGTCTGAATTTAACAGCTTTACCCAGCTCAATTCTCCAGTGAATTGAAAAATTTCAATTTTGAGCAATTAGTATTATGCAAACATCTCCTGCAACGCATTTAAAACTCACCATTTGCAGCAGAGGTTAGCTTTGCATGACTCTTTTTGCTGTGCATGTGATCATATCTTTGAAATAAATTAATAAAAATGGTTATCTACTTCTTGTCTCTTCTGGTGAAGTGATATTAATTAATCTCACCAAAGCCCAGAAGTTTAATTTAATGTCCTTTGTTCTTATGTTAATTGCTTTGAAGAAGGTTAAGCAATTGATTGAGACAGAAGCCCATTTCAAAAGCCTTGTGTATAATGAGAGAATTTCTGAGCACTCATTAGAGTTGACCACCATATAATGCTAGGGACGAGCACTTTAAAGAACCTTTAATTGGACTCAGAGTGAGACAGTCTGCAGGAGTCATTTCAAGCTAATAGAAAAAAAGTCTACCGAATGGAGGCTATAGACCCAATGGCCAAACAAAACTGGGTGATATGGGGACAGCGCTCTCAGACCTGTGGGTCTGTTTCCTCGGGATGGCCTGCTCTCTGCCTGTGAAGCAGCCCCTTTCGGTAGGTGACTGAGAGCATTCGCTGAACAAGACTGCAGTGAGACGTCCAGGACGCACTGCTGGAAAGTGTGGGTTTGTGCTTCGCTTGACTTGAAAAAAATGTAAATATAATGAAATGTATCAAATGAATTTTTATGAGTCTCATCTCAATAAACAATTAATATTCATGGTTTACCTCTTCAGGAGGTAGGGTAGTATTTGTGTATAATATAACGTGGCCAATGTGGAAAAGGTCATGAGTTTGGAAGATTTTTGTAAAAAGAATGCAAATTGAATAGATGAGGTGACATAGCAGAAGAGAGGGAAGTCTGTATTTCTTAATGACAGGTGTGACTATACTCAGCACAGGGGAATATTTTATCATTGGAAGAGAGTTTTGGGGAGAAATGTGCTTCACTTTTTATTTCATAAGAGTAACTGTGGGGGGCTGTGAGTGGGGGGAAGAAGCTGATAAATTCTGCTTTTAGTTACACAATCTCAACAGCCTATGAGGCAAGTGGAAACTGCTTGAAGAAGTACTTTTAAAGTATCTGGAAGAAATTCCAGAGAATATAAATGACTGAATAACATTCTTAGACTATATTAAGATTCTGAAGGAATCATGACTTATTTTAATAATCACCTATAATGTTCACACTACAGAGAGATGGCCAGATTATACATATTCCTCAAATTATCTAATTTAATTATATAACAAAAAGAAGCTAGAAAATATTTGGGAGTCAACTAAGTGTTTGCCAGTAAGTTTCAAAATTATTCACCTGTGAGAAGATGACATAATCAATAAACTGCAAATTTAAGGACTGTCATATATTTCAGATATGATTTAGTGTCCCTTGACCTTCTTCTGGCTAACACAAAAGCCTCCTATTAAAAATGTGCTTCCCGAGAATCTGTCACCTGCAGAGCACTGCGCAGATGCTGAGAGTGTAAGTAAGACTAAGTCCCTGTATTTTACAGAACTTCAGCAGAGTCACGGAAACAATATTAGTGTCATTACTAGAATGTACCGGACTTGACCATCCTTACTTGGATAGACTGACGCCAACAAAGTCCTAAACCCCGTATTTACAGTCTGTTTCTCTTCAGTGGTAAGTTGGGCGGGGGGCGGGGCAAACCAGTTGGAACAAAGTTAAATGTTCAGTGCTGCTCTTCTTCCCGGCGAGACCGTATTACAGGAGCTGGGATGGTTGTACTGCCAACTGAAAGGAGACACTCTGCAGGCCCAGGGCACAAGCCAAGAAGACGGCGTAACTCAGTAGAGGCGCACGCGATAAAACCATAGTAAGATTGATTAAATGTGAGCCACTGTTAAAGTTTACACAATCCTATTCACATACACCACCTCGTTTCACTCTCCTAAAAGAAGTACGTCGATTTATAGGTGACAAAAAATGCTAACATTTAAGTAGACTGCCACATAGTTAGTAAATGGGAGAGATGGAACTAAATTCTACATTGGCGAACTTCTTCATATTGATCAACTTACAGCATTATTACAAAAAAAGACAAGCTACATGGCAGTAAGTTTGCCACAGAAGGGGGCAGGCAGAGAGCAAAACATTGCACAACCCCACCTAGTGAAGTGGCCAAGGGAACACACGCCCGTGTTGTGGTTCCTGATGACTGACACGGCAAGTTTCCAGGTGTCTTCCCTTTGCGCTTACCCACAGAAAAAGCATTGAAAAAGCAAGAGTCACCAGCTGCTGTATGACCAGATAATACCAGATGGGGAGTCATTCAAACCACCAGAACGAGACAGATGGGCTTGCCTGTGTCGCAACATTGACATATCTATTATGACTACTCTAATAATTGCTCCTGTTATGATATTTATCATTAATTTATTAATTAGTATCATTGTCATAGTCTCAGGTATATTACCCAAACAAGTTAGTGAAAAGAGTTATTAGCAAAGTATGCAAATATTTCTGATTCTAATGGTCAAACGGGTAGAGACGGACTAGACATTTCTTTTCACCTAGTAAGACCAATAAAGTCCATATTAACATAAAAAAGTAACTTGAGGATTTTACAAAGGAGTACTTGTTTAATTTTAATCAAATAATAAACTACCATATGTTGGTATCATGTATTTGCCTTCATTAAAAGCTTCACTGTAATTGCCTTAATTGTAGTATTTTTCTTCCACATGTCCACATAAGCAGGCAGACCATTCTCTCTATTCTCACTTTTGAAGTACTTAAAATAGTTCTGGAATATAGTCGTTGCTCAATAAAATATTAAATTAATATGTTATAGCTAAGCAGAAATAATAAAACTCAGTCCGAATTTGAATTAAGCATTTTACTTTTTGAATACAACCAAGATATTTTACCTGTAGACAGGTAAACTACTCTCATTTAAATCTGGTATTTCCTAGGGGAAAAAAAAATCCTCATGAAAGATCAGACTGACAACGGCTAAACAAGGTTCGAGAGCGTCCACACAAGTTATTCTCTTAATT
This sequence comes from Desmodus rotundus, assembly GCF_022682495.2. Classification (NCBI taxonomy): domain Eukaryota; kingdom Metazoa; phylum Chordata; class Mammalia; order Chiroptera; family Phyllostomidae; genus Desmodus; species Desmodus rotundus. The sequence continues at coordinate 18,360,452 of NC_071399.1, read as the reverse complement.
AGTGTGTGAGGGGTCTTAACATTCACTCGTCTTTAAAAAAAATAATGTGCAAATAACTAGATATATACTATGGACGAAATGTTCTTTGTTAGTATATACAAAACAAGAAATACCAAAATTGAAAATTCTCAAGAAAAAAACATAGCTTGGTTTGGGTGGGTGAGTGGAACACCAGAGAGTAATTTTCACCAGAACATACGTGGATATGGTCTTGCTCTGTTTATAGCTGGTAATAGGAATAACACCATGCTGTTGAACAGTGTCCAATTCGGTACGAAAAAAGCCATTCTCTCTTCATTGCATTTTTTGTGAGTGCAAAGCATGGAATGCCCCCCTAAGGTGAAACTGTGCTGCTTACTTTTTTGCAGTGACCTCTCATATAATACAAAACCCAGCTGTTCTCCATGTTTGGCCCACATAAATGACTGAGGAGTAGCTTAGTGTAGCAGATCCAGCGCTAGATCGTGGAGCAGACTTGGGCTCAATGAAAATATGTCTTAGAGGAATCAGGGCAAGTCCCTCCCATCTCTGAGTCTTAGTTTCCTCACAGGGGGAATGGGCAGAGAACGGCTTATACTAAATGATACCATTTGTAATTTCTGTAATTCTGAGAAACAGAAGGAAAATCATCAGTACTTAAAAATTACATTTGTTACATATATAAGAAAGGCAGTATCCAGTACTGCATTCAGGAACTTTGCCTTGCCTGGGCCTCTCAGACACTGAATACTTTGCTTTGGTATCAGCTGCTCTAGAAGGAGCATCATAGAACTCCTTCCAGAAGTTTCCTGTGGTCTAAATGAAAATGCCCCTAAATTTTTTTCAGTGATTTGCCAATTTATTGAAGTCTTTAAAACAACACATTTACTATCTGTCACTCTTTGCCTGTCAATTTCCTCAAAATTTCTCTAAAAATGGGTACAAATTGAAAGGAAGTCTATGCGCATGGAGAGGAGCGATTCAGGTGAGAAGCTTCATGAACTTTCTAGCACGACTGATAAGCTTCAACTATGTTTTCTTAGATGTATTAAACATTACTTTCTTAAACTTAAAAAGTTGTCTTAAACCTTGAATAATTTCAGGTTTGTTTCATAAAATAAAATTTGACAGCACTGGTAACCCCTTACATGCCAAAACAGTAATTTCTCATTTAAAACATAAAACTAAACTGTATTGATAAGACAAACACACACATAAAATTGTATTTAGTTTTTCAAAGATACTCGTACAGGTTTAGAAGGAGAGGCAAATAACAGACGTTCCCATAGAAATACCTTTTGTTACAAGTAATACAACTTTTTGGTAGGCTCTAAAAGGCATGTTTCAGCATTATTTTCCAACCACATAAAAAACCTAACATTTTTAAGTAAAAAGTTTCATCTGTACCCTTATGACAGTGGACAAAGAGCATGCAGCTCAAGTGTCATTCTGGGGCGGTGGCAAATAATTTTGAGGCAGACACTTCATAAGTCCCGGGCCCTCTGAAACGGCGTGGAGCGGCGCGAAGGGCGCTCACAGTGCAGACGCCCACAAACACGCTGCAGCGGTAGGCGGAGAGTAGACTCTTGCCTGCAGATGTCTGACTTCGCGTCTCAGTGTGGAAATGGTCCACACGGGAGAAAATACAGACTAAAGAGTGTTCTTTTTTTTTTTTAATCCATTGTCAGAGAGCCATAATTTAAGATAACAACTTGCTATTTCCTTCTTCTAACCTTCCAAAAGGAAATGCAGGAAGTGTGACAGTAATGACAGTGATTTGTAAGATGTAACCATTGTTTAATTACTTGTTATGTGCTATCATTCACCGCACAAATATCATTTGATCTCTTCAAGTATAGATGAATGATAAGGCTCCAGATTCTATTATAACTGAACTTAGAGATGTCTTACCTGATAAACTGATAAAATCTGTATCTACGCTCTCTTTGCATAGTGTCACAGCTATTATTAAAATAATTAATTTAATTGAAAACTTAGCTTTGAAAGAGATTTTACTTTATATAGTTTAGAAAAGAGGCATCTGAGTAGTTGCTGAGATCATCTGGCTGCTTTAAAATAATCTGTGTTGTGGTCTGTCTGACACTAAACCATGTACAAGATGTGTTTTTGGTCTGTTGTTTGAATTAATTACATGAATAAATACTGTGGTCATACTGAATGCTTATTCTTAAACACAACTGAATCCTTGCTTTTAAGATCAGTGAGATAATAACTTTCACAGTCTTGTTTTATAAAACAAAGAACTGCTTTATCATTTTTGGCTAGTTAAAAAAGGAAAAAGAGTTCTTTCTGTCCACAACCTATGAAGAAGGGGAGAGATGGGTATCAGAAGTACTTGGGAATTGTACAAGCCCTGTGTGCCAGCTTCATTGGGCGGACAACCTCAGAGAGCAGAATAATCAAAATTGTAGTAATAGCTGTTACTGTTATGGTTATTATTTTAGGGAGTATAACAGAGGAGTGCTACTGTGAAGGTCAATATTGCAAGAGGATTCTTTGATCTTATGATAAAAGACACTGTAAGTGAAAGAAACATATTTTTTAAATTAAAAATACATTAATCATCCATTATATACCTATGACATACACAAATAACTTTTTTGTCTGCATAAATATCCATTCTATAATATGTCACAACTTATGTAACTAATAAATGGTGGTCATTCAGATTTACCTATAGAGTATTGCTGTTATAAACAGTAACATAAATGTGGATAATTTCTTTTTAAAACTAGAATTTGGGGTTCGAGTGTCTCCTGTTTTTTCATGTAGGATATTCTCGCAATGAAGGAATAGGGAAAGGCCGGCAGAATGATGAGAGATCAATATTAAAATATGCTTGAAAACAAAGACGTAGATGAAAATTAGATAATGGAGTAGGGGTTAGAAAGGATGGTTCCAGCTACAAGGCAAGTGAAGGAGGAGTTAATTCAGGGGAAAAAAATGACAAGACACTTCAGTCAACTACAGTTTGGGGTGAAAAGGGAGTCTGGAAAAGTAATGTGGAAATCAATATATATATATATATATATATATATATATATATATATATATATATATGAAAAAATATATTTTTCACCTCAAGTATATATAATAGCTTCCTAATCTCATAAATATGTTTATGTCACATCAGTTTCTTTCTACTCAAGCAACTAACCAAATTGTTATTTGAATAAAAGCTCTTTGAACTTATAGAAAGATTTCAGGGAGTCCATCTTCACATATTCATTCTTTAGAAATACATAAAATTTTGCCACTATAAGTCTCTGCTTTTAGGATTTTTTTTGACATTTAATCGAAACAAGCAAAAGATATCAAGGAACGGGTAATGTGTGTACACATCCGTGTGTGCTGCTTACCGTTTTCAGAGCATTTGAAGATGAAAATCAATGGGCTCATTATGAAGGTGACTAGATTCCATATACTCCATTTGAGCTTTAATTAATTAAGACAAGATTTTCCCTGTAGTATAAACCAAAAATCATCCCTAGGAAGCTCCTAATCTGACCCTCTCATTTGTTACAAAGGCTCTCTGATGGAAGATACCTGGAACAAAGAAGCCCCTAATCCAATCAGCCTCTGCATTTCTGGATAAGGCCCCACAGGTCAGTCCCGTTAAAAAGCAGAAGGGGCCCTAAAACAGAATTCACTGTAACATGATGAGGATGAACAAAGGAAGAGGCACCGGGAAGCAAAATAATCCCTGGTCTTTGTCATTGAGCTCCCTTCCAACAACCTCTAGTCAAAAAGTTAACTAAAACCATTCAAGATTGATGTTTTTTTTTAATTTAAAGTAGCATAAAAATAAACCCAAATGCATACAGTGGTCATGAGAGAAGGAATGATAATTAAATACAAAAGCTTTCCATGTCTATGGTCCTTTCAAGTCTCCCATAGCTGTCCCAGGTCTGAGGAGTAACACAGAAGGCCTGGGCCTGGGCTGCCCTCCTCTCCTGGCAAAGGGGTGTCTGACGGTAAGCAAACCACAGACCTCCCTGGGCCTCTACTCTCTCATGGGTGAGAGAGCTTTGGGCAGGGTTCACTCCCTCTGCAAACGCTCTGAGTCCTCTCGGTGTGCTATGAAGACATTTATGCCAAAGTACTTCAATGTTTTTAAGAAGCTATCCATAAATAATTTCCACCTTTTGAAATTGATTTTTCCCTTTCTGTGTACATACCATTTACAACTTTTAATACTTGGATATGTTTTCCTGTCTCCAGAGATGCCAAGTTTTGATGGGAGTGGGAGGAAGTGGAGGTGGGGTAGTGGGTATGAATGAAATAATTCCAGAAATATCCCTAACTGTGCTTACAGCCCTTCTTAGAGGAATACATAGAGGGGCAGGAGAATCCTGAGGAGCTCGCTAAAGAAGACTAAGGGGAAATTCTGGATTGTGTTTTGGAAGGCCCTTTTGTTGGCCTTCCAAACTGTTGTTCCAGAATGAAATGACTATACAGCTTCCAACCCTTCCTCTCTTCTTGGCCCTCGAACTGGATCACATCTCAATCTCAAAATACTCTGGCCTCAAACCCTAATACACCTGCACTTGATCAAATGGTCGAAGCAGTTCAAGTTTGTGCTGGAGTCCTGCGGCTTGATTAGTGCAGCAAGGAGGACAAGAAGGAGCTAGGAACATGCTTAATTACAAAGGGAAATCCTTCAAAATTCGCGGGAGTACTGGGTAACATAGTTAATCAACATTACAAGTTCAGGTGTTTGAAACTTGACACAAAAATACTCATACTATTAAATGTTTTAAAGTTATGAAATTGAATATATCTGGATATCATTTTGGTAAATATTTACATATAACTCCATGGGATAGGAATAAGAGACATTGGACTATATTATGTGTCCTTTTCCAACCCTCTCTCATGAATATAAGAATGACAAAAACAATCAACAGTATTTCTAAATGGTCGGCTTCAGGCTCAACCTGGCTAGGAAAATCACTATTTTAGCACAAGCCATGGGGCAAAACTATGGATTTTGAAAACCCTGACCCAATAAGACCAACCTCATTTCTACAGAGTAATTAAATATTTTTTAACCAAATTTCAGGTGAACTGCAATATTTTAAAGAAATCCATTAGAAACTTCTCTGTTAACTCAAACGCCAGTCCACAGCAGAGAAAAGCTGCTTACGTCCGGATGCCAGACCCCAATCTGACTTTGCTCATCTGATCTAATTCTTCCTAGACACAGCCACTGGGCCTTAAACATCCAGAACAATTCAAAATAAATGTAGCTTTCAGCACTCTTGGTTATTTTCTTTTTCTGGGGTCCACATGAAAGGTGGTCTATATTTATAGAATGTGGAATTTACTAAGCTATAGAAATCTTTCATTATTTCCTTCTGGGTTTCCCGGAGAAAGGATGAGAGGGTTGAAGTGGTCTTCAGCAAGGAGGAAAGACAAAAAGATGTTTGTCAAAGAGATTTAACACCTCTCAGACGTTACGAATGAGTCCAAGTCAAGATAAGCAGTAAAAACTTCATGTGCTACATAAATGCCTTATCCTATCTTTTGCTTTCTGCCTTTTCTCCCTATACTTTTTACATCGTACCCTTATCAATCTCATCCTCATCATGAATGAGAAATGGATAATGGACATCTAGAGCAATGTAAATTAAGCAGTATGATGGCAGGGATATTTTGAAGCTTAAGCGAGTAATGTCCCAGAAAGGATTCAGTTGTCAAAATCTCACTTGAGTTTCTGTATCCATCAGTGGTACGCTCTGCTGTGCAAGCCTGTCATACTTTATTTCCTTATAAATATCTTTAAATAATATTCTTTATCAAGGAATATTAAGGAAAGAACTCTATTCTACATAACCCAAAGAAAACTGTTATTAAATGAGAGGGGAGAGAGAGGACATTAGCGCTGATAGCAGACGTTGGAGTCACACTGATTATAACGGGCTATTGACAACAACATGGCTTCTCCTTTTTCTATTTCTCAACTAAAGTTGTATTTTTGCTAGCGACAGAGAAGCAGATACCTCCTATTTCCTCAAAACAACAGGGATTTCTTTTTTTAAATCCTTGCCTGAGATATGTTATTGATTTTTTTTTTTGAGAGAGAGCATGGAATAGAGAGAGAAAATAAAACATTGACATGAGAGAGAAACATCCATCGGTTGCCTCCTGTTGGCACCCCAACCGGGCATCAAACCCACAACCTAGGTATGTGCCCTGACCAGGGATTGAACCCACAACCTTTCGGTGTATGGCACAACACTTCAAACAACTGAGCCATCTGGCCAGGGCTACAGGAATGTTATAGTACAGAAATTAAACAGAAAACTAATGTTTTACTCTGGAAACTAAAAAAATAAACAAAATACGAGAATAATGCTTGGTATAATTAACTATGCCAAATAATGATCTGGGATTTCACTGTGTCTCTGGCATGCATAAAGCAAGAAACAGTCCCCATAGGCCAGGTGAGACAGCTGGGTGGTGAAGCTGGTGATCCCGGAGTCTCTCTGACAAGGGCTGACTCAGTCCACTAGTTCAGTTCCAGCTGGCACATGGCCAGGGAGGTCAACACATCCCTGACACGTCCATCACCTACACTCATTTTTCTGATTGAGACCCATCAGAGATATAAACTGGATTATATACACAAGCACAGATGGAGAAAACACTGTTGACAACACAAAGCACAATAAGTCTTAACAGGAAGTCCTGGCTGGGACTCTTCCCAGGGATTAAATAGTTGAGGAAGGGGAATGTGGTCCTCATCCAAGAGCCTGAATTTTTAAGCAGCAGCACAGACGTCCCTACTCCCTTTTCAGCATCATCATCATCTGTGGGAACACGTCATGAGACTCTTTTTGTAAAAAAAATTCAGAAGCAAATGCACTTGGAACTGATAACCTGCTTGACATAGCCTAACATGTCAGTCTTCAAAGTCAGTCAGCTAGCTTCAATGATTAAGGATGAGAGGAAATCTTAGAAGTGATCAAACAGGTTAAAAAAGAAGAAGAAACAAGTGCATTCTTTCTTGTTTTAGTTAAAAGCATCTTTGTAGCTAAGCACTTACTGCATCTTCGTAGATCCACAGGACTATTGGAAGGAGGGACTGTTTTAATATATAATAAGGAAATTTATTTCTCGGTATGTTTCCTTAGGAAACTCTATTTTTCACAAATTTGACTAAATTCAAATTTATGACAAGAGGTGGTTTCTGATCTCACCTGTATTTTAAGTCTCTCTGGAAAGGAGGACCCATAGGTTCACAAAAGTTCACATAGTCAATGTGCATAAAGGGGAAGTAAGTAGAAATAAATCCTAATTTCTAAGCTAAAATGTTGAAATTCAGCTTCTTCTTTACACGACTGCTTTGGTCACTAAGGAATTTTGGTGCAAAAGTAAAAACAACTGTTTACAAAGAAAGTTTCCTTTCAATAAATACACGCTCAGGATCAGACAGTAGGCGAGAAGGAGCAGAAACTGGAATTTTTTCTTCACTGAATAAATTCTAATTCAAATGGGAATGCATCTTTGAATAGACAGCATTTAATATTCTAATCACATTAAAATAGTATACTCAACTTCTTAGTCAAGCCTTTTCTTTTTATACAATGTTTTAATCACTGAAAGTATTTTTATTATACTTCTTTCTACTCTGATTCTAAAAATAATAATTTGTTTAATTGTATTAAGAATCACTGCTTTACATAAACAACAAAATAAGGAAATGTTTGTAGCATTAATCACTTAGACCTGCAACCATGCTATATTTAATATACCTCCAGTATCAGTGGCTTGTTTGTGAAAAGGGTGAGTAGGAATTATAATGCCCGTTTCCATTTACCAGCTCTGAAAAGCTGAATAAATGTACCAACATATTGACTGCCTCTTTAATCTTGAAAAGTTCCTTTCCCTAGAACATAGCACATCTATCACTAAAATCACATGGATGAAAGAGCTACGAATTGAGAATGTTATTATTAATAATATGCCAAAATCTTACATCTGCCGCAGTATATCAGAGTTCATATTTTGAACCAGTTGAATGAACTAACTTGAGGAATTTAATAAATATATAGCTTTGTTTAAATATGGGGTGGAGGGATGGGGAAAAAAGTCATACAACTGTAATTGAATAACAATAAAAATTTAAATAAATAAGTAAATATTCCGTAAAAAGAAAGTTAACAATGATTTTGTAAAAACAGTATTTTCTACATGCTTCTGGTAATAATTGTACAATTACAAGCTAAGAATTCACACATAACATCGCAAACATCAAAGAATTTGAGAAAGTGAAGTAGGATGCTTTGGATACACTACACCTACACTGTGTACTGAAAGGGACTCACTACAAATTCAATATGTAGTTCTGTATTTAATTGCCATATCAAAATAAATCTCAGTACATAAGTTACTTGTGCTTATTTAAGAAGATATACATCACCAAAGGATTTGATTCATCAACCATGAATAATGTCAATAAAAAGTAAAGTAAAAATGCCTTTATATTCTGTATTCTATCAATTTTAATTTTACACAATACCAGGGTAAGAACAATGAATCTTATTTAATTAAGAAAGACCATCAAGAACAAGCAATGACTGCTTCCTGGAAATTGGAGCACAAGCCACTTCCTGTCATAAATCTACTGATTTTTACATTATGAAGTATACAGAGACTTAGTAGGACACAGTAAATACACATTGAATAAATGTATGATCTTGTCATGCAGAAATTCATTAACTTAACAACCATTAAATGACTAATGTGTGCAAAATCATTTCCTTCCTTCCCTTCCCACATTCAATTAGTTCTGTGGATTCTTTTTCTTTATTGTCTCTCTTATACCTGTGGGTTTCTTCCCATTCTCTTGCCCATTCAGATTATGATCATCACATCATCACCATTCTGATTATTATTTTAATGTCTGAACCATCAGTTTCTTCTGCTCCATTCATTTGTTTTAAGTGAGGGACAATAATAGCATCCAGCTCATGTTTTTTATGTGCACGTTCAAAGGTTGAATAACACATCCGATACATTGAGCACACAATGCATGCTTAATAAATGCATGTCATCAGTAAATTCCTTCAGACCAATCAAACTGGGCCACTCCCTTTGTGCCTAACATGCCTGTTTCACTCTTGGCTCTAGTGATGCCTTCCCTTTCACCTGAACTACCTGCACCCATCAGGGTCATATGTATCTTTCAATGCCACCTTGTTTTCTTCATCCCTAAAATGAACTTAGTACCATCTTTCAAGTCTTCACTAACTGTTACCTTCTTGATGCAGCCTATGCCGGCCAATCTATTTAAAATCACCACACTTCTCCCCCTCAGCACTTTGACCATCTTACACTGGCTATTTCATTTATAAAACTTACCACCTGCTAAAACAGTGCATGATTTACTTACTCATTATTCTTTTGTTCAGTTTTCTCCCCTGATTTCTCCTAGACAAAGCCTACTGAACAGGCACTCAATAAAGAATACAGAAAGAGAAAAAAAATGAAGTTCTTCCAGCTCTAAAAAATTATTTCATTTATGTAAAGTAGGTTGGAATACTGAAAAAAGTACAAACCGAGGCGGCATCCCCATTTTTTGGACTAGTCTCTGTTTCTTACTAACTATGAAAATACATAAGACCCAATTATTTCACATTTCTGTATCTTGATTTCCTCAGGAGTAAAGAAAAATATTTTGAGCAGTGTATCTATAAGAACTCCTAAATCTTTAAAATGTCGATGGCTGTGCTGTGATCCTGTTTAATAAAATTTAGATACTTCCAAATCACTGCTATCTCATCGTGGACAGCACCAATCATCACTTTAAATTAATTATCACTACATCTGGATAACAAGCTGATTTTTGCTTTGCAAAAAACGATGGCATTACAGAATCCAAAGCTTCCGCAATAGTTTTTCAACAGCTAGGGGAAGTTCATTGTCTCCTTGTGGACCTGCACAGCATTTAATGACAGAGTAAAAAGTCACAGCAATGACCCCAAACACGCATGCATAGGACTGTCCACAGCAATACCCATAGACGGCATGAGGCTGGTGAAGGTGAGGACGGCATTCTCTCCCAAACCACCTCACCATGTCGCTGTTTCTGGTGGACAGGTGGACCGATGGTTGCAATTCTCAACTCTCCTAATTCCTGACAACAATGCAGATATGACGGGAGTACAAATCATATAGAGGGATGAACCACACGAACAAACCAAACCAAAATGGTTGAATATCCATATAATTTGTCAATGTGTCCACTGGAATCCCATCCCTTTCTTTAAGCCTGTTATAGCAATAGTAACATATCCATTTGGAATTCAAGGAAAGGCAATTTAATTTTAAAACTGCGTAATAATGGTAGCTCATGCTTGCACAGCGCTTATGTGCCAGCGCTTTAGATACATTTGCTCATCTGGTCCTCATTGTGACCTGCTGAGGAGGCAGTTACTGCCACCATTTCACAGACAAGAAAATTAGGGCATAGGTAGTTTATATAACTTGCAATATCACACAGCCAGAGACAGCCTGGATTTGAATCCACTTGCTCTAGTTCCAAAGTGTATGCTCTTAATCACTACGCTCTCATAAAATAAAAGTCCTCGTAGCCCAAAGTCTCTTATACACCATGATGTGAATTTTTCAGGACTATATATATATATAGTCCTGAAAAAAATATATGGAATATATATATATATATATATTCCATATATATATATATGGAGATATATCTGTCTATCTATATAACTCTACATTATGCAGGCTTCGCAAATCATGTATTAAAGGGCAGAAAATCAGTTCTGTCTCAATAAAGTTTGTAATAGCTGAACTATACATTGAATTCCTCCAAATTAAAATTCCAGAAATTTAAGATATGGCTTCAAATCACAGAAACCATTTAGAACAACTAATTTCCCAAGGATTTTGAGAAGCCCAAGACTTACTATATTGATTCCAATGTATTTATGTATAGTTTACTGAGTAGGTGGAGGATGTACAGGTTATTAGCTACATGTACTTCAGTTTCCAGAGGGCAGATCAGCAAAAATCACAGTCATGTGAAACTGAACTGCTTGGTCAGGGGTTACTTTAAATATCTCCCTGTTGCCACTGAAGTAGAAAGATAAAAGGATTAAAGTAATTATTTTATATAACAGTTTTGTTTTCTATGTAAACTGAAGTTTTCACAGATTACATGATATTGGTCCTCCTGTCTTCCAGTTGTGCGATGGGAAAACAATTGTAAAAATCCAGTTTGCGTTAAGGACTAAAGCAAAAAGAGATCAGAGTTGTAACACTGAACGCTGCCACTAATCACTCTTCAGATTTGCTTTGTAGGCAATACTTAGCATCATGTAAAAATCAATGGCTACTGATCCCTTTTGCTCCCAGAAGAGCAAGCAATTATGACCCAGGAAGCTCCACCAAGGGAGTACAAACAAATGCTAACAAGAGCTCAATTCCACTGTCCTTAGATCATTCCATTTATTTATGGAGCTTTTATCGCATGACACAAACATACTTTATAAAACAAATACTTCCTGTTACTTAGCAAAGGAAGAGGCAACATTGAAAGTCATCAGGCTGATCGTGGTCAAGTCTGCGGTTAAGGTCTCACTCACTCTCCCCCCAACCCATCTGGTGAGAAACCACAGGTCTGGGCCATCCATCCACTCCATGACCTTTGATGCTCCTGGACACTGGCTTCAGACCAGGGTGGGAGAACCGAAGAGGAGCACGCTGTGACATCAATGGAGAAGTAATAGTGGGTATGAAATAGGCTAATGGAGAAGAGTAACTGTGGCATCGCAAGTAAGAAAGATAGGGAGGGTGAAGGGAGGAAAACTGGATAGATAAAATTACATCAGTATCTGCCACCAATGCAGGTACCAAAGTTAAGACCTAAGAGTTGTAATGTCATTTGTTGGCCTATAAATTAAGTTTCCTTTTTAATTCTCTTCAGTGTTGCAACCTTCTTCCTTCCTAAGGCACATACATATGCAAATACTCCGTTTAATTTTTAATTATGAGTCTTTAAAATAAAATGAGCTATAGAGGAGACTTTTTATTAGAGGATTACATGAGTATGTAATTCTGTACTACCTTTCGCTAAAAATAGAGTTCATAAATTTCCCCTCTAGCTGGGATGACGGCACCTTGAGGAAGGCAGTTCCAACACTCAAGTGAATCACACTGAAAATTATAGTAAATCAAGTCTCACCTTGTCATACCGTATTTTTGATGAAAAATTTCAAAAAATGCTTCACCTTAGGAAGACTTCCATTACAGTTCATCAAGTTTTATTGGGTCTAGCAGCTTATTGCCACTACACAGTCAGGAAATTCTCTACCCAGGTAAAATCTTCCCTAGAGCGCCATCAACTACTTTCCCCTTAGCCGTGGCTGCCTCGTGCTCCAATGACGATGCAGAGTGCGGTCTCTGCAGTAAATCCGTTACACCTGAATTAGTAAGAATCAAGATACTCAGAGCAAAGGTTTTCACAAATTCTAGTTCTATGTTAAAGAATAAATAAAAACATACATTATGCTGATTGCTATACATTTTTGAAAATGACAAGCTCTAACAAACTACATCCCTATGCAAGAAAATCATTCGGTATCCAACAAAAATACCAAGGCCTTTAGAAGTGCCTATATTCAGAATAGCACTGCTTTTCTCCTTTTTGTAGAATTGTGACCAATAACTCAACTAATAATACTTTAAGTTCATTGTAACTGCATCTTCAGTTACAATGTACTGAATATCAAAGTATATATTTAAGGTATGATCATTCTCTACTTTATGTAGCAATTTTTTTCTCTTGTACTTTTTATAAGCCTCTAACAATTAGATATGAGGCGAGAGTTGTTTTTAAACTTATTGATAAACAACCTTTTCCTCTACACTTTAATTTTATTTACTCAATTTATTAATTAATCATCATTTCCCCTTTTATTTAGGCTATTATTTATATGACATAGGTATATGCAGTATTTTTAACAAAATTAAAATAACTTCTATGTTTAATTTGGCACACATAAATTATTCTGTGTAAATTGCTATTTCCATGGGTTCTGTGAAATGCTGAAAAGAGCTTAATTCCTATCTTTTGGATCTGGAAATCCCAGTTGGAAACAATGGCAAGTGTTGGGTGAATGTAATTTTCATTCATATCAAGAAGGATAAATGATCTTTCCAGCCCAACTCTTCCCATGGGCTACATCTGAACCGTATAAATTCCTTTACATTGTCCCAATCTTGCCATAGAATGTACTTCCTTGGCCAACACAGTTTCAGTCACCACCTGTCTTTTCCTCTCCTGCAGGTTATCTCCTTATCATTCTGCCGGTAAGAAAGACCCTTACACCACGACTTCTGGGCATTACCCAGAGTAATAATCTATGTATTTAGCCATTTTTATGGGGTAAGTAACTCTTTTATGGCACTAGGGTTTAAGAAATTTGTAAAGTTCTACATTATTCTAAGAAATTATATGTTAATCCAGCCATTTAGACTGCCTAAAATTTATTCTTAGCAATGTCAGCATTTGTGAGTACTGGTATATATGAACCCTCATAAGAAAGGAAGGAAAAGAGGGTTAGTATTTGCCCTATGATCCAGTATTTTTCTCACTATAGTAACTTACTTAGTTCTTAATACAATCTCATGAAAGTTTTAGGTATTAACAGCCCTATCTATTTGGATGTTAAAAACTAAATCTCAGGTGGTGAAGCGATTTGCCCAAGATCGTACAACCTATACATGGTAGCGTTGAGATTTGATGTCAAGGTGCCAGTACAATTTCCACTTCATCATGGTATCTCTTCAATTCTGACCTTACTTCTAAGTTTTTCATAAGCTTTCCCAGACTCCCAAACCTAACTCTCCAAATTTTGATACAAACCGCTTTGTCAAGGTCAAAGAAAGGGAAGAATAAAGTGAAGAAGGGAGTTACAGAATGAGGGAGAAAACTGGTACTAGTTTCATATGTGCTACGTTTTAGTTCTAGACTTGGCATTTTTCAATATCTCATTTATTTCCCCAAACGGCCCCAATAAATGCATACTACTATTCTTGTATATAAGTGAGAAAACAGATTCAGAGCGATGATACAACTTGCTCAAGACCATGAAGAATGGGACACACACACACACACACTCACTTTTTTCTGTACATCTATATCTATGATAAAGTTTAATTTACAAAGTAGGCACAGGAAAAGATTAACACCAATAACCAATAATAAAGTAGAACAATTATAACTATATACTATCATAAGTTACGTGAATATGGTCTCTCTCTTTGATGACCAATCCAATAACTGTATCAGCTACTAAGTGACTAGCGGGAGGGGAGCGTATACAGTGTGGATACAGTGGACAAAGGGATGATTCATGTCCCAGGGTGGGACTTGATCATGCTATTCGGAATGGCACAAAATTTAAAACTTATGAATTGTTTATTTCTGGAATTTTCCACTTCATATTTTTAGAGCACAGGTGACCATAAGTAACTGAAACCATGAAACGCCAAATGGCAGATAAGGGGGCCTACTGTACTGTATGAATATAAATGTTAGAGACAGTCTGGAAAAGAAAAATTTGTAGCAAAGGACGGGATTATTTTGGTCTGGGTAGCAGAACTGACACTAACTAGCTGTAATGACCTTGCGTAAGTCACTTCACTTTCCCAGATGTGAATTTCCTCCCTTTGAAAGTCACTCAGAAAATCTCCATGATTATAGAATGTCAATATTATATTACTCAGAAATAACCTTTGAATACTCACACACACAAGTGATTAAATTCACTGCAGTAAAAGGCTGCAACAAAATTAAGATTTTGAGGATTAACTTCATTTCTACTCAATCACTTCTCATGTGAATGTTATGTGAATTTACTCAGTTTCAGAACTAAATAACTTAATGGCAGAATTGAGTCTTTCTCTGGACAGTGAACTAAAACTCCTTGGGAATATTTTAATATTCCTGTTCTGTAAGCCAAAAGAATAAGTAGAAAACATGAGCAAAAATAAAAACAAAAATATTTACAGCTCTCGGCTTTCTAGAATCTGAAAGTAATCTTAGAATCTTTACATGCTAATAGAAGTATGCATATATTTTCCACTTAAGAGAGTGTGCTTAAAGAGCCAGACAGATATTACTTTTCCAACCACTCCAGTGGTTCATTTCAGTAGTGCCATATAGTCCAACACAAATCACCCAAAGTTACCCAGCTTCTTGGGAGCAGAGTTGGGATGCATGTCATTTAAAGACGTGGGACATCGCTGGCAAGTCTTCGGTGTTCAGCAATACTAGAAGAGGAGACACCAGGGGAGGCATGGGGTGGCAGCCAAAATGTGAAAGAGATGATGGTAGAAAGAAGAAATGTTGGATTCGAGAACATATGTTCAGGAAAATAAAGAAATAACTCAAAGTGAGTTGTGCAACTAGGTTCTTAAAATCCTGTAGAACATAAGCTCCATGAGGGCAAGGACTTCCACTGTTTTCACTGTTATAAACCAATCTCGACCTGGGCGCGGCACATGAAAGGTAATAAACACATATTCATTAAATGACGAAAAAGAGGAGACAATAGAAGAGAGTCACTGACATATGAAAAACACAATAGAAGTGGAAACCGAGCATAAAAGTAGACGTGGCATAGTTTACGGTTTAACAGAAAGTCCAATAGATTCAGTGGGCAAGAGTTATCTTCTTAATTCTTAGGGGCTTCTAGCTTAACTTTATACAAGTCATAACTTTTTATGCCTTTGTTTCTCAATTTACAAATTATCTCTTCCTGATATTGTGAGGTATTGTCAAAAGGAAAATGGGAAGCAAGGAAGAACAAAGACGTATGATTTGGGGCATAAAGATTTTCTGGAAATGCAGAAATGCTGATTTGTACAAACACGTAAAGGAGTCAGCTGAGGAACTAGCATGAAGCCTACTAAGACAAAGAAGAGGGCCAGATAAAGAAGAGGAACAACAATTTGAATTTATTGTGCCAGTAACTAACTAGCATACCATTCACTGACTGGAGACATTTATTTTGCATGTATCTTTGCCATATGTATAAATATCATTCAAAATGCAGTAAAGTTATGTGAAAGAAAAGACAGGTGAAGAGGCTTTGATATCGTAGAATGTAATGAAATAATGATGCATAAAGCCAAAATGGCCAAGCTAGAAAAATGACAAAGATTCAAGTTAGAACTGAGAGGGTGGGAGGGGAGAAGAAGGAGAAAACTGACCTGGGATCATAAAGGAACAAGGCAGACCAATCAAAGAGGGATGTGCAGGAAAGAGGTGAGCCACAGAGCCATCAGCTGCATGGCAGAAAACAGCTCACCCTAGGAAACCCAGCCTGTTTTCTAAAGCAAGCTACACATTGTAGAGATGGTCAAAGAGAAAGGGAGAAAGACCACCGCTGTTGAAAATGTTATAAACACAAAGCAAGGAGGTGAAAAGAAAACTTGACGGTACACGTCTGACCAGTGGTCCCACTGGCAGCGCTTCCCTAACTGTTGGTCAGATGCCCCCTCAGCCAGCAGAGCTGGTCTCCAGCTCTAACTCAGAACAGGGCAAAGAGGACAGGAGACGGGGCAGCTGCTCTGTCTTCTGCTTCTTGGATTTCACCACACCTTTCAGAGTCTGTGAATTTTAGTAAAAGAATTTCACTAACTCTTTCAGAGTCTGGGCCGACTCATCAGGAAATCCATAAAATAATTTGGTTCAAATTGGGGATTGTTCAGCTTCTTCCCGTTCATAATGTCTTAGGCTTTAAATAAGTACGGTCCAGGTAGAGCGAAGTTGTTTGAAAACACCATTCTGAAATACCTACACATACAGTTACAAGGATCTAGAAGTCTTGATCGTGCTAAAAATGAATGCCGTTTTAAATGGAAGGGAAGGAATCCTTCGGTAAATTAAATGAATCATGTTGAGCTTTGCAAATGGTAGTGACAATGGTTTGCCATGCAACCCAATACAAAGATTTAAGACAAAGCAAACAAATGTGGCCTACGATGGAAACACTAATACATTCTTGCACCCAAGAGCCTGTTGTCAAGCAGGCTGTACCATACAGAAATAAATTTCCTTCAAGATGGCACCGCAGCGTCCTGGCTACAATTTCATTAATCAGTTCTTTTTATAGGAATCTAAGTCTGCAGTTTCCCAAAGCTGTTCTTTCCACACAAATAGAGAATAAGAAACATTAAAAAAAAAACAGAAAAATAATTGTACAAATTAATGGTTCAAGTGTTATGTGACTTGTTGAAAAATGAAAACTTAACTATTCTCATGATGATATAATGAGTGCCGTAGTGAAAAACCACTGATCACACAGAGAAAAACTTCAGAATTATATATGTATATATATATATATTCCAGCCCTGTATTAGATTTCCGAAGATCTATGTGTATGCATAGATTCATATCAGGAAAACATGAAATTCCATTACCCTGTGAAAGAATACCCACTTTAGAAAATCTGCCACAGCCACCATGTCTATAGGTGATTTAAAATGCTGTATTTTGCCT